>NC_134950.1:16113850-16437184 GCF_965638725.1 Aptenodytes patagonicus
AAAGAAGAACATCCAAGAAGAATATCCATATATTTTGTGTATTCAGTGTGCAGCAGAATGAAATGTTTTGATATTAAATGGAAAGAGAATTACTATTTAAACATGTGAGCAAAAAAAAATTTGGGAGTTTCCATATGCCTTTCCAGTAGACACCTCTCAAAAGTTAACTGCTTTTCAAGTGCGTCATTGAAACCATACTTAAGAAACGGTGAGACAAAATTATTTAAAATAGAAAGAGAGGTTTCCATTTTAATAATTGTGTCTCATTATTTCCTGACTATGGATTCAGTGATGCCTTCAAGAATGTATTTAGCTTTAAACACAGCATTTAAGCACATGCTAAGTTAAAACCCTTTGACTTTCGAAAAGGCCTTCATGTAGTTTCTGTTGCTGAGTTATGAAGTTGGTTTTACTCTGCCTGGCTGTATGAGAGATTTCAAAACTCAGTGTTACAGTCATGCTGGAGAAAGCTGACTATCAGAAGTAAGAGTTCTGCTTCTTTGTTGCTTCACATCTTCTTCACATCCATTCATTAGCATTTGTAAGAGTCAAATACATGAGGATGTAAAATATAGTCCTCTGTTTACGCTAGTGTGAGTAACTTCTACACCATTTTTGCATACGCTTAGCTAAAATTTAGCATATGATTCAAAATGCAAGGCACTGGAGGATCAGGATCTGGAACTGTGAAATTTACTGGGACAAAGAGCTTTGGATGCAAATTAGTCAGCTTCTTTCATAAAAATTTCTCATATAAGGTACATCATGGGTTTCTAGCAAGTCCTCAACTCCTTAACATACTGGCTGGATGGGCAAAACACACCTCTGATGCCCTCCACAGAGCAACAAAACTGCTAATGATCTAGTTCTAAATTTCCCCCCACAAATCAAAAGATAAGAAGTTTAGAAAAACATATCTTCCAAACTCTTTCTGAACCTGAAAAATGTTCCAGGCAGTTCTGATACAAGCTGTTAAACAAAAGTTCCTGCAGTAAAGTAATAGCAGAAAAATTCTTCAGTAATCAGAAAAAAATCTTCAGTAATTCTTCATTTCTTTCTTTAAAATTCTTACTTCAGTTGAATTTTTAGCTTATAGAGAATTTCTTCTGACAATTACTAGTTATCTTTTGGAAGTCAAAGATACATGTTTAATTCAGTGTGTTTGCCCTTTATGCAGGTACAGTGAGCTATAAAGATGTTGAGAGATTGAGCTATAAAGATATAGAGGGATAGATTCCCAGCTGATTTCAGTGCAACTACATTGATTTACATCTGCTGAGGATTTTTTTCCCCTACAGGTTTTAGTTCTGAGTGCTTTGTAAAACCCTGCATATCATAAAACACTTGCAACACACTGTACATGAAAACATAATCTTTCTTATCAGAGGCAATAAAGATATCCATAGAATATAATTGTTCTGCTTAAGATAAAGAAAAGATCCATTTGTAATTGTACAATTAGCAGGAGGCCATGTCTTCGCTGCTCTTGCATACCAGGTCGAATTTTCTAGGGATGAGGCAGAATTTGATCGCAGTTTTTGCAGCCCCTTCAAAGAAGGCTGAGCGTGAGAAAGTGAAAACAACTCCTTTCCTGCAGACCCAAGCAATGATTCCAGTGTTTGTAACTCTCACTTCAAGCACGGATCTGCTGAGCTCTTAGGAAATCCCAACTGAGCCTTCTACAAAACACCTGCTCGGCGCTGGGGGAATTAACCTTACAGCATGTAATGCTAACGCAGGGAGGTGGTGTGCCTGCCAGCTGGCAGCCCTGCGCGGCAGTGGACTTGTCCAATTAGTGGTGTCCACCCGCTTGCTGTGTGCTGGAGACACCGCGCTCGCACAGCTGAGATTCAAGCCCCGGTCTCTGCTGTCTCTATCCAACAGCTAGTACAAGGTGTGCTGAAAGGGAGTTACTCCCGTGGCCCAGCCAGCAGAAGTGGAGCTACGTGTGGCTCAGTGGGAAGTTGGGATCGTTGCTCTGAACGTGCCAAGCACCTCCCAGAGGGGCCAAGCGCCCTGATCGAAACGCTGCTCTCAACAAGCAGCATGTCTGTCTGCCTTAGCAACAACAGCAATCCAGAAAAAGAACAATTCCACCTGAGGATGTCCCTTGTAAATGTTTAAACAACAACTTCAAGATGAAAATCATGTGTAAAAAAAAAAGCTGGAGTTACTCTCGGTTTTGTTGTGATGGAACACATGTTTCTCACCGTTTTCCTGAAAATGGAAAGATAAATGTACGCAATTATTCGTGGCTGTTAAGAAAATGACAGATTTGTAGGTAATATAACAGTCTGCTTTAGCAATGCCTTTCACAGTTACGGCATGATTAAAGCAAGAGACGGCAGGCCTGCCCTTACCACAAAGATGGCTATATGGTGGATTGTTACAAATAGCTAAGTGCCTTCTGATGTCTTATTAATATGCTAGCGCAAGAAGAAAACAGAGAATAGACAAAAGAGCTGAGTCTGTTCCCTTTCATGAGAAACATGGGAAACCACCAGGCAGAAAACAAAGGACACCTCGAGCTCCCTCCCTTTAAAATATTTCCCAATTAAAATGTTAAGCAAATACCATTGGGCTCAGACTGTTTACACAAGGCTGGTCTTGTCAAAGAATAAATGCTGGCAGGGCAGGCAAGAAAATGCCAAACTCTCTCATCTTCTGTATACCTGTAAAAAACTGCATAATTAATAGAACAGCAACTTTAGACAGGCCCCAAGGGCTAGAACCACAAAATCATTTCGACCCCTCGCTGATGTGCCTACCTCCAAAAGGCAGAACCTCCAATTTCCTTGCCAGTTGCTCCTTAATCCTGCAGTGCCTAAATAGCCTAATTGCCACATTTTCATCAGTTACGCTCCCCTAGTGCTTAAATGAATGCTGCCATGCCATGCTCAGAAGCCCCCAGCTGTCAACAGCTCAAGCAGCGGAGTCACCTCCCCATGCCCACTGGGCAGGCTGGCACCGGGGGGTCCATGCTACGGCACTCCTGAGTCAACCCTCACATGAAACACAAGCAGCCACCACAGCGGTGGTTCGGTGCCCTCCTTTCTCCAGCCGCGTGCATGGTTGCACGGCTGCAGTGGATACTGCAGAGACATTTTTACATCCTCGTGGCAGAGCAATGGGTTTCACCCGACAGCTCTCAGGAGCCCGGCCCAAGCCCCAGCTTTGCTTGCTTTCTCTGGACATGCTGGACCTCCTGAACATCATCAGGAAATGAATTGCAGCCTCCAGTCTCATGGCCAAAAAATTAATTTTAGGAATATAGACAAAACAGAGGCTTAAAGGGACCACAGTCCCAAGGCAGAAATGAGGTCCAGCAGGAACACAGGAGAATGGCACAACTGCATTTATTTGCCCTTGAGAGGACCACACATTATAGCAGGTGGACTGTCTTCCTACAGTCCTGCTGCTGCCATCCCAGTGCATGTTACAGCCCACTCTCCATATGCCAGGGAAAACTGGTGCATTTCAAAGGAATTTTCTGCGGGGTTGTACACTAATCATTAATAAACATATCAATCAGTGTATAAATCTATATATAAGTAAATTCTGTGTGCAGATGGCCATCCACCAATAGCTGATAGTTCAAAACATATCATTATAAACTAATAATAGTTGGAGGGATTTCTTTAGATTTAGTGTTGTGCTCTACCAACCCAGAGAATCAGAAATGCTGACAAACCTTAAAACTCTGGTGCTGGTGAGCAGTTACAAAAGATAATCAGGATTTAAACACCTTGGCTTCTGAATATTCATACAGCTCAGTAAATATTATGCATTTATTAAAAATCTATTGCTATCCTTCCCAGAGGCAGAGGACATACAATGCCTGGCTGGTTTAATCAGCTTCCCTACAAATAAATGGCTTCTTAAAAATGCAGAGTCAGTATCTCCTCTCAAGACATCACTGGGTGAGCTGACCTCTTTAAGCACACTGTTTATTATAGTAAGTCTGTACTGGCCCAATAGCCTAACATTCTCCTTAGCCAATTAAACTGTGCGTATAATAGGTTTCCCTTGAAGGCTCTGTGAAAGGCTGGGAATTGTAAGTGGAGATTTTAACAGACCCTTTTAGCTGTACTGTGTCTCATTCCTGAATCCAATTTTTTTTCCCAAGATGTGTTCCCATGTCTCTCTCACTGTCTCAGGTACAAAAAGAATCTAATGACTGGGTGATATGCTAGTCTCAGCTGTTAAGCTTATTTCATTAATGCTAACATTGAGAGGTATTTGCTGTTGAAATATTTAAGGGAAAACGCCAGGTGTTTGGGGTGTTTTTCCAAATTGGGCATGCTTGCATCCAAAAATAACATTGCTGTTTTTCTCAAACATCTAATTTCTTTTTTTTATCTCAGCAGTAAAACAAAAGTGATTGCCTGAAAGTCTCATTGTAAAATATATCAAAAAAGCTAAACAAAACCAAGAACTGGGTATTTTCTTTTAGTACCATGCTTTACTTCAGTATAAAAGCAAGATATTTACATCAAGGGAGCGGTAGCTTGTATCCACAGGATTAGATTTTCATATTCAATGGCCTCAACATCTGACAGCCTACATTTTTTAAGAAACTTCAATTTTCATTCTCTGGGTATGGTTGACACAAATTCAGTGAGATATTTTAGTGGTACGTACTGTTAATAATAACTTATTTAAAAACTCTTGTCTGCAAGTCTAAAGGGCAACTCATAGCTTGCAAGTTTTAGTGTTCATCAGCAAGGAAGATACTACTTTTTAAGATAAATTATTAATTTCAGAAGATGAGTTCCTTTCTTAGTCAATGGGATTACCATTCTTAGCAATCACCAAGGTATTTTGATGGTCCAATTCTTAATGTGACCCTGTAATTCTCCTTATTAATTTGTTCTTGTTTAATTTTATTTTACACTATTACCTTTACATCCACTTGCCTTAAACATGTCTTCTTCAGAGAACTACATTGGAATCTAGGCTACTTAAATAACTTGGTTTCTTTAGAAATAATATCTACTAGATATTAAATCTGACAACAAATATTTATTTGGGTTTTCTTTCAGATTTGTCCTGGCTTGTTAGAAAGCATCTCAGAATGAGTCAGAGGGAAGATCAGGGTAATTTAAAGTAATTTTCTTTTATTATGTCTGGTTCTTTTATGGGAAATCCTTTCTTTGGCGGGATCTGCAGCAGAGCCTTGCTATTCTGATTAAAACATTAGCTTAGACTGGTCAGTTCAGACCTCAGTCCAAGATTTGAGATTAATCCTTTTTGCTTTACACTGTTCAGTGAAAATAATAAAGTTATTTACTGTATTTTTCAACTGCATATGTAGAAAAAAGCTTAATGTAAAAGAAACATCTTAAATGAGTGCATAATAATTTTTAGCTATATCAGAGTATTGCTAATGTTTACATTTTTCTTCCTCCTATATTTAACTTCTATTTAAATTTTATTTTTCTTTTTAATGTATTTTATTTATTTTATTTAGGGAAGGCTCAGTCATAAGATTGGTGTTCTGACCATTTTTATAGTGATGACTATGATGATACGAGCTATTTCTCTGTTTTTCAGAAGATGAAGTTATTTTTTCCATTATATCTTTTTTAGAAAAACTGCTTAAGCAGCTCATCAAGAAAGGCTGCTCTACAAGTAATGTGTAAAACTAGCTAAAATTCTTATTGTATCCATTTACAACAGCAGAGAAGAACAAAGGAATCACAACTATATATCTTTCTATGAAAAAAGTTCTGGAACAAATGTAAGCACAGCTAAAAATAGGTGCCATTTATCATATCTATTATTTTTCCATAACTAAAATCTGAAACATATTTTATTTGGAGAAAAGAACACTTTTATAAAACATTTTACCCAAACCACAACCATCAGCTGACGTATCCTACATACATTTTATCTTTCAACAATTTGCAAAAATCCTGGCACAGTACGTGCAAAATTTTTTTCACAGTTTTGAATATAAAGGTAGTATATATGTTTGAATTAGCACTTGAATTACATCTTCTGTTTCAAACAACACACTGTGAGCACCAAAATGTACCACATTCAGAAAACAGAAACACAACACAATTCCCAATATTAATAGGCTGCTATACAATTTGATAAGAATTAGAACAAATATTGTTTAAACTTATAAGCACTGACTTCCATGGATCCTGGATTTTACCCATAACTTTTAGTAAAATATTTTTTTCAGAGCTTTAAAGAATCCTGTTATAGAATGTACTTAAAAATTCTACAAAAAACGACTATTAATTTTTTGCAGTCTTCCTTGTATGGGTATTCCAACTATTTGGCTGTGCACACAACATGTCAAAATTGGGATATTCAGAATGTTGTATCATTTGCCCTTCTACCCCCAGGAACCTTTGGAGCCTACCACATTACCATGTTTACTTTTCCCCCCCCTTTCATTTTGTTAGTATATCAGCCTCCTAAGTCTCTCTGAAGCCCCTTTTCTTTTAAAAGCTTTTTGTTGAATTGATTTCTTATTTATTTTTTTATTTTTTTCATCTTCTTTTTGCAGATGGCTTTTATTTTCACATAGTGTTATATAAAGGACTCAGAGGGTTGCATCTTACTCATATGTTTTGTCCTCTAACAGCATGTGGCTTTCAAAGCCTATGTAAAAAGCACACACTTGACCTACTTAATACACCTAAATAGGCAGATGATTATAAACATAACTTTTTCCAATCACTTCCTGTTTTTCTTTTTAACTTGCATTTCTTAATTTAAAAAAAAAGTATTTTCCAAAACATGAGGACATTGTAGGGCAGGGTTTTGATTTATCTACTGATTTTGCCATCAGCATCACTGACAACAAATTATCGTTCGATTTAAAATTATCAGTTTACATAAAATATCTGCATACAATGCACTATTACTGTTGTTTGTCCTGTACCAATCTAAAAGCATCCTGGAAAAATGAATGATTCGTATTTGCACTGAAGATGTTACAGTCTGTACACTGGAATTGAATATCTAATATGGCTGCACAATAAGACAGGAAAGAGGTAGGAAAGGTCACAAATTCGTGCCGCATGTAATCATGGCGTTACTGTTTTATATGCCCTAGTGACATAAGACTTACTCTTTTTTAATTGTGAAAACGTTGCTGTTTGTATGTGATTATGTAGAAATTGCAATTTTGGAGCAACTTGAACAAGAAAAAGGAGGAAGGCTGACAAAGTTATATTGTGAGAGCTCTTTCAGCCTAGGTGTTGAGTGGAAGAAATGATGGAAGCATTTGTGAGAAGAGAAGGGGATTTGTAGATAAAAGCTGGAACCATTAGCAAAGCAGGGAAGCTTGTAATGAGTAAGTGTGAAAAGGAATTAGTTCAGAGCTTAAGCAGAGACTGTGTGGCTTATAACCTTGAAAACAATCACAAGAAAAAATGAACATGAGATGAAACTAATAAGAGATTGAGTTAAGTGACTCAGAGACTATAAAAAGGGAGATGACATAGTCAGAGGACCAGGTAGGAAAGATCATCTTGATGACAACAGTCTGGACTAATTGAAGAGACAGAAATTAATATTTAAAAAAATTGTTTAGGTCTGTCACAATGAGACTATTTGTTCAGTTTAATTATAAGGTTCCTTACAGAAGGAAGATCTTCCTACAAACAACATGTAAAACAACATAATACCTTTGTTGTCTTCCCTGCTACTTTTTTAGATCCATAAAATATCATGTTTCAGAAAAGCTCAATACAGGGGAATTATGGGACTAAAAGTTGATATTGGCAATTTCTAACAAGTTATGCAATATAGCAGAGTTCTTAAAAATATAATTGTGAGGTTTGGGGTTTGGGTTTTTTTATCAATTCAATCCAATCTGATATATTCTGTTTCCTACAGTATCGAGTTGTTCTAGTCCTCAAAGACTTTTACATAACACTGTTAAAAACAAATTGAGGTAAATATTTCTTCTCTATCTGTAAAAACCAAGCAATGGAATTAACATCAGTGAAACACACATTCCCAAGGACTACTTGTCCAAGTTCAAAATACCCTTCCTAATTCCTGGAAACTACAGAATATTACTTTCCCTGAATGGACACATCTCCCACAGTGGCAGTCCCCACCCCAAGACGGTCTCTCCACCTCAGCCTCCTCTCCCACCCCTAGAGAGATTCTCAGACTCCTTCTGACAGCCCCCACCCCAGGTTTGGACTTTTGTCTTCCTCCTACTCCTGAGCCCTTGATGTTCTTGCCAAGTCTGCAGCCCAGCCTAAGCCAGCAGGCTGGTTGGCACCTGCTGGGCCACACTGTCTGCTTCTTTGCCTTTCAGTCATGGCTGTGTCCAGATTCTCCCTGACCACAAAGATTTGATTCCAATTCCAGGCTTTAATCTTGTCCTGAAGTAGTAGGAACCCCATTCTATTTGGCTGGATAAGTCATTTCTCTTTTCTGCCTGGACCCAAATTATCTTTGCCATCAGTAAAATGGTTACCAATTCCCACGGTATTAGTGATGGGTGAAGTGAAGTCATCACTATCATATCCTCATGAAAGGCAGGTTGTAAACCAATACAGAATAATAACACTGGGTACAATGCGTAGTTTACACTTATTGGAACCACTGTTTGCCTTTTGTATTTTTAGCTTACGGGTAAAACCACACCCTGTCCTCCCTCCCCCACCCCTTGATGGGCAAACCCAACAGAAACTCTGCAAGTTGAAACTCATGGAGCTTCCTAGCCCTTCCATAATTATTTTTATCCCCAGTGTAAAGGATGATTCAGCCATCAGTTCTCTGAAGAGAGGCAGAGATAAAGAGAGAGAGAAAGAGAAGAGTATGCTAAATTGCTGTTGAAAATAATCCTTTCCATGTGACGTAGGAGTGGGTATTAGAGGACAGATGGCCAGTGGAAGCTGGAAGGGGGATGCTATGTGGAAAGCACCGAGGGAACTAGGGCACTGTTATCTGTGGCAGAACAGAGATAAACAGTGTCATTTAACCACTTAACCAATGCTAGGAGGAGGATGCACATGAGCAAGATAAATGAAATCAGTGCTGTGTTGTTTATATTTTTGTTTTCCCTCTTTACAAAGGTAGGAGGTGGTACTAATGGTATATATGGTTTACACTGAACATAAAGACACTCTCTGCCTCGAATACTTTTGAGCGGGAGGAGGTGGAAGAGGATGAATCAGTGAGTAAGATGTAATGCAGTACGGGTCTGGGGAAGGCTGATGTGCCCTGAAATTGATGCACTCAATAGAAGAAAGCGGGAGAATCTCCTTATGCAGGAGACTTTTGTTGAAGAGTGGCAATCACCTTCCCCTGAGACATCTGTGGCAGAAAAGAAATGCAAAGGACAAAGCAAATTAAAAGTTTGACAGTGAACAAAGAAAAACAGAGTTAGAGAAGATCTTGGTTTTGGTATAAAGAAAAGCCAGAACAATATGGGGTCTAGAGCGTGAACCGTAGATACTGTACTCTAAGATGCCTAATCTCCCTGAGAGGGATTGTCAAAAGTGACTAAGAAGCATTAGTCCTACTGACAGTTGTGTGGGTGTTTCCGCTTTGGAAATGTAATACTGAGACTGAAAGGGAAACATGGTGGAACTTTAATTATTTTACAAGGTTTGAAACCCACTGCAACATTCCCACACTGCTTTCCAGTCCCACGGGCTTAGCCGCTACTGCTCACACTCTAGAGGATGTGTGCCACAGTGGGGTGCCAAACTGCTGCCTCACGTGGACCCCCCAGTCTTAATAACACTTCCATACAACCAACAAATTTATATATTGCACAAAAGAGGGAAGACGTACATCTACTTATTTTAATTTCTTTTTTTTTTTCTTGATCAAGACAATCCCCAATGGCAAAGTTTTCATTGATCCAGGAACTAAGTGCAATGGACAGTATACACATAAATGAGGATTTCAGGAGAAAACAGCAAACAGAGACTTTAAAAAAAAAAAAAGCTGGTTTGGTAAACTTGGAGATGTCTGTAAAAAGTTCATGTCTTGAACAGCTTATTACAGTTTATACAGTTTTCATATGTGGTGTTAAAAGTCTATTCAGTTAGTCAAGGGTGGCCTTTATGGAAATAACTTCTAACTTTGGGATCTGACTAATACAATTTGTCCCAGAAGGAGGGACAGTTTGTATGTAAATCTTCATTTGGATTATTTCTTGTTGTTCTTTTAATCTTGCAATGTGGCAGACAGTCCCTTGAGTGCTATTAGATGTGGAGTGGCTTTCTAGCTTTATTTTATGCCAACTGGCCCTCTTCTTTGAGGACAATAAATTTTATTTGTACTGTATATCTCAATAACGCTTGATTTTGGCTAAAAACAAATTAATTTTTGGTTTCACAATGAGGGTCTCCTGACTCATTATTGTCTGAAAAAGGCCATACTTGTTCCTCAACAGGTTGCAAGTGTCCCCTCCTGTGTTCTGCCCCTGGTGCGGGAAACCATCTACTAAACTTGGGACATGACTCTCTTTAAAAGACAGGTCATTCCCAGATGGCACATTTGTGAGATACTGTAGTGGTCTGGACCAAAATGTCACTGAATTAAAATGTGTGTTTCACCAGTGGCCTTGGCCCAGCTGGGAAAACCATTGCTTCTGAATGGTATCAGCATGTCTGAGACATCACCAGTAGAAAACGCATTAGATAGACCAGCCAGCAGATGGCCTTGCATGAGTTCTATGACAGTAGTAGCCTCAGCTGACCTATTATCTCTACATTACCAATGTAATTATCAGAATAACAATGACAACTAGCATGGAGCTCAGCACCAAAATACGAGTATGACCATGCATGTCTCCACACTGGTAGCAACAGGACTTGATAACACTGAACCTCTGTCCTATGAATCTGGAATAACCATTTCCTATGAGATGTTGACCATTGTTGGAAAAATTTCTTTACTGAAAGAGTGGTTAAACATTGGAACAGGCTGCCCAGGGAAGTGGTTGAGTCCCCATCCCTGGAGGTATTTAAAAGATGAGTAGATGAGGCACTTAGGGACATGGTTTAGTGGGCATGGTGGTGTTGGGTCAATGGTTGGACTCGATGATCTTAGAGGTCTTTTCCAACCTCAATGATTCTATGATTCTATGATTCTATGATTATTTGAAGTGTGGGACAGAGAGTAGGGTGGGGAAATATGGAAATAAGAATGCTCCTTTTCTGAGCCAGTGCCAGTTTATCACACAGAAGATGAAGGTGGTTATGCATATCCTGAAACTCATAGCCCACTGTTGGTCATCCCGTATGTGGAGGAAAAGGGATTTTGTGCCTGCATGAGAGGGATGAAAGACTAGTGATGGAAAGAGGAGAAAATGGACCAGAGGTTAACAGTGGCAGCCATTAGCAGCTTGGCCATGTTCCCAGTGTGTGGGAGAATGTCTGAGACATACCAGGTATTGATAACCAGCATGGGATCCTGAGTATCCTTGTGATATAGAAAAGAGATGAACTTGAGTCTATTGAGGTGTAGTCTAACACGACTGTAGGCCATGGCTGTCACCTCTGCTTGTCACACCCTCGGTGTGACCTCTGCTGAGCTTCCTGTGCCTCTCTCACCCAGTTTCACGAGTACAAGCTCGTCTAATTAAGCTGATGCAGCAGGACCAGTGTGGATGCTGAAGGGCAGTGAAAGGTAGGTCACCAAGGTGGAGTCATTAGAATATTACAGTGCACAGAGGTCAGGCTTTAAATGCCAACTGAAAGGGAGTTGTCAAGGGGATCTCAGGTGCTCTTTGGAGAGGTGGCAGGGTTGCATCAGTGACGTAACGGTGGGGACCACTCAAGGGACGCCAGTGAGGACGGGGAGGGGGAGCTGCAGTGAGGTTGCTCTCACTGTGGGAACCTGCAGACACAGCCTTGCTGGACAGAGTCGGAGCACAGCCTTCCCCAGCCCCAGAGCCATATCAAAGAGCAGAAGACTCTGATGATGCAAGGCTTAAGACCTGCTTTCACAAGAGATGTTGAATCACAGTCTTCGCTTAGGATCTGTAGTGGTAACATTGGTTAGAGTGACCCCAGATAGCCCCTGTGTCCTGGGCATCTTAGCCATTCCTCTTCTTGTGCTACTTACTACATTTAGCAATAAACTGTATTTTAACAAATTCTGAGTGACCACAGCAAACCTCCTTTATATTTTCCCCATGTGTGTTCATACTCTGGGGAAACTAGCTCTGACAGAGAGAAGTGCTTTAAGTAAAAATTTTGCAGAAATATCTCATTTATTCTCCATTTATCCTATTTTATTCATCAAAATTATCTCTCTGTTCCAATATACTTTAATTTTACATGAACTATTTGTTTCATCAGCAAATTAGCATATTATGGTTTCTCTTCTATAGTCGTAACTAATAAGAGAGATGAACCAGTGAAAAGACTGAAGCTAAAACCAAACCCAAACTAAAATGAGCACCAGGTTAATGATGTGCCTATTGGCTAAGGCAGAATACAGCAGACAAATGACCACGTCAACAAAATCAAGCTGTTTCTTCATGTATATTTTTAACTGTTGTTAATACTTTTAGTGTTCATACAATTGACTGTGTCCAGAGGCTAGAAACATAAGACTTGATGGTTGCAATGCTCAGATTAACTTTTAAGCACTCAGCCACCCACGGATATACTCAGCTCCTAGTGAGGTGCAGAAGTTCCCTCTAGGCTGTTTAAATGGACTTAAAATGGACATCAGTAGGGGATACACAATACCCAGCAAAGAGGGTGTTGCCTTAGCTAGTTTCTCTCCACAGCCAATGAAGACTAAAGACTATCTTGTAATCTATGTTGTGACCATTACTATCCTACTATTGATTTTTTTTTTTGCTGTTTCCAGGAGTCTCCTTTTTTGTTGCTTTCCATTCTCCATGTTCCTTTGTCCTAATTTTCTTTTCCCTATTACAGTACTGTATTTTGTTTTAAGCAGTGTGTCAAAAATTTGCTAATAAGTACCACTGATACCATGAATTAAAACGTCAGCAAATTAATTAATTACTGTTATCAATGTCATAACAGTTTCAGGATTCTAGGTGAAACTGGACAACCACATCTTAGTATTGGTTTCAGATTCAGAGTTTTTCTTATCTGAATGTGAAGATGTAACTTTAAGAAGTGAAAATAAATAGAGGTAAAGAAAATATTCACTGCAGTTCTAGAGAACATTCGATAGTTCATAATGCTACAGATTTACCACTGCCTCCTTTCCACATACACACACACATGACTTCTTAAAGCTATAACCTTTCCAAACTTGCTGTCTACGCTGAACAGAATTGTGGTCTACTGCCTTTGGCTGCTTCAAGGAAATAGTTTTGCCTTTCTGGATGGAGCTAGAACAAAAACAGTGTATAGGAGCAGCCAAGATACTGGAAGAGATCCAAATGATAGTAGCTCATTGGCCTGGAAAAAAAAATAAGGAAGATACATTTGAAGAATGCATCCTGGACCAGTCCATTAAATATACCGTTATGTTTCATTATGGCCAGCTACATTTGAATAGGGTCAATTATCTGTGCATATCAATAAAGGCTATCTCTTTCTAATGTGGAGGTTGAACTGTAATAAACAGAGCAGAGCTTTCAAACCATATCATCTCAGAACCACTATTTTCACGCTTTCCTTTTTTTTTAATTGCTTTTGTTGTGTTTTAGGGAAAGCCCTGATAAATTTCAAGCTGACTGAATCACAATCTACTACATTGCACATAAGTTGTAATTTCAATTTTTTTTCCTCATTAAAGGTAAATCTTGCCGTTGGCATCATTAAGCTATTGACACACTCTGCTCCAGTGTAATTACCTTTACAACTCTGCTCGTAGTGCTTCTTTTACTTAGAATGGGAAATACCTCAACTAGTCTGGTAAATTTTACTACTGCAGGTGGGGAATGTCCAGTTTAATGGCCCCACTGTATTACTCTTTGTTGTTCATGTGTGCCAAAAAATACGCAGGATGTAGATGGGGCTGAGTTAACATTGCTGGAATTTCCTGACTTTTTTAATACTTGATTTTGCATTCTTAATATTGTCAGTGAACTGGCAGAGGTGGGAGGACTGGGATGGCATACTTCTTTTTGGCACTGAACAGGAGGTGGATAAATAGTTGAAGAATTAAAAGTAATTTAATCTGACAGGTAATAGGACAGACATCTATGATACAGTCACACGTGTACACATACTCTGCCTTGTTTGTTTCATAGTCAACAAAATGTGATTCAGAAATGTGGTTTAAATGGCAAAAAATGGCACTTGGGAATCTGATGGGAATCTGTGTTTGTCAATAATTCATGTTTCATGAAAAGAGGAATCAATAAAACACATTTTATGAGGCTGGTATACAGGCTGTAACTATGTTCAGCAGACAAGATAGAGGTTTGAACTGGTTCCCACAGAAAAGAGTAATCCTCCAAATGAACAACTGATACTTGGGCTTTATCTAATGAGATGGATATTACTGGGGCTTTAACTGGTTCAGAAGGCTAAAGAAGGCTCTGAGATGTAATTAGGAAGCATTAGTTACATTGGTTTCCCTTTTAATAGGGCACAATTCTTCATGCAGATGTTAAAAAAACCCTCACCCTCATATGTTTTTTGACTCCGAGTGCCCAGAGGTGCGTGGCCAGCCAGGGGAGGCATGCCAGGGCAAGCTTGCTGACTCAAAGGAGAGGACTTGCAGAACAACCTGGGAACACAAGAAGGGAAAATATCTAGGCAGGAAGCTATAGTAATAGTTTGGTCAGAAAGAGAGCTGTTTTCAAGAGCTTTCCCTGTAAACCATTCTCTCTTTTTTATTTTTTTTTTATTTTATTTTAACACCTTCTCTGGCATGTGAAAAGCATAAGCCATTTCTTTGGCATTGTTTTATTTTCCTCCGTGTTTCAATAAATCTTGGGTTTGAGGAGGTTACTGGTATATTGGTAATTTGTCAACAATATCCCCAAAGGATTTGTGAATGTCAGTGAGAAGTGTTGAGGGTTAACAGTTTCCTTAACCTCCGTGTCAGTTATTCCTTATTCACTGGTGCACACACAGGAGGCATACTATATCTGGCTGGCTATATCCTGATGGGAGATGCAGATAGATGCAGAATTTTCTCCCAGTTTCCCAAGCCGGCTGACTGAGGTCGGATCCGTGGTCTGTGCTGGAGCTAACAAGGCCCAGTGAGAGTGCTGATGGCACCGCTGCTGTGATGTCCTATCTCTACATATTTGTCGAGAGTTCGATATAGAGAAAGATTTAAATGTATTTTTTGTGGCAATGCAAAACTAGATTTTGCTACAGCATGCAAGATGCTTATTTAAACAGTAACTCCAGCAAATCTGCCAGGATCAGCGCCTTTGGTTAGTATTTGTGGGTGAGCAGTGGTGAGAACAGTTGAACCTGCATGCGTGCTAGTTGGCTTTTCTCACCATTGCCTCACTGGAAGTGTAATGAATCAGCACTTTTGTTCATTAATGTACTGTTCTCCGAGTTGGATTTTCAGCTCCCTCTCTGTTCATCTGTTGACTGGATACAAGTATATGTTCTAGTGCCCTTTCATATGTTCTTGGCACAGATGCATTTCATTGGCATGAGTATTAGACTGAGTTTGCTGGCATTTTAGGAAGTCAATCTTATTTAAAATGCAAACAGAAGAACAAATAAAATAAAAACAATCAAACAAACACAACAGGAGAGTGTTCCCACAGCGGAAGCTGTGTGTGGCTCACAGCTTACACATACAGGCTTACCCTTCCTGCCCTCTGTCTCCCAGGTTTACTCATCCCGTCAGGGAGCGAATATGGAGTTTCAAGTGAGCAGCATTTTACTGCTTAGATGACAGATGCTTTCTGTCTAGAGGAATTCTGGTTGATGAGGAGCTGGAGGATCTCTCTTCTGCACTTTCCCCAGCATGCCCAAGGACTTAAACAGCCCAGAGAAAGCCAGTAGTCAAAAAGAGCTTTCTAAAGTCCAAGGCAAATGTATTTTCTCTGGGTGATCCACTAAACTGATTTTCTTATGCATTTTTTTAAATGAATCATTGAATATATAGAAGTGCAAAATTATGGATGCGCTTAAAAGCAAACAACTGCCCACCTCAAAAGCTTTCAGAATAATTTTCTTACCTACTACTGAAATTTATTTTTCTATGTGGGAAAACTTTGACATACTGTTTGAGATGTTTGTCTTGATGATGTGGGTTTAGCAGGATTGCCTGAGTCCCATACTTTACCATCAGAATGATAGCATGCTGAAATGACTAATACAGCTAGCACAGGATTTCATGAAATTACATGTCAGACAGGTACTATTAAACATATGGGAGATGCTCTAGGGTACTGTTGTATTGCAACCCAGTAATGACAGTAGCTCAAGTACAACTGTAGATGGGATCTTGAGTAAGAGCACCTTGAGGACAACAAAGTTTTTTATGTTAAAAAAACCCCAACAAACAAGTTCTGCTACACAAAAAGACAAAAGTCATGTTCAAATGTGAGAATATATATTAGGTGAGAGAAAAACCCACAGTATGTAGGCCATGATGTTCTGAAATATCAGTCTTTTCTGAAAGCACTAAGTCCATTGGTCACCTTAACAGAGGTCAGCGAGTCAAACTTGAAATGCTTACTTATATTCACACACTTACTGTTTATTTGCTATCTTAACACTTAACTGGTCATACAGGGATGGATTTTACAGAAAAAAGTTTTGTGACAACATTTTGATATAGAATAGTAAATGCCCAAAGAACTCGTCATTAAAAGTTTTATCACTTCTCACCATTCCTACCCTTATAAGTTTCTTTTTTCAGTCTTGATTACAGTAAAGAAAGTATTGTAACACTATTCATGGCAGAGTAGAGAAAAACTGCCTGTGAGAAAAGTTAAAAACCCCAAAATACAATATTTGGAACCTGACTGGGGCCTCTGATTCTTTCCTATTGACTTCAATTAATTTTAATTTTAAGTTCTTTTTATTTTATTATTAAAATCAGAACACACATAGAATAAAGTTTGCTGTCTGCTCTAGTTCAGAAAAAATGAAAGCACAGCCTGTACTGAATGATAGAGTCGTGCTTTAATGTCCAGCCATGTGGTTTCTCCATGGAAAACTAATGAGTTAAAGATGAAATTCCTCTTCTAGTTTGCATATATCTTCTTGCAGGGATTCTGCTGAGCAGAAGTATAATTGGAGACTCTATACAATTGAGTCTTGTACTTTTTAATTCTAACATCATAAGCTACGAAACATCTTTCTTCCCACAAAAATGCGATGTTTTTGGTCCTAGACATGCTCAGTTAAGGACATTTTTGAAATAAATTAAACGTTCTCAAAAATACCAGGACCATTCCCCTGAATTTTATTTAATACCATCTGGAAACAGAGCAGTGTAAAAACCAGAGAAACAAAAAGATGTAAAACTAATGTCTCAAAGCTCAAAGAGTTGTCTCGAGTTTCTGTACTAGGGGCTTATTCGGCTCTTATTGAATCAAAAGAAAAATAGAAGCAGAAAGCAGAGAGGAGGTTTCCATTCATGCTTTTCATGCTGTTTTCACTTACTAAACTTCGTTCTGAGTTCACAGGAGTGGGTTCACAACAGTCTTCCACATAAACTGTACCTGAAATTGTGTAAGCTGTATTCAGAGATATACTGAAGGTGGACAGAGACATTTCGCTTGTATTAAAGTATATGAATGTGTTTTTAAAATCCATTTTATGATACAGTGGTTTTATAATACCTGTGATGATTAAAAAAGTGTTGAAAACTTTGAAATGATGACCCTCTGTTGCCCTATTTTGTTGCAGTTTAACCAAGGGGTCAGGGAAAATTCCTATTCTCAAAATATTTCTACACAGAAAGTATAGAAATGTGTATCTGGAGCTTTTGAACCAAATTTAGTATCAGTAGAATTTTTCTTGCTGTTATTATTTGTATGTACAAGGTACAGCCAGAATCTTTGGGTTTAGGTCAGAAATCTTCAGGGAAGGGACATTTTGACTGCAGCTGGACAGCACATTACACTATGACTCTTGGTTTCTGACATGAACTCCAGAGTGCTCCTGCAATACAAATAATAAAGATGGTTTCCCACTGGGGCTGGGAGCCTTGGTCACATACAGATGCCATGGAAGACGTAGTTCTTGCTAAAAGCTTGGCACTTGCACAATTAGAATAAACCAAGTCTGGAAAAAGGAAATAATGTTGCAATTATCAAACTGTCTGAAGTGATGAATAAAAAAATTAAGCTGGTATTTTTCCCTTCCCTTTTGACTAACTGAGCAAAGGCAGCCAGTGATGTTCTCCTTCTGTAGAAAAGCAATCAGCAATACACAACCAGTTACTTCTGTTTCCGTAAGTAGCAGTCTATAGCAGCTTACGTTTCAAGGGCTTTTTTTACAATGTTGTAAAGAAAAGGATGCCACCTTGATAAGCTGTGACACACAGCTAGCTTCCATTAGGCTGATCCTTTCAGCTCTTGCAGACAAGTAGAATTCACAAGTTATTCTTCCATCCCTATAACTCATGTAAATCCAAAATCTGCCCCAAAGGTTAGGAAGGCTTGTTTGCTTTGTATTTTTAAATTAATTTAAACACTTTATATGATACAACACTATTGTTGTATCATATAACTCCCGGTGAAGCCATTCTTTTTCCAGAATAAGAATGCTTTTTCTTCCTTGCGTATCTTTTTTGGAATGCAGATTTCCTCCCCAGGAATGGCCTTGTTATCATAATGATAATATAGTTACCCACATCTAATCATATTTGTCAAATATTCTGATATAGACAAGCCTTCTATGTTTGAAGAACATCTTTTGACATCAGTTGAATTATATCAAGGATTATCAAGATGCCAGCAGCAGTAGTGCAATCTAAGAAACAATTGGAATAAGGAACAAAATATAAATACACATTTTGTGTTTAAAATGGGGAGAAAGAGAGAGTGTACAGTAGAGAGACTTTAGCTGGGGGCAGATGTGTTGTAGGCCAAAGGGAAGTAACTGAGAAGCAGGGCTATTCAGGGTTAAGATGCTTACATGGAACATGAAAAACTGGGTTATTGATGTGTCATAACATTCCTGTGTGACCTTAGCAATCCACAGGCCCAGTTTTGTAAAGAATGTGAGGCAGATAACTCCTAATTTTCATATATAATTAGTTATAAAACTAATATAGTGTGTGGCTACTGCTATAGGCTTAATTATCTTCATTCATGACTGCTTTTCAAGTATGAGTTTCAAGTGTTAGCATTAAATACACCTTAATTTTAAGTCTCAATCCTGCAAATATTTATTAGTGCTTGCTGTCATAAGTAAGTCATTGCCTAGAAGAAAACATTGGCTTCAGTGGAATTACTCATGGTATTGAGTGCTATCATAGAAGGAAATATTTTCAGAGTTTTTACTTTAGTTACATACTTATATAGGTCATTATACATGTATTTTTAAATATATATACACACATATACATATTTTCATAAGATGAATTTATAGCAACATTTTTGTCTCTATATATTCCTTGCTGCCTTTTTCTAAGTTTGCTTTTTTTCCCACTAATGCATCATCTTAACTCTCACTTTCTTTAAGGTGCAACTAGCAAATGAAAATGCCGTGTATTCTCTTATCATAAATCTGAGTTGATAAAGAACAGTAAGTAGCTCCAGCCTCGTGTTTTTGGGACAAGCCAAGTACAAGTACAGCAGTTCATTGCTTTTTCTTCTTTTTTTCTCCTTCTTTTTCTTTTTTTCTCTTAAAGTCTGCATTTTTAAATTCAGCAATGCCATTTTCCAAAGCTGAAATGCAACCCGGAGGCCAGTTCAGACATGGTGCGATGCAGGCCAGTTGAATTGGCTGGTGGTTCTACTGTGGATGAGTTAAAGAAGGAATCACCCGAAGCAATGGTAGCTCTCAGAAGGGGGCCTGCCCTTCAACAGTTTAAAGCCTTTGAAGAGAGATTTCCTTTGAGTAATGTGAAGTCTTTGTGGTGATGGGAAACATACATTTATAATTACAGAAGAACACAGTGTACAGTAGGAATGGTATAAAAGCATGCGATTTACAGTGTCTAAGGAGAAGCTTTGATGTAGAGGGCCCCACTGACCTAGTTTGCTGCTGAAAGCCCTAGAAACATAAGGCTGACTGACTACAGTTATAGGGATGCAGACTGTGAACAACATCCATCTGCCTCCGCACTGCCACCCCACACTAAATGAATATTCTGTTGCAATACTGACTGTATGGAAATACTATCTGAATACAAACTAACTGTGCTTAAAAACATTAATAAAGTTTGCTGTGCTCCTCTGGGGAAAATGTGCTAAAAAAGAACCATTGTGAATCAGCACACAGGCTGGGGAAAAGATTTATCTGGGAAGATTATTTATGGAAAAAATGTGGAAAACTTCATGCCAGGACAGCCACCCTTGGGGGAGAGGGGAAGATGCTAATCTCTGTTAACAAGGGACAGAATGTAAAACCCAAGAAGTGATACTGATTCAAAGTGGTTATGATATCAGGGACCATAAGAAAGACTGTGTTTGACAGCAGCCAACAAGCCATAAGAAGAGTGTACCGTTACCTCCAGGGCATGCACTGCTGCAAACAAATCTGATGTGAGATCCAAGATTAGATATTCCCCTCCGCAGGAAGAATAGGAATGGTGAAATAGAATTGAAGGAAACACCAGCTACCATGCTCCCAACCATCCCCAAACCAGCCATGTGAAGAGCGCAGTACCAGGTCTTCAGCAGCATCCACCAAGTGTCCACTAATAGAAGAGTTGCAATTCATGGCTCTCCTGACACAGGTAGCAAAAAACTTGGGAAATCGCACAGTTGAGAGAATGAGAAGAGTTTCATAGTAGTCCCTGTAGTACTTTATAAGTGAAAAATAAAATATTCTTTCTCCCATGGATTCAGGCTCAGATTTTTAGTGAATCCACCTCAGATTTGGGTGCTAGTAGATTTAGATGGCTATATTCAGACCATTTCATGATTACTCTTCTTGAGCTTCAGAACTGAATTTGGATGCTGAGTTGAGCTGAGGTGGGTATCTGGGGGTTTGGTTAGTGACCACATCTAAATAATATTATGCTGAGGTAGCACTGTCTGCCTTATAATCGCTTTGCCTGTGGGAGAGGGCCAATCTGAGGGAGGTCACTGAAATTAAAATGGAAAACTTAATTACATAAAAATAATATGGGTGTGTTGGGTGCTTTGATGGACAAGGATGATGTAGGAAAAGAAAAATATAAAAGTTCAGCAAGTGCTATTTATAAACCTTACCTAGTGGGAGTAATAGACAACAAAGGATAAATCAGTGACTATTAAGCAATGTTTGTGCCAGCACAGATACAAACTTTTGTAAGTTCAACCTGAGACCTAGTGAACATAAGGTACCCAGTGAGTAATGGGAGAGGTCCTGGGGATCTTGCTGCCTGTAATTCAGTTGCTGGCTAAGTCTCCCATACTCACCTCCAACTCACCAGTCACTGACCTGATCCTAGAGCAGAACAAGCCTTAGGCTTTTCTAGTTTGCAGACAGCATCCAAACACCACAGTGCCCCAACCACCCTCTGTGGCTTCACTGTAGTACCTTTGGTGCCTGCACGTTATGCCTGCTCTGCCACTACAAATAAGTCCTCAGCAAAATAAATAGTCAAATCAACTTTTCCAGGATTAGGTAATTTTTATTTCAAATGTGGTGGCCCCTTACCTTTTGGCTTAACATATTTTAAATTTGGATTTCTTTCAGGGCAAGAAGTTACTCCCCAGATATCATTTCCAACCCATGGCCATTACCCAGCTGACTTCCCATGGCCTTTTCAACTGTTCTCCCCAGACCTGTCCCTGCCTCCGTTTACCTTCAATTAAGTTTGGAGGAGTCCTTCTCCTATTGTCAACATCACCATTGTCACTGTTCCCACCAAACATTTGCCATTCATTCCTGGCTAACAGTGAAATGTTAGTGGTTGGTATCTGTCCTGCCTAGGTTAGACAGCATCCTTAACCCTTTCATTATCAGGAAATGATACAATCTAAAGATGTAGAGACTAACGTAACTTTAGTGAACATAAAAATAAACAAAACCACATTTTCCCATCTGTCTCATTTTCCTCAGACTGGACTGAGCACAACTGGTTTAACCCAGAGTATGTGGAAGGCTGAGTTCTACTTCTGGACCAGTGTATAAGCAAAGTGTATTATTGGAAGTCATCCACATTAAGTGAAATTTCATGTTATGGTTCTTATTTTTAACCACACAAGATTTTTCCTTTCACAGACAATTAGCAGAGCTGAAGGTTGCAGTCCCTGTGAGCTTTTGACAGTTATTGCCCCCGGATGCTTTAGGTTTCTTACTCCCCTTTTTAAAGTCCTATCCTGGTTAGTATACTACTAACTACATCGATATTTCTGGGGAAGAGCCACTCTCTTTGTCAGTGGATTGGAATAAAATGGTCGTAATTACAGATAGAGGTAAGAGATCCTATAACTTGACCTCACAAACAGGTCTCTGGGGCTTTATTGCACTTGTGGGCCATACTCCAGGGCAAACTCACTTCCATTCAGATGCAAGTTTCAGGCAAGCTTTGCTCATGCCCATGCATATAGCCTGTCTACCTTGGTGGCAATATCACATAACTGATGCCGAACAGAGAAGTCAGCCAGGGGGGCCCTAACAGAAAGACCTAGGTGTTGCACACTGACTGCACAGGTACAGTCTCACTGGGCAGCATGAAGCTATGCATCCCTAGAGGTGGCTATGCATCCCTAGAGGCATGTGCTAACTTCTAGGGCCACGGGTCCTGAAATTCTGGAGCTGGGTCAGAAAACACACTTGATCTCAACTTATCTCGTGGCTTGAACAGTATGGTGAAATGCAAAGGACATACAGAGTATAGACTGACCAGCTGATTCACAGCCTTTGCCCTTCCTCTGCCAAAATACCTCATACCGTCATATATGGATATGTCTTTGGTCACTCACTTGAGGTCTAACACATCAGTCTCCAGAAGCAAGCTCACAACATTAGGATTCGCGTCTGTCTTTGGAGGGTTCTGACTTTAAGCATGCATAATTACTTAATAAGCCTGTTTCTCCACAAAAGTGCATGTTACAGGAAACCATCAAACCAATTAAGAGAGACATAACATGGCTTGCATGCTGACTCAGCACCAGGAAGAGTTGGAGGTGTGTGAATTGCTCAGAAATAGGTGTGAAGAGCATAATAAGACTGAGTAAAGAAGAATCTAGCCTTTATAATAAAAGCTGGCCAATGCATGACACAAAGACAATTTCAGCGAAACACCCTTTTAACAGTCAGTGATTCTATTGAGAAACGGCGTATCTGTCCATCTGCCCATACAGTTTGAACTAAATATTATAGAATCATAGAATCATTTAGGTTGGAAAAGACCTTTAAGACCATCAAGTCCAACCGTTAACCTAGAACTGCCAAGTCCACCACTAAACCATGTCCCTAAGCACCACATCTACACGTCTTTTAAATACCTCCAGGGATGGTGACTCAACCACTTCCCTGGGCATCCTAGAAAGAGCCTTATGAAAGAGAAACTGCTCTAAGGCCCACAGTGAAGTGTTATTTTATACTATGCATGTTATCTTTATCATTTTATGTAATATTTTTAGCAACATGAATTATTGATCTTTATCACTAGACACCAGAAATTCTCCAAATGTTACTGTGTACAATGTTAGCGGATTATGGCACACCTTATGAGGCAAGTATTACTTTCTCCGTTTTATGTCTGACAAAGCTGAGGCACGAAAAGATAAGTGAGTTCCAAAATCTTGAGCTACTTTTTTCTGTAATACAGGATTTGTGGGTCATAAACTCAAGTCACTGAAAAGATGCTTGAGGAATACTTTATTTAAAAAAAAAAAAAAAAATATATATATACACATGCACATACATAGGTTATTATTCACAACTTTAAAAAAAACACAATAAAAGCTCAGCTGGACCAAGATTTTCAAGTTGATCAGCAGTATCATGTGTCTCAGCTGAACATGCCCAGTTTGAAGTCTCAAGCTGGTTGCTCTGCAGAAAAGAAACTCTAAAGATGCCTCAAGCTGCATAGCCAAAATGCTGATGCACCCAAATCTTTTGAAAATCTGGGCCTAAAAATAGCCCTTATATAAATCAATCTAACTCACCTTAGAGGTCGACTCTACTGACAATTCCTAGCTCTATCTACTTTCCCTGCCTTATTAGTATAGGATACCCTTCACCTCCTTGTGGCTTTACATCCCTTCTTAATATTTTCCTAGGCACCACACTGCACAGCTCCATGCAAGGTAGTTATTGAAACATCTTCAAGGCATAATGCAGTGCAAAGAGAGTAGCTGGCATCCTTGAACAGTTAAGGCGTGCACAGCTCTGAGCCTCATTTAGCTTCAGCACAGTGCCATAGTGACTGGAGTATATTGTTGTTGGGTCTAGAGCGAATGCATTGAGAGTTAACTTGCATGTCTGCTCAACTGGGCATGGTACAAATGTAGCCTGTGTAGTTGTACTCATATGGTGCTGTTTGAGGCTATTAATTGCTTTTCTTTGGAGCTTGTTTGTATGATCTAGGACTGCACCCCTCCGCAACCACTGCTGAACCAGTGAGTCCAGGGGACTCTCCCATTCACAATAATAAAACATTTCTTCTCAAGAATTTGCTTTTTCTAAAGTGAGGAGACAGGAGACCTGCTCCACTGTAGTTTTCTCTTTCTATATTTTCCCTTGGGGCTTTACATAAGATTTTATTGAAGGGTTTTAATTTTATTGGGATATTTTTCTGAGCTACCCTTAAGTAACCCTTTTGAGCTCATTCATGTTCTCTGTGGTAGGGTGTTCTGTTGCAATTACAGACATACAGCAAACCAGTGAAGAGCTGAAAATAGAATGTACAAGTCTTTTTTTCTCACTACAGTTCAGAAGGGAGGCGACAGCCTGTGCCACTGCTCCATGGAGTCAGAAGAATCGCTGTGGTTCCCCCAGCAAGCCAGGACAAGGGCTTACAATGCTATTGTGATAATGTCTGGAGGCCCCAAGTAAAATCAAAGCCTCATTTTGTTTGCTGTTGAACAGCTTCTACTCTGAAGAATCCAAGACTTGAATCCTGCACTTGAAGTACTGCTTTTGTGCAGAAAATTATGCTCCAAACAGAAAAAAAAAAGATATTATTTTCTTCTATTATATATTATTTCTACTATTTGGGCATAAAAAACTAAGGCGCAAAAGGACTGGATAATTTGCCCAAAATCATATAGGCCTTTTATTGAAACCAAATCTTTGGCTTTCTAGTCCAGTGCTGATCTACAAAACTATCCTTCTTCTCAGCTGCAGATTTTATGATTGTTCAAACCTGTTCTTGTGTAAGCAGGTTGCTTGCTAGCCAGAGTAATCACTAGAGTTGTCCTGTGCTCTCATTTTAGAACTGCCTTGGGCACACAGAGGCCTGTAGCACATTTCTACCATTGGAGACAGCCCCCACGACAACCATTCTTCCATTCTTGTTAATATCTTTCTCCAGTCCTTAAGCAGAGGTGCAAAATTCAAATAGTCACTGATAACATTCATCAGACCACTCACTCATACACACAATATTTCCTTCATTTCCCTTTTCTACTTGTATTTTACTGCCCCTCCATTACTTTTCTCAATTGTTTCCAAATCAGCCTTCCGAAACCAGACTCTCAACATTATCCTTCCAACTATTTGTTCCTGTGCCTCCAAGTACATATCTTGCTCCTTAATTACGCACCCCATCCCAGCAGCTCTGCATATCATGTCTCTCAAAACGCCTGCCTCACTGGAAGGGATGCCAAGGCACCACTGGAGATCTCAAGGAGTCACAAAGCCTCTATGCACATCAGTTGTGTGTGTCTGGAGACTGTTGCTGGTAGCAGCCATTCACACTGACTGCCGGGCGCAGACCCCAAGGGATAAGCATCTACAAACAGCTGTTTAGCTGAGATTATGTCTTATCCAAGATTAGGCAGTGCTACTAACCTGCTGCTCCTGCAACACGTAGGTACCAAAATCCAGTGCTATACAGGCAGTGCCTGCTGTTGGCAGATTGTTACCTCCGTCAACAAAAGTTTGCAAGCATCTCCTTCCATGCTTTAGCTGTTGGCAGATTATTACCTCTGGGATTAAAGCTCTGCAAGCATGTCCTTCCATGCATTAGCTGATAAACAATGGTGCTGTGCGCAGCACTGACTCTCTGGCTGTTTTTATCCCGTCTTTGGTAGCAGTGGCTCAGTTGAGGCTTGTGTTTTCTGAGCACAGTGACTTAAACCAATTGCTTTTGTACAATAGGCCTTAGATTGTTTCTGATTCATGCCAATTGCATCTACACTGTGCTTTGGCAAGACTGAACTCCAGCTTAACAACCCTCCTATGTGACATCCCCACATCCAGTTATGACATGCCTCTCTAGCGCACACACCTCAACCCACCCTTCTGTGTCATATATGTCCCAAAGTTCTCCATCAGGCATTGACTCCCTTATCTGCCTCAACCCCATCAGATTTTGAGCCAAGGTCACTATGTAGATGCCCCAAATACAAGGACAGAAAGAGCCAAGGAACTGTTTGGCTCTTTCGTTCCTTGATTATCTCTCCCCATAGAGGCCCATCACCAAAAGCAGGAAGGCTATTCCAGGTCATTCATGCCCTCTACAAAGGGCACAGGGTTGTTAACCTCAGAAACATGTACCTCATAAACTTCTGCCAGATGCAGATGGACTGCCTGCTATCCTGAAGGGCCCTGGTAGCCCTTTGTCCACAGGGCAGAACAGGTTCAGCAAATAATGGAGACCTCTGGAGATTCACTGTTGCCACCCCTTGTGAAAGCAGATACAACTTCAAAATTACTGAAGTTTACTCAGGGTTGTATCCAGCTGACTTTGTAGTACCTCCAAAGATGGAGATTTTGCAGCCTTTCTGGGCCTTTGTTTCAATGTTTCACCCCTGTCAGTGAGAAGCATTTTTAATTTCTTTACTGCAACTTGTGCGTGTTGCCCTTTAAGCTGTTGCTGTGCACTGCCAAGAGTCTTGCTCTGTAACTCCCTGTAACTACCCATTAGGTAGTTAAAACAGCAGTTAGATGCCCCCTTAACCTTCTCATCTCTAGGCTAAACAAACCCAGCTCCTCATATACCATGTCCTTGTGTGTCTACAGTTCCTCATATACTGTATGCTCAGTCCCCTTACCATCTTGCTTATCCTCTGCTGGACTTCATCCAATTTGTCAGTCTTGTACTGGGAGCCCAGAAGTGGACATAAGATTTGAAAGGTGGTCTCACAAGTGCTAAAAAGAGAGGAATAATCACTTGCTTCAACCTGTTGGCTACACTGCTGTGATACAACCCAGTGTACTGTTGGACTTTATCCGTACATGAAGGCTGCAAATGTTGGCTCACATTTGACTTCTTGTTCAACAGGTCCTTTCCTGCCAAGGTGCTTTCTGGTTGGACAGCCCCCCACAGCCTGTAATGCTACATGGGATTACTCCTCCCTGTGTGCAGGACTTGGCATTTACCTTTGCACATTAGTGAGAGTTGCCTTAGAAGTAAGACAGCTGCTTTCCAGCAGCCACATTTTGTGGTAGACATTGTGGGTAATCAGCAACAGGTAAGGTGTGAGGACACATCCCTGCCCTTTAGAGGAATAGGAGACATCTGGTTTAAAACAGGTGCTGAAGAAGTTCACTCTAGGAATACATATGGGACACGTACTTAAGCTAATCCCACGCTCTCACATGAAGCCATTTGGATTCAGTCAGATTTGACCAAGTTGCAAAACAACACATGAGAGAGTTGAAACTCAACAGAAGCCTGAACTGATGTGACAATATAGAAAGTAGGCTTAAAAACCCCAGAGAGCTGCTGTTGCCTCTCGGTCACTGAGGCAATCAGCAGTAACTTCCCAATGGCTTCTTTGCTTCTTGCGTATTCTCAGCAGCGTTCCAGACACGCGTCCCAGCAGCACACACCAGATGTGTCCTTTTACTTGAGCAGTAAAAAAATTATATTGCAGGCCTCTTGTTCAAGCCCAGTGAGGATGCACCCTAGTTTTTATAAGCTTTGCTGCTTCTATTCCCAGTAAGTCATACATTTATTGGAAAATCACTTGGTGCTATGACTGGATAAAATTAAATCTGATTTACCTGATTTAGGTTTGGGTATTCTGGTTTTTGAATGGTGATATATTCACAGTATATTCATTGTGATTGAGAAAAAGCTTTTTTAAAAGTGTAAGATGAATTAAAATACCCTTTAGAGGTTTCCTTCCAGAGCTCCTAAAATTCACAGAAATGAGAAATAATTATCTACACTGATCAGTTCTCAAAATTTTGGTACACCTACTGCTCTCTAATCATTATTACAGCTAACAGGTTTCTAGGGATTCTGACACTGTAAGTCTCTGTTCACAAGAAGAACTGAAAGTTTCATTTGTTTTCCCCTCTCGAGCATTTCCATGCTCCCTGGCTAAGGGCTTGTCTTCACTGCTGATGAAGGTTACATTTTCTCCCTCTAGAAAACAAACACAATAAATCTGTCCAGGTCAGCTCTGATTTTTGTGAGTTTGGCATATGATAAAACCTGAATACTGTGTCCTCCTGTGATTAAAAAAAGCAAGAAGACGACAAAAAAAAAAAAAGGGAATAAAAAAGAAGGATGTTGTTTTAGCATCCCAGCAAACCTTAGAATATGCTGTTAAGAATTGCTCAGGTTAGCAGAGTCAATGAAAATTTGACTTTGTTAATGTTTACTCTGAAATTCTGCTTCAGCTACCAATGCTGAGTTCAAGTATTAGAAAACTCATGCTTCTTGTGCTATTGTTCAAAATTAGGACACCCACTAACCTCTATATTCAGTATCCAATAAGCTATGACTGCATTACAGAATTTTCATGTAAAATCTTACCTTGTCCATAACTATACTTTAATCCTATCACTGTTCTGTTGCACAATGTTTGTCCTTTTACAGTTTGGAGTATGCATATTGTCTACATGTGATCTTTTCAGATAGCTAACATCACTGATGTGATTCTGATAGTCTGTATAATTGAGGAATAATTGTACTCATTGAATACGTATTGCATATTTAGATCTGCAGACAGGCCCTAATCATTCCTCACTGATAGACTTACCTGGAGAGGTATCATAGCATTCCTAGTCAGTGAAATGAAATAGTATTTCTAGTCACTGTGAATTCATTGTAGTGTTGGATTCTTAGCTGGTAAATGCTGTAAGAAAAGAAATGACCTCTCTACGTAGACTCAGAATTATGCAAAAATGATGAAAAATCATCATTTGTGTTTAAAGATAGGTGCTCAAGGCTTTGGTTTTGATGCAAAACTTTTTTAAGCAGTATGTGAATTTTCTCCAGGTTGATCTCAATTCATTTATATACATGTGCGTGCCTTTAGTAGTAGTTTAACACAAGTTGAAATGTTCCTGGAAAGTTTCTGCAAAAAGAGTTAATTTCCTTCTGATAAAGGGCTTTTTTACCATTCTATGTTCTTGTAGAAAAGGATCCAAATGCAGTAATTGGATTTGACACAATGGAAGGATTTGTAAGTAGAACAGGTGAAAACATAACTGTCAACAATTAAAAGCTAATTATCTGCAGCCATCAACTGGTCACCAGCTGTTCTGAACCATATAAAGAAGCATACACTACATAGGAACAGCATATGCTATGGGGAGAAGTATTAGTAAAGACTACAAAACTGGAGGAAATACGCATGAGATTCAGTTTTCCTAATCCAAGCCTGATCCTAGAAGTCCTCATGTGAGTAGCTGTATTCTGCTATATCAGGACATAGTGCTGATTCTTCTCCTGGTTGCACCAGATTGTAATCAATGTGAGCTGCTAAGTTTAGAAACACTGCTGTTTTATTCCACTCATGGCTTTGGTGGAATTGCTCACATTAACAAGCTGCTAATCTTAGACTTCCTTGTTGGGCCCATGTTTGTGTTCAGCTGAGGAACAGAACCAGCAAACCAGTGGGGCTGTGAGTGGGGTCTGAAGGGGATTTTTTTGGTTTGTTTGTTTGTTTCACATTGGCAGCAGAATGAAAGCAAAGTGAGTTTCCAAGTGCCTTCTCAGTTCCCTTCTTTTGTCTGGTTGCCTTTTATCCAACATTAATTAATGTAATTGCTACAATTTCATAGTCCAGTGGAGACTAACTAATGATACTGGAGCTGAGTGTTCTGTTTCTGCAATAAATCAAGAAAGCAGTTCATATAATACAGCCTTCCACTTCTTCCCACCACATCAAATTAAAGAAGATAAATATTTCTTTTTCATGGCTTAGGGTCTGGTAGTTAGATCACTCCCCCATGACTTCATGGGAAGCTCTGACACAATACTTACTTCTGCCTGGGAGGAGTTCAAATCCAGCACTTCAGCCGTTTGAGAGAGTACCCAGTGCTCCAGTCTTGGGAGGAAAAATCCCTGCAGCTTCCATTGAATCTGTTCCTCAGTGTAGAAACCAGCACAAGATTTATGGGGCCAGAAAAACAGAAGGGAAGAAGGAACATAAATAAGTAGCTAGGAAAACTTCCTAGAATATAGCTGGCCTCTTCCAGAAGTAGCTCTAGTAAGTAATTTTTGGTTGAAAAGAAACAAACCAAGATACTATCCCAGCAGCAGAGACTGGCTAAGCTTCATATGATTAGAGGAAGCATAAATCTGTGTTCCCAGAAGTGGCCTCCAAGATAAACCCCTGAAGGAGATGGGGACCTGCTATATGAGGAATCAAGTCGTCCCACCAGAAGACCACCATCATTTGTGATGATAAATGGCTTGTCACAGCAATACCTGGGAAGAGGAACTGCTGGTGCTGCTGCCTGACCTTCCATGTAAGGTGCTCAGAGCTGACCAATCCACTACTATTCCTGCTTTCCCAAATTGAAGCAAAGAAGGAAAGGGGGAAACTAGAGAAGTATTTTTTGTAAAGTACAGTTGGCACACCTGCCCTGCCTGGTCACTGCCAGTTAAAATGATAATTTGAGATGAAAAAAGTTAGAAAATCTGTAAAAATTCAGCAGATGTCAGGAAAAAAAGGATCTGGTTACATATATTTACTTTCTCAAGTCCATAGATGTGTCTGTAGTGACATGTCCATGGTCTACAGCTCGACTTATAAACAAAAGCCTGGGGTATTCCTAGTTTTTTCCTGCTTTCTTAAAGAATAGTGGAAATGGAGGGAGGAACAGATGAGACTAAACTTAAAAAGTCAGAGAGTGGGGAGTTATTTCTTGAAAAACAAAACACATTTCAATAAATTTTCAAGAAAAACTACCTGACTATTCTTTAAATATAAAGATTATAGAGGAAAAATGGCCTTCTTACCATAAGGCCCACCTTATCACAAGACTCCAGTACTATCTACCCAAATTTTCAAGGCTGCAAGCAGACATGACTTGCACACAACATATTCAGGCAAGAAGATGTCATGCACAGTTCTGTATTTGAATTCTTTGTGTTGCACAATAAACTATTTTTTTAAGGCACAAGAAGTTAAATTGACTGGCATATTACCGGGTAGAGCTAAGAGTATGTAAATATTCCACCCGAAGGTAAATCCTGAGCCTGACTTCCAGCCAAGAGCATCTCTGAAGTAAGGCATGCCTAGAGACGTAATGTTTACCATTCTTTTTCAAGTCAAAAAGCTTGTGATTTTGTAGAGGGAAAAACAAGACTTGCCATGTATTTGATTTTATTTTTTTGTAAGCTGGCACCTTATTGTAGGTAAGAAGAATCTTCTTCCTTGTGCTGGATACTAATTTTAGGTTAGGGTTAAGCCCCTCAGAGTGGTATCTATAGCAATCAGTAGGGAAACATCTGAAGCCAGCAGGCTGAGGTGTTTGGTGATAGCCACCTGGGGAACAGTGAAGATGAGGAATCAGCCCCTCAGACATGGTGTTCACTGGTGTCGGAGGAGCTGCTGTCCACCAGGAGTCCATAAGCTGTGGTCCACTGGCAAGGTGCCCTTCTCTGTCCTGGTGAAACACTGCTGGTGCTACCCTCATTGATGCCACAGGTTGTCAGCAGAAGTGCCCAGGCACTGGGAAACAATCACATTAGTTCTTCCTCACCCTGAAGTCATGAAAACTCAAATCCCCCACCTCCCCAGAAAGTACTTAAGCATTCAGCCTATAAAATGTTTGGGAAAAGAAAAGAAGGATAGCTGAGGGATGTAGAAAACATTGCATCCCCTGAATAATCCAACCAGCTGATCCATTGGGCAGTCTGGGATCCGTGCTGTTTGTGGATCCATCAGGCAGAATGGGATCTGTGTCCGATGCAGGAGGCCCCTGTCCACTCTCTAGTCCCACAAAAGAGTCGGGGGGATTTCATTCAACAAGAATTCTCCTCAAAAGTATTTAAATTGTGTTATAATGTTAAAAAGTAAATTAATTAGAAATTCAAGACTCCTGATGGGTTGAGAGGGTGTGAACAAAAGTGAGCACAGCTTTTTTAAAATTAAAAAAGAGAGAAAAGAAAGAGTCACAAGATAAAATCCAGGGAGGACACTGGGCACTCACACGAGAACCAGACTTTCTTTCCTGTAGGAAAGGACTTCCATCACTAGGCTGTAGCATGAGGCATGACTGATAGTTCTCCCTTTCCATCCACTGACTCCTAAATTGTTGTCCCCACATGGTCATGTAGGTACTTCTAGGAAAGGTGTCTTACTTCCCATTATCCTGAGTAAATCAGTCTCTCACCTTCAGGAAGAAGGCAGAAATGGATGTTGAACCCTCCATTAGCTGAATCCAGGTCACCTAATTAAAAATATCAGTAGAGAGCAAGAATATTTCTCCCTCAGGTCTCCCACTTCCCTAGCAAAGAATATTATATAAAGAATAGCAGCAGCAATTACATTTTATGCACAGCCTAATACAGCTGGTATGTGTTAGGTATGCTTTGATAACATCTTCCAGATCAAAGCCCTAGGGAACTGGGGTGGGGCGGGGGGAATTGAGGAATGCCTGATTTTGGTTTGACTTAAGCGGGAATTAAGTACTAAGCTGTTCAGTTCTCTCAAGGCAAGGAATTTAGGGTGCACATGGGGTATCACTGCTTAAGAAACACAAAAAGTAAAGCAATTACGGATCTCAGGTACTTCCTGGGATATGTAACAGGGGGTTTCAGAGTCACAATTTTGGGTGCAAGTGCTTAGATTTCTTCAAGCTCTATTTAGCACAGCTACAATGCATGTTCTTTACTCTCTCTTCCACCAATATGGATCCATACTAAGTGAGAGGTAGAGCACATCTAGGACTGAGAAGGGAGGTTAACCTGCAACCTTTATGCCATTGGTGGTCCTCCTTGAACCATCCGTCAGTTACTAGTTACATGTCCAAAAGAGTATTTATATTGAATATTGTGATGTGTCATGCTGAACTAGATCAAATTGGTTTTACTCGAATTTATTTTTGTCTCATCAAATAAAATTCACTTACTTAAATTTTACTCTAAAGATTGGCCTTTTGAGAATAGGAATTTGTCTATGAATGACAACATCCCAAAACATTTTATCTGAAGTTTATTGACTTACTGTGCTTCTATAGCATCTATTTCTTCTAAAATTAGTCATGAAAGTTGGTACTAAGGAAATGAGGGACCTCCCTTCTTATGCTTAAACTAGTCTGCTTTGTAAATTCTGCATTGATACAGACATGTTTCCATCTGCTTTAGGCTTTTTTGTTGTCAGTCACATATGCTCTGAGAAATACTTCTTATATTTTAGCACTAGACCTGATCAGATAATTCACAGTGAATAATTTATTTGAACAAATTTAGACTTTTCTGCTTGTTAGTTGTCCATGAGCTGCTTTTGATTTTCTTGAATTTATTCATTATTCAAAAGTATTTGCTTAATAACTTCTATGAATAACTTAATGAGCAAAGCTTTGTTTCTGGACTGTTTGTGAGCAGTTTGACATGAGTACTAAGAGCTTGGTGCTGTTGCTCAGGTTTTTTTAGATACTGAGGCCATATAGCATTTTTCTACTTCTTGACTGGGTGAATAAATTGAAGCTGTCTTATGTAAATACTTACATTCAAAAGTTCAAAATTTGCTTTTCCTAACAAGTAGTAGTCAGTTATAAAGTGCTGCAACGGTATACATCCCTAAAGTAAACCTTTCATTTCCATACTTCTGGGACTGCAAATAGGCCATTCCCTTATAAAAGGGATTTAATTTTTGTACAGGTGGGTCTAGACAAAGATAGCCAGACTGCATTTGCTAGATGTCTGCTCTTTGACTCCATAGTTGGAAGAAGAAAAAAGCCAATAACTATCAGTTGTTTTAAATGAGTACTATTGCTGTTAGAATATAAGCTACTGCATTGAAAATTTTTTTTTTTCAAACTCTTTCTTCTTTTAACACTGATGCCAGCTTTGTATTTTAAAATATAGCCTTAATGTTGTGTCTATGAAAAGTTAAGTATTTGACAACAAAACCTCTTGAGCACCGGTTTCTTCTTGGAAAATTGGAACAGATTTATATGAAATAACAAAAGGGACATTGTTTATTTATTTATGAATTACAATATCAAAAACTTTAGGCAGTGAATGTTAAAAAATGGATGTTCATAGGAACCTTCAGAATTCAGAGAGTCTGATAAAACAAATGGAAAAATTCAATGATGGAATTGTTTATTTGTATTTTAAAGCTGATTAAGTAAATTTTTGTTTCTTTTAGTAAATGTTACAGAGGCTTTCTCTGTAATTATTTTAATTAGACACATTAAAACTTTCTGAGACATTCAATACAGAAAATTAAACAGAAAAAGCAGTTGTTTAATGACTTTTAATGCTGTTTAAAGCACAGTAACCATGATCTTATTTTGAATTTTTGTTCATCACAGCACTTGCGAAAGATTGATGAAAATGCATTAAGCAGGATATATTTATCTCCCTTTATATTCCTTTGGAAATGTCATTTATATAGCATCAAAATGCTATGTTTTAGTAAAGCTGCTGCGTATTTGACAAGTAACTGACAGATGATGTATAAGCATTATGCAGGGCTATTAAAGGTGACATAGAATGCACAAATGTATCAGTACATGAGGGAGAAAGCTGGTGAGATTTTGGGAAAAAATCTAACATCACGGGGTGAAAGTCACAAGTGGAGTTATGTGAATTAAATGAAGGAAAGAAAATGCATCAGTAGCAAGGTAAAAAGCAAAACTCTATGAGGTAGTGTATCAGGCCTGCAGTAATAAAATAAAATGGAAAAAAAAAAAACAAACCAACAACTAAATATGGGTAGTGCAGAGTAAAATAGCCTATTTCATATGCTTGTGCAGATCTGATTTAATCTCAGAGCCACAGATTTTCTTCTGGTTGAACATTCGAGTGGGATTTGAGAGAGAAGAATTCAGATCACTTGTGTACTTGAGGGGCTTCTCATCTCCTATCTCCCAGTAGATTTCAACATGTCTTGAACTTCAGTCCCCTAGAAATTTCCACTGAAAGTGCAGATTCCTACATAAGAAATTTGAGTCCTTTGTTATTGTGTTGTTAGTTTTACTTAAGTATATGTGCAAGATCTCTTAAAAATAGCCCACAAACCCTCTTCCCTCTCCCAGGGATTCATGGACCACAAGGTGGTAACTACCATGTCCTAATTACTAGAAGACACAGATTTTTTTAAACAGAGGATAATCCCAGCCCTTATTGTAGAGTTTGATCACGTGAGTAGAGAGAAGCAGCCTTTAAAAGGGCTAGGGAGTTGCAAAAAGAGATCCAATGACTGAATATGAGTAGAACTCAGCATAAAATGAAGAAAATCTTATCTAGCTGATAGTTCATATACATTTATACTTTCCTCACTGACTAGAATTTATACAAGAGCCTGGAACACGAGAGAAAAATGTGTCCGAATGGTAAAATAATTTATCTCCCATTTGTATTCTTGGATCTTGTATCTGAGCTATCTATATTGCATAAATGTGTGTCCACACTTGTGCTTTCTGTTGGAATGAAGTAGTCTCCTCTGAAACAGAGCCTAAATGTGGTTCTGGGAACAGTTCGCTCCAGGGACCACTCCTGTTAATAGATATGGACATGACTGCACATGTCTTAGTGCCTTCTGGTCTAGTCTGCCCCAGTAAGCTTTCCATCCTCATGAGCTTTCATGTCCCATGTACATCTAGTTGTGTGCCATTAAAGAACTACTTTGGTATATAGCCCTCACTTCTCTCCTAATACTCTGACTCAAAATCAATCATACTAACCTAATTATGTATTGTAGCCAAAGGGATGTCGCATAGGACCTAGAGGAGTCACAGAGCTGAATAACATGAATGCATGTCTCCAGAGTGGAGTGGATGTGACCACCTCTGCCACATGGCCCAGGGGCTGGACACCACTCCCAGGGGTTCACTAACTCATTTATCCAGGTGGCTACAGCACACAGACCACAACCTTCTGGCTATCAATCTCCTACTCTCACTAGGCATTTGATAGAGCACCTAGGTGCTTGAGTTTGGGATGGAGATTTGAAGCATCGAACTGATAGTCACTGAAGCGCTTTGCTTGACAATATCTAAATTCACTTCGGGGTAACTGCCCTGCTCAAACACGTCACAGGGGTATGAAGAGCGAGTAAAGAATTAAACCAGAATAGTCTAAGTTGCAAAATAACACTTCAGCTATGGGACAGTCTCTTAAACTTTGAAAAAGTAAGTGACACATTGCAATGAACTGACAGGCAAATTTACACCTGAGCACACTTTGCTCAATGGAGCTGCTTGGTTGCAGCTCACGTCACCTGGCCCGTGTCCTTGACCCTGTCCTTTCAACTCAAGAGCTTTTACTTCTTCAGCAGTGGGCAGGGAGGGAGAAATGAAAGCTCATTGTTATAGCTACTGTGGAGAATTTGGAGCTACTGTTGGAAATTGTAATTGTGACCAATTTTTTTATGTACTAATTTGGTAGTACTGGGGTGCAATAGTCTGTGGGAATTACACACTGAAAGCAGTGGGAATTATGTAGTGATGTTTTTGAAAATTCTAATAAATGTCTCTTTTTTTATATATATATGTAAATACTTCTTTAAATCCCTGTGCATTAATGAGTCATGATAAATGAAATAAATGGCTCTTCCCTACTTCATAGGTGCTGTGAGGACAAATGAATGTTTATAAGAGTCTGAAAATTTAGGTACTTAGGACCACAGCTTCTTAAGCAAATGTCTGGCTAGATGAAGTCTTATTCCTTCCTAGCTAGGTCCTTTTTACACATATGAATAATGCCATTGCAAAGGCCATGGGCCTCATCATTTTTTCTACAGATATCCAGGTCTGTAAAGTTGAGGCCATAGGCTTCTTCCCCTTGTGTATGGTGTTCCTCAATGAACACAGTGACTTCATCACTTATGCCACATGCAGTGAATGCTGGGTTTTGTATTTCTCCCATTTGCTCTCTGTCATGTCAATGTTCTGTTGGCTGCTGCAGACCTTGGGGTAGAACAGGTCTACCCTGTGAGTCACAGCGTAGTATCCAGTGTGCCTTGGGATTACATCTCTTGGTTCATGCGTGTTCTGCACAGCTACCTACAAATTTTGCTCTCAGGACTGTATTAATCAATGTATCTATTCTATTGGTTTTGCTCATTTAAGTTTGGTCTTTTCAAACATTTTGCAAAGAACTCGTGTCAGAGACCGTGTCCTGCAGAAGTAATGGATGTGACTGAGAGTAAAGAGGACTATAAGAGTAGAGAGGACGGCGATAACCACTGTATTCAATCATGTGCACATGTATACAAAAGCAACAAAAAAGTTAATCTTTCAAGTAGGATTTGTTGATATTTTACCCACGTTTTAGTTTGAATGTTAGTATAACTTCCAGTAACACTTGCTTGTATTTTTCTCTTGTGATCTCATCTGCTTGTTTTTGTATTGATCCATTTTGGTTTGCTTTTAGCTTTATATTCCTCTCCTCCTTCCCTTCCCAACTTGCTCTGCTTTTGTTTTTCTTGTGATATCATAGCAGCAGCATGGTAAAGCCCCACAGAGATCTTCTTGCTTCAATTCAATTTGGCTCACATGTATTGCTTTGTTTCTTCCTGAAATTGTATTGCCATTTCCAGAAATGACATAGCAATATTTCACTTGAGTTCACTTGCCATTTTAAGTGGACCTTCATGGATATGCATTAATGATATGAAACCATGCCTAATAGAACTACAGTGTGGAGAAAGGTAAAATGAAATTAGTTTAGCTCATTGTCTACTGTGCACTGAATTGGCAGAGAAAATAAAATTGTAGATTGCTATAACATCTATAAAAATCCTGCAGGATCAGTCCTACACCATCCTCAAAATCTGTGCATGCTGAAATGCAAACTACAAATATAAAGTTACTCTACTCATCTCTGAGTAAAAAGTAAAGTTCGTGAAAAGAATAAAAAACCTACATGCAAAGATTTCAAAACTATTTTGCAGTTTTCTCAAAACATAGCTTGTTCTGTTGTTCTTCAGCAAACAACAAATGAACTTCTGAAGATGTCTGACTAAACCATTTTGCAATGCTTTAAAAATTTCAAAAATTGTTATATTGAAATAAGACACAAACAAACAGAAAACCCCATCAACTGTCTGTGATTCACATTTCTGAGCAGACAGCAGCATTGCACAACAGCTTGAGATTGGAAATGAGAGGGATCCTACATCCAGATGAAACTTCATGGGGATTTCAGGCAGAATATAATTATTTCATATAATTATATTATATACGAGCAGAATATAATTATGCAAAGCTGGAATTTTGTCAGGACACTGTGGTGAGCACCTATGCTTTGTGAAAAGCTTATGGGGATTTTTAATTACAATAAGTGGTCAGAATCTTAGTTTGATGTCTCAGCCAAGAGATGAATTGATACTGAACTACTAGACTCTCAGTACATGCCTGGGTAGTACGAAAATAACAGAACCATTAGACAGCTTGACTCACCGTGTAGTGATGGCAGAATGGGCTGTATCTGAAATCTGGAACAATGATTAAAAAATACTGTTGCTATTCCACAGAAGAACAGCGATTATGAGGGATGTAACTCTGTATTCAAGATTCTTTCATTCTGGGGAAAGATATGGATCTGCTAAACATGCAGATATGTTATCTGTTCACTTCAGAAACACTTAAACAACTGAGCATCTATCCTTAAAAATTACCAAAGAATGGAATAACTTTTAAGAAGTTATCATGCTATGGAATGAGTCTTATGATATGAACTCATTATGAGTTGTAGAGCCTTCAATCAGCAGAGTGGATATTACACTGGAGAGCTGAATACCCAAAAGTTTCTTAACTGGTTCAGTCCTATCTGTCTAATCTATCTATCTTCTCATGTCACACCCAGCTCTACTGTATCTGAATGTCTTCCAAGTCTCTCTGGGGCAACAATATTTTTTTTCATTATTTTTGGTAATGTAATATAAACTGGAGGCTACAGTATCATTATTTTATTGCTACCCCTGAGATATTTTTGTCAGATGTTAATTCATAATGTTGCAAAGTTCTTTCAAAAGAACAGAAATTAGAGTTGATACTTTGGGAAAACGGATTTGAAATGCTTATTAGTAGCTTTTTAACTTTTCTATATGGGTTGTATTAGATATTTCCAAAAACACTTTAAAGGGTTACTAAGATTCCTACTTTCAGAATTTATAGCAGATCAATTTTTTTTTTTTTAACTTGGTGATGCTTATATCTTGAGTAAGATCCTGGACTGAGCAAAGGGTATCTGATTCAAAGTTCTGGCTGACGTAGATTTCATTTTTTTAAGGGCCCATATGGTAATGTTCCTGTGAGTGTGCATTAAGTTTGTGAAGTGATGATAATTGTCTGCCTTGCAGATTAAAGCACACACAGTCCTGTCTGAGTGGTGCCTAAATAGGATTATGAATTGGGGTGCCTTGTATATTTTTTGAAATGTTGGAAGGAGAAAGAACAAGGTAAGTAAAACTTACTGAACTGCTGCCCCGATTTTTCTGTAGCTAGCATACACAGATGCATATAACAGGTAATAAAATGCATTTGTCCATAGGCTCTCAACATGAGGCACCCTGATTGCCAGAAACTTAAACTCATGCAAAAATATGATCCATATACAAAAAGTCAACTTAACTTTAGCAGAGCTGCTACTGGCTTCACTGTAATTAAGTGCTAATCGTAGGGGTGTGCTGTTTTGTAAGGCAGTAAACTGGTTTCCTGAGCGGATAAACTCAGAGGTCAAAGGCCGGGGAGTTGGCTCCATCAGGGGACCAGGATCACTGCAGAGAAAAGCAGCACACCTGTCCTGTTATTGTGATTATGAGACAAATGTGAATAAAGCCAGTCAAAGAAAGTAACTTGAAAGTCTGGGAAATTTATTGACATAATTGTAAAGAGTGGCATATCGTACGCACAGTGAGCAGGGAGCTGGGCTTTGCTGGGTCCCACAGGATAGCGCTCAGCTCTCCAACGTCAAGCAGACGAAGGGGAGCTACTTACAGGGCTGCGGGGCCACTGCCTCTCGGCGCGATCTTGGGAGAGCTGCTCGGGCTTTCTAAGGTTATGTTTTCCAAGCTATAAAATGAGGATATTAGTGAGCAAACTTCACAGAGGGGTTTCCAAGCGTGAATAACAAATTACGTATAGCTCTTCAGTATAATAGGATGGAAAGTTTATAGTAAATAACAATGGCATCTGTTCCGTATGTCTCAGCAAACAGCACTGTGCATAAGAATTTCAAGAATAGAGGTACTTAAAATTAAGAAAAAAGCTATAAAGTTTCATGAAAAAGGAGAAAAACACCCTTTGAGAGTAAGTTAAAGTGACTGTGCTTTATTCATTGGCTTGGAAAGACAGGAAAAGAGAGAGGTGCTGTGATTTTTATCACCAGAACAGCACATTTATCAGTAAGTAATTGGACTGTTAGTAAGCACTGGTAGGGAACATCCATCCCAGCATGAAACGCTGGGACCTGACATGGGGAGAAGTATGGATGTATTGTTTCTGCATCATGAACTCCAAATTTCTGAGGCTCATTTCTATGGCAGATAGACTCATATAGTTTGAAAACCAGGTCAATTTTTGATCCAGCAAGAATTTTATATGAGCAAAGAAAAAGTAGCTTCTTCCTCAAACACCAAAAACAAGGGGAAAAAAATCCAAACCCAAGAGCTGATATTTCAGCACAATTATATTAACATTCAAAATGCTCCTGACATATGGAGAAATGAGCTTGTGGAACTTCCTGTCACAGGAATGAGTGAAATAAAGAATTTAGTTATTTTACAAAGGCTGAGACACTTCTAATCATAAGCAAAAATATGCACATGCATAACTTCATATGCAGATGTTTATTCCAGCAGCACATACTGTTAAAGCCTTTAGGGATATATCTGGAGGAATAAGAAAGGTGGACTGGTTTGGGGTGTAAATGAACGTAGCTCTCCCCCATTAGCCCTTGCACTGGTGACAAGAGGCTTCACAAACCTGGGCAGCCTTCTCACATCCCTCAGGCACAAAGCTCGGGCAGCCAGCCATCGAGTAAATCGGAAAGGGAGAGAAGACCCCCTCCTGCCTGCATAGCTTATTAAAAAAATTACATTTTCCCTGCCTCCTACACTGGAGAATCTGATACCAATGGTACTAGTGAAATGATATCGCAGAAGCTGGATTTAAGGTCTGATCCCACCTCACAGTCCCTGTGCTTTACATAAATGATGATTGTTAGCCTGCAGTGCTCACCCTGTGTGATGACACTTTTCTCATATGTATGATATGAATCTTACCAATGTGTGTAAATACCTGATAGGGGGATTAAAGAAGATGGAGCAAGGCCTTTCTCAGTGGTCCCCACTGACAGGACAAGAGTCAATGGGCACAAATGGAAATACAAGAAATTCTGTTTAAACATAAGAGACTTTTTTACTGTGAGGGTGGTCAAATCCTGGAACAGGAACAGAGAATATGTGGAGGATATTTTGAATAACCTTGTAGATATTCAAAGCCCGACTGGACACAGCCCTGAGCACCCTGCTCTCGCTGACCTTGCTTTGCGCAGTGGGGCTGGACTAGACGATCACCAGAGCTGCCTCCCTACTTCAACTGTTCTGCGAGTCTGTCAAAGTAATAATCAACGTTACAACCATCATGACGATTGTTCTGTTTGAGTAATCTACCTGTATCTTTATTGATAAAGAAAATAAACTGTATGGCTTTCACATCCCCTAGACAGAGTATACAGTATTAATGGAAGACAGTGGAACTGACTTGTAATTAGATTTTTTTAAAATCTGGATGTTACTGATTTTCAACAGTGCAGAACTAAGTTATGTACAATGACTCTCTACTCACATACATCACTGCAGTAATACTATGTGGTTACTATAGAAGGCTTTTTATTTATAGCTCTCCAGGGATGTTGCAGATGCACTATGCAGTTACACCTGATTTCATACAATCCTAGAAAATCACACTGGAAAGGACTTTAATCCAAAGCATATTAGCCTAATCTGTTAGATAAAGCTCTTAAGGATCTCCAAAATGGAGACTCCAAGATTTCCCCAGGCGATCTGCTACCTTACTTGGAGGAAGCTTTCCCTTACAGCAAAAGTGAATCCCTGTTCCTGTAATTCTTATTTTATCTATCCCGGCCATGAAAAATAGGCTCTTTTCAACAGTCTTTTATATACTTGAAAGGTTGATGTCTCTTTTCTTGACTGAACAAGGCCATGTTTTCTAGATCTGTGATCACTCTCACTGACCATACCTGGACTCCTTCCAGTGAGTCCACATCTTTCTTTAATTTATACAAATGACATAAGAGAAAGGTCTGGCTTTATAGATGGAGTTCCTGCACACACAGGGTTTTTTGGGAGTTGCGGGAACAAACCAGAAACAATGCTGGCTTTTGGAGCAAAACCAAGCTTTAAAAATATTGCAAAAAATGCCTTAGAGGGAAAAAAAATCCTAGAATATCCTAAAGGTCTCCAATCCTTGTTCTCAGAGCAAGTTCTTCTAGTGCTTTAAGATGCTACTACTCTTCTGCCAGAGGTTTTTGCCTGAGTAACAGTGTTGGATATATTCACAGAAATTAAGTCCAGATCGTGATGCGCTTCTAATTTAACCTGTTGTATAAAATCCCTGCATCAAGCCCAATAGTTGTTGGTTGAACTAGGCATATCTTTTAGAAAGACAGCCAATCTTGATTTAAAGACTGCCAACGATGAGGAATATACCAGATCCCTAGATAAATTACTCAAATGGTTAATTACCCAACCTAATTGCTGGTTTGAATTTGTCCAGCTAAAGCTTCCAGTCATTGGATACTGTTATGCTTTTGTTTACTAAACAAAAGATCCCTCTACTATCAGAAATATTTCTTCAGCTGCTCACTGTAATGCAGCTGCCTCAGATGTTGGCTCACTCCTGTAGCCCTCTTCTGTAGCCCTTCTAATATGCCAATATTTTATTTAGCGTGTTTAGTGTCTGTTTATTTAGGATACCAGAACCACTGGGGTTCAATAATCATCTAGTGGTGTACACAAAGGTAACTACAACAGCCAAAGCTTTTGAAGCTATTTCATAGTGATCCAGATCAGATCTGGATTTCTTTGATCTCATGGAGAATATCCTTTGCACCAACATCTTCCCTTTTCATCCAGTAGCACAGCAAGTGAGAGGGTTCAGCAAGTAACTTGACAGCTCAGTCCCACTTCTAAAGAGTGACTGAAGCAACTTAGTCTGTTGACTTAAGAAGGCTTGTTTTTTGAATGAGTTAGTTGCTTCTTAAAGTGGTGTTTTGCACTTTTAAGGGTCTTGAAAATTGTCCATATAGTCTCAGCCATATTTAAAAGAAATAAGAAAGGTGAACAGAACTGTAGCCATCTGTGCCCACCATGGTGTGGGGAGGTCCCGTTTAAAAACTGCAGTTTGTCCTCAGGTAGCGTTACTGAGTCATGTCTTCTTCATGAGATTATTTTGTGTCTGGTATCCCTGGAAACTTTGAGCATAAATAGAAGATGTAGGCCTTTTGTCTACTGAGAATTTCTTGATATTTGGCATATTGGACAAGTAGCTACTGCGCATGTGCAGATCAACTCAAACATGCATGTGCAGTGAGCTGGATTTATCCTTGATATGTTGAATTTAACAGCACAGGCACTGGTGATATTTACCAGATGCATCTAGTCCCTGCATCTGTGTTGTAGAGTCAGTCTGCTTATGCACAGCTAATTTGCCACACCTAGAATGTATCTAACATACTGCATGTTTGTACAGGCCATTAAGGTCACTTGAGTCCTACACGTTATGTGTATCCTGAGCACACTGGACATTGGCATTCTGCAAACAGGTGCAGAATGGATGCATTGATAGCCACTGCAGTAGGACTTATGCACTGATCAAAAATACATAATTCATAAATTTCATTTTGTGGAAATTCCTTAAAGAAGGAGTAATTATATCTTGTCTTGTGATTTTAATTTGAACTGATGATCTAGAATATATTTTATCTCCATGGTATAGTGTCCTCCTTTTGATTAATTTTTCAGAGTTTTAAGATAGCATCTTAGTGAAAACATGTAGTGTTAGCAGTGAAAGTTTTTTCCACCTCTACTTTTTTTTTTACTTAGCTGTGCCTTTTCACTGTAAAATCAGAGGAAATCTATTTATGTTGGCTAATTAACAGGACATTCCACAAGCCCTGAATTGTTTAATTCCACAAGTTCTGTACCATTGCCCCCAAAACAGAATACAGACATTTATATTGGCTATAAACACTTTCTCAGACGTTTTTTATTGCTCTTTTACTGTTTGTAGATGTTAAAAGTCAAAGTGAGAAAAGTAGTAGATAAGATCACCTCATCCTTTTTTGTTATTATCATTCTTTAAGGCTATGTTAGATAGCACTTCCTTCTAGCAAAGAGAAAAGAATGGGACCATCATTACAAATCTTATCACATAAAACAAGGAAAGAATCCAAGTAATGTTGAGAGTAGGCCATATGATGATAAGTATCTTCACTATCTGTGCCATACATAGTTTGCCTCTAAAATTACTTTGATCTAATACACAGCCTTTGATCTAAAGAAATTAACCATCTTCCCTTCTCTTGGTGAGACGAAGGTGAGACCATATAGCCAGCTTTAGTGGCAGGGTTGATGCCAGTTGAGCAGCTTGGTTCGCTTCCTGTTTTGCTCCCAGAAGGTCCCTGTGTGTGTGTGCTGCTTTGCTCTCGGTCTGTTCTGGGGCAGCCAAATGTCTCCTTTCCAGAGAAGCAGCCAGTTCACTCCAGGATCTGCTCCAGGTGGGATATTCAAACCATGCTTAGTTTGGGTCCCCTGATTCCAACGGTGTAGCACTCCCAAATGTCTTTCTGTACTTGTGTCCTGCAACATGCGTCCTTGGCATCAAAATTACCATGTGAATGGCTACAGCAGAGCTTTGTCGTTATTTCAGGCACTCAGAACCGAAAAAGCCCAGAAAACTACCAATTGTATTTCAAGACCAGAGGGGGATTATACTGTACCTTATAGTTCCAGCACTTAGTAGTGCGGGTATGAGCCACAGCACACCAACTGAGCGGGGAGCCAGAACTCAGCATACAGACATAGGTAGCTGCCAGAACCAGCAGTGGCCAACACCAATTACATCAAAACAAGTAAAAAATTAAATCCACCTATATATATGTATATGAGTGGATTTATATATTAATATTTATATATGTGACTTCTGGGGTGGGTTTTCCCATTTAAAAGGTCTTCCTCACCAGCTATGATGTTTGGAGCAGGACTATACCACCACAACATTGCACAGGGTTAATGCTTCTATAGAGCTCATGACTCACAGTGTGCATTTCCTTGTCTCTCCTACGCAGAGATTATACAGCTTTTGAGCTGATAAGTACTGTTTGTTTAGCTCAAAGAGTAAAAGCTTTCACTTTTTACATTTTCTAGTCTCTCCCTGCCTTCTGACTCATAATGATTGTTCACTCTTCTATAGTCTCTTCTTCTATGAGCTGATGTCAAAGTGCAAAACAACAAATACATTTGACTACATGGTAACACAGTGGGTTGGTCCCAGGATGTGTAACTTTATCTATTTAATTAGGCAGCAATCAATCTGAATATGTTCAATATATTCTCCCATCATTGTAGCATTTGTAGGAGCCAGTGTGTTACCCAGCTGGTTGTCATTCCCTAGTTCAAAGTGAATGGGAGATCATAGGACATAGATGTAGCTGACAGTTTTAAACCAGACCTCAGACAGAAAGGAAGATCTTTTAAAGAGAATTATCTGATTACTCACTGAGAATAAGTGAAAGGTTATTAGCAATCACAGATTGCCAAATCTTCTGATTCAGGGCTGCCTGTGTACACTGGCTTGTGTATGGATTTCATCAGATGATAACTGGACATTCATAATCGGATGTCCTGATGACATGCAAAGTTCCAGGTAAGCTACACACTCAAAACCTAGAACATGGACTGGTTTCATTTCTACTGCCCTTCTGAACAGAAAAACTTATATGTGAAAATCAGGCCTGAAGCCCTTTCTATCAAAGAAAGAGTATGATTTTTTTAATTACATTTTTATATGAACCAGAAAGAAAAATTAAACAGGCATGAACAGGTTCTTAAATAGAGCACCTAATGAAATGAAGAAAAAGTATTCATTCTTCTAAGCTCTACTGCTTAGTTTAACACTGTATGAGCATAGATGTTTGCTCACTTAGTTAACTTCATTATCTAGTATATCTTATCAACCCATGAATGTTTTCAGTTTTCTGCTTAAGGATCAAAAACCATGCCCAAATAAAATTCCCACTGAAGTCCATAGTAGTTCTGTCAAAACAAAAACTGTAGAACTTGGCAAGAGAGTAGGAAATAAATATCATGGATTTTTTTATCTTATTTTTTTTTTTAAGGTAAAAGGATGGGGTTTTTAATGGATTTTAGGTATGTGTTTTATAGATTAAATCTATATATGTGTTTTGGAAATTGCCTTCATTAACAAACAGCTGCTCTCCATACAAATAATGAAATGGTAATGCTAAAGGGTCCTGATAGAACCTCATCTGGAATACTTTCACAGTTTTGAATATCCCTCTGTACAAAAGATAAACCGAAACTGGACATGATGCAGGAGGAGTTTTTTCAGTCCTCCTCTGATTCTCCCTGTAACTTAAAGGATGATGATATTAAAAAGGTTTTGTTTTGTTTTGTTTTACCCAGTAAAGCAAAAGTTGAAAAAAGAGCTATAAATAGATCAAAAGTATAATACCAGACCTGGTAAAGGATTGTTTAAACTAAAGGACAAGTACAAAACAAATGTGAATAAACCAGCCATGAATAAGCTATATATAGCTTATATGTCCCCTGGCATAATGCATGGGCAACACTAGTGGAGTAGTGTACTACTTCCACATTATCTAACCTATGCACTCTTAAAACAGTATGTTTGAGATTAGACTTCGGCTCTGGAAACATTGAAAGTCTCGACACTTTCTTTGGCTATTCATAGAATACTTTTGTTTAAACCACTACATTGACAATAAATTACTAGTACCCAAAACTTTGCTTGCATTCATGTAGATGTGGAACTAGTCTACAGGTCTGTTGGTGATATCTGTGTTGATCTCAAATGGAAAGAACATGGTATTGAATTATCCCTATATACCCAATGATATATCACCAAAACCTCCACCAAATCTCACCAAAATCTCTGGGTTTGCTCTGTTTACATCAAAATAACTGTATCCCAAACTGTAGCCACTGGAAGATGTGACGCCAATTTTTTTTTTAATTTTTTGTTTTGCCAAACATATTTGTTTTTCATATTTATAAAGACTTTATTGTAGCATGCTTAGTTCACTTTGATTACTTTCAGTTCCTAACCTAGCTCAGATACCTTTATCATCTTTCAGGTCTGGAAAATTACTATAAAACAGTCTGTCTCTGGTATAATCACAACATAAAGCATATTTTTATGTTTAATATAAGGAAATTATGCGTTGAAAGGTAAAGCAACATATAATTAATAGCAAACCTGCCTAATGATAGCTAAAATACATCAAAGCATCCTCCAGCCCATTGGCTAGTATACATGCTTTTGGCAAACTACTAACTTCCAGGCAAATTAACTTCTTTTCTAACTAGGGATCTTCTTAAGTTTTATAGTGGGAGACGCTTTGATTCATTGATTTGAAGCTTTGATTCATTAATAAAATGATAGATCCATGTCATTAACTCATGCAGTTGATGCATGATCTTCCTACAGTATTTTACTTTATGATTGCTGAACACGTGGTACTCCTATATGTGTTCAAATACAACCATTGTTATGGTAGTTGTGATTGTGTCATATATTTGGGACTTAGGTCAAGGGCTAATGTAAGAAAAAGAGGCCCTTTTGGGGCGTCACCTTGGCTGTTGATTTCATAGATACTGTTTCCAACAGTTTGTTTTACTCATCTATCAGAATCAAAATGAAGGCTTAGATGCTTTGCGTGTAATTTTTATGGATCTGTGGATGTTTATGGCCAAAAGACATTGTAAAGACTATTCTAACTTTCTGTATAATACGTTACAGTGACTTCCTTCAGTGAAAAGAATCACTCGGGTCTGTTACCTAAGTAAGTTCTATCAAGTGAAGTTATATGGAGCCGAATTACTGCTTATCCAGCCTAGAATTAGATTGGGATCTTCAAAGAAATCACAGGGAGTTCACTAGTACAAAAAGTCTGTTCCTCTTCCTACTTTTAAAACCTTCACTGTTGAGTTGACTTTGTAGAACTGAATCTGCATGAGAAAATTGTATCGAGAAAATAATTACGGGCAAAGCTATACATAGGCTTTGAGAAAGACCTTGCACAGGTCTTCATTTGTTTATAAAGTTCTCTCCTGATCCCTATGTTGTGGTTAATTGCTAAGTGAGTCACCAGGATGAAGCTGCCATTTTTTGTCCTATTATCAAATGTTTTGAAGATGGCTGTGCCATCCCCTTTAACTCACTGGGTCTTTCTTGCATATTGATTGTTTATCTCATGAGGATTCAATGACATCATGCTTCCTTGCCCTTGAGGGTTGGGCCTAAACTGAGCACAGCAGAATTACAGGGTTTCAAGAAGCCCTCTGTTCAAAGTGTCCTCACAGCTGTGAGTCAACTTTCCTTCATTGATGCTGTATTTTCATAGCATTGTTCAGCTCTAATGATGAGAAGCCTGTTGCACAATTAAGATAGATGCAGTCTTGTTTCCCTGCTTACTAATCTCAAGAAGCTGTTGTGCTTTATGTTTCATCTAACAAGAAGTGTAAGGTGGAGCTTTGAGAAGATGAGAACATGTTCAGACCCATTTTCTGATGGAGTTTTTTCAGACGGCTCTGAAATCATATATGGCCATCATCCATCATTAATAGCTAGTTTAACTATTATAGCAACTCAGTTCTTCATCAGCTGAGTAGCGTTTCGGTTATGTGCTTCTACTGAAGTACAGACGGAAAGAGAGGGAAAGTAGTAGAGAAAAAAATGAGAAAGGCGATATGTTTGATTAAAAATTCTAGTTCAAAAGGAAGAAAATTCATAATCTCATACTCTGTATATTTGAAAGTCTACACAGTATTCACATCTTTTGCTCAGAAAATACTCTCATCTCCCTGATTATAGAATTATTTCTCCGTATGCCCTTTATTCATCACTATCATTATGCATTACTATATCCTCATTTTTATACCTACTCAGTCAGAATCACTTAGTTCTGCATTTCTGATCAGCTATCTCCTACTGCCCTATAAGTGTTGCAGTAAAAGATTTTTCTGAGGTTATGGCAACATATCATAAGAACTTTTAATGGCTTTAAACTAAAGGGGGGTAGATTTAGACTAGATATAAGGAAGAAATTTTTTACCCTGAGGGTGGTGAAACACTGGCACAGGTTGCCCAGAGAGGTGGTGGATGCCCCATCCCTGGACACATTCAAGGTGAGGTTGGAGGGGGCTCTGAGCAGCCTGATCTAGTTGAAGATGTCCCTGCCCACGGCAGGGGGGTTGGACTAGATGACCTTTAGAGGTCCCTTCCAACCCAAACTATTCTATGATTCTATGAACTCTTTTATTTTTCTCTAATTCAGAAAAAAATGCAATTAAATAGGAATAAGAATTACTTGCAGTCTGACTTCACTCTAAACACATTTTCTTTACTTGGAAAGTATTAAAGCAACTGATTTCTTTGCAGATCTTCTGAAGATGTTCTTATTACTTCTGAAAAAAAGGCAAATCTCAGTGCCTTTGAAAAGTAAAGCAATCACTTTTGTCATTTTCACAGGTCTAAATCTGTGCTTTTAGGTAGAATTTAGTTTTCCATCATTTAGTTTTCAACCTGGAAACAGTAGTGTTTCAGGAGCTGATTCATGAGCAAGTCAAACAGCCTGGCCCTACAGGCAGCAATATCCATCAGAGAGGTAAGGCGGGGAACTTCACCTTATTTGATACTAATCAATGTGCCATTCCTAAAATAGTGTGGTCTAAATGCTTGATTTGTACAATGGTGAAATTAAGAACTGAAGATTAATTCAGTCTTTTGTTGTTGATAAAAGGGTCAATACAGCATGCCAGGGTGACAGAAGCTCTAGATCCCTGGTGAGGGAAATAAAAAAGAAAGAGGGGCACAGTACAGCTTGTTAAAGAGTCTTTTGAACCCCAGTGTGTGGGACATGTCAGAGGCAAGGAAGAGAGATGAAGATGTAGGGCAGAGAACAAGACACACACTTGATGCCTACGGGGATTTGGGATAGTGCAGAAGCCCATGGCAGAGTCTGAGAGGAGAGCTATAACTTACCTGGTAGGAGAGGCAGGGTTGGGAAAGGGGAAGAAGGAACAGCCGTGGCTTCCTATTGAGGGCATGTGGGAAATTGACCCCATCCCAAAGCAACACATAATGACTTCCATAAGCTACCTCAGCTTCATCCTTCCCTTACACAAAAGGGACAGGCAGTGTACACTACCACAAGTGTTTTTTCTCATTGGGTTTGTTGGGGGTTTTTTAGCACACTTTTTTTTTTTAATACACTACTTCTTTTAAAGCTAGCTGAAAAATGGATGTATCTGTTAATGTAAGATTTCAGAGCACCAACAGATGTTTTCTTTCTAAATCAGCACAAATGCAAAATTATGCTGACATTATCCACACACAGGAATTTCTGTAAAAGAAACTACTTTTTTTGAAAATTAAAAGAGGTTAAAAATTAAAAAATCCAAGGAAGAAAATAGGCAGATAACCAAGTGACCAGGCCAAGAAACTGGCTGCCCAAAGAGTACACCAGGCCATAACAAGAGCCTGTTTACTGTCAGAAGATTTCACAAAACTACTATGTCTCCATAACTGTTTCAATCCCAATAAATTAATATTCTCTGACAGTAAACTGGGCCACTGGCAGATTTTCTCAATAAATTGAGAGTACGCACATGTATGCAAGTGTGAGTTTGTATGTATATCTGCAGAAAGGTGTCAGTTACTTATGTCCACTCCCACTGAATCCAGCTCTGCTGTGCTCCTGCCAGCTAGTGGAACACGTGAGTTCAGTACTGGATAAGCATCACTGGTAGTGATGATATAAAATAAGCAATAGGTACATCAAATAAATAAGTGGAATCGGATTAATATTGTTAGGGTCAATATTTTCATAAACTGTATGTGCAGAGACACTTTCCTGCCCATCCTCCCCCTCCTGAATCCATGTCTTTTCTCCATGGGACTTGCTTTTAGAAACCTGGTCTACTGGGGGCTGACGGGGTCCATCTGTCAGAGAAGGGGAAGAGCATCTTCGGTCATAGGCTTGCCAAGCTGGTGAAGAGGGCTTTAAACTAGAGATGCCGGGTGAGGGGAACCTCAATCCATACCACTCCTACCAATTTGATGCCAGGGCCAGCAATAGATGCCCAGAGCCTGGAGAAGGAACACAGGTCAGCAGGAGAGCGCCTGAAGAGCAGCACAAAGGAACTCCAGCCAGTAAGACAGCTTCATCGGGGGCCCAACTTAAATGCCTTTATGCAAATGCACGTAGCATGGGGAATAAACAAGAGGCGTTAGAGATGTGCGCACGCCTGCAGGGCTATGACCTTAGCATCACGGAGACGTGGTGGGATGGTTCCTATGATTGGAGTGTTGGGATGGAGGGATACAGGCTCTTTAGGAAGGACAGGCAGGGGAGACGAGGACGGGGTGTCACCCTCTATGTCAATGAGCAGCTGGAGTGCATGGAGCTCTGCCTGGGGATGGATGAGGAGCCAACCGAGAGCTTGTGGGTCAGAATTAAAGGGAAGGCAGAGACAGGTGACATTACAGTGGGGGTCTGCTACAGGCCACCCGACCAGGAAGACTGAGCAGATGAGGCCCTCTATAGACAGATAGGAGCAGCCTCACGCTCACAAGCCCTGGTCCTCATGGGGGACTTCAACCACCCTGACACCTGTTGGAGGGACAACACGACAGGGCATAAGCAATCCGGGAGGTTCCTGGAATGCATCGATGATAACTTCCTTCTCCAAGTGGTAGAGCAGCCAACGAGGAGAGGTGCTATGCTGGACCTTGTCCTCACCAACAAGGAGGGGCTGGTGGGGAACGTGAAGCTCAAGGGCAGCCTGGGTTGCAGTGACCACGAAATGGTGGAGTTCAAGATCCTCAGGGCACCGAGGAGGGCACACAGCAAGCTCACTACCCTGGACTTCAGGAGAGCAGACTTTGGCCTCTTCAGGGATCTGCTTGACAGAGTGCCATGGGACAAAGCCCTGGCGGGAAGAGGGGCCCAAGAAAGCTGGGTAATGTTCAAGGATCACCTCCTCCAAGCTCAGGAGCGATGCATCCCAGCAAAGAGGAAGTCAGGCAAAAACGCCAGGAGGCCTGCATGGATGAACAAGGAGCTCCTGGACAAACTCAAACACAAAAAGGAAGCCTACAGAGGGTGGAAGCAAGGACAGGTAGCCTGGGAGGAATACAGAGAGATTGTCCGAGCAGCCAGGGATCAGGTTAGGAAAGCTAAAGCCCTGATAGAATTAAATCTGGCCAGGGACATCAAGGGCAACAAGAAATTATTCTATAGGTACATCAGGGATAAAAGGAAGACAAAGGAAAATGTGGGCCCTCTCCAGAACAAAACAGGAGACCTGGTTACCCGGGATACAGAGAAGGTGGAGGTACTCAATGTCTTTTTTGCCTTGGTCTTCACTGGGAAGTGCTCGAGCCTCACCGCCCAAGCCGCAGAAGGCAAAGGTGGGGACTGGGAGAATGAAGAGCTGCCCACTATTGGGAGAAGATCAGGTTCAAGACCATCTAAGGCACCTGAAGGTGCACAAGTCCATGGAACCCGATGAGATGCATCCGCAGGTCCTGAAGGAACTGGTGGATGAAGTTGCTAAGCCACTATCCATTGTATTTGAGAAGTCATGGCAGTCCGGTGAAGTTCCCACTGACTGGAAAAGGGGAAACATAACCCCCATTTTTGAAAAGGGAAAAAAGGAAGACTCGGGGAACTACAGGCCAGTCAGCCTCACGTCTGTGCCTGGGAAGATCATGGAACAGATCCTCCTGGAAGCTATGCTGAGGCCCATGGAGGACAGGGAGGTGATTCAAGACAGCCAGCATGGCTTCACCAAGGGCAAGTCCTGCCTGACTAACCTAGTGGCCTTCTATGATGGAGTGACTACATCAGTGGACATGGGAAGGGCTACAGATGTCATCTATCTGGACCTCTGTAAGGCTTTTGACATGGTCCCCCATAACATCCTTCTCTCACAACTGGAGAGGTATGGATTTGATGGGTGGACTGTCCGGTGGGTGAGGAATTGGTTAGATGGTCGCGTCCAGAGGTTAGTGGTCAGTGGCTCAATCTCCAGATGGAGATTGGTGACGAGTGGCGTCCCGCAGGGTTCCGTATTGGGACCAGTACTGTTTAATGTCTTCATCAATGACATAGTAGGATCAAGTGCACCCTCAGCAAGTTTGCAGATGACACCTCGCTGAGTGGTGCGATCGACACGCCGGAGGGACGGGATGCCATCCAGAGGGACCTGGACAAGCTGGAGAAGTGGGCCCATGTGAACCTCATGAGGTTCAACAAGGCCAAGTGCAAGGTCCTGCACCTGGGTCGGGGCAAGCCCCGGTATCACTACAGGCTGGGGGATGAAGGGATTGAGAGCAGCCCTGCCGAGAAGGACTTGGGGGTACTGGTGGATGAAAAGCTGGACATGAGCCGGCAATGTGCGCTCACAGCCCAGAAGGCCAAGCGTATCCTGGGCTGCATCAAAAGAAGCGTGGCCAGCAGGTCGAGGGAGGTCATTCTGCCCCTCTACTCTGCTCTGGTGAGACCCCACCTGGAGTACTGCATCCAGCTCTGGAGCCCTCAGCATAAGAAAGACACGGACCTGTTGGAGTGGGTCCAGAAGAGGGCCATGAAAGTGATCAGGGGGATGGAACACCTCTCCTATGAAGAAAGGCTGAGAGAGTTGGAGTTGTTCAGCCTAGAGAAGAGAAGGCTTCGGGGAGACCTTATTGCAGTACTTAAAGGGGGCTTATAGAAAAGATGGCGGCAAACTTTTTAGCAGGGCCTGTTGTGACAGGACAAGGGGGAATGGCTTTAAACTAAAGGGGGGTAGATTTAGACTAGATATAAGGAAGAAATTTTTTACGCTGAGGGTGGTGAAACACTGGCACAGGTTGCCCAGAGAGGTGGTGGATGCCCCATCCCTGGGAACCTTCAAGGTGAGGTTGGAGGGGGCTCTGAGCAGCCTGATCTAGTTGAAGATGTCCCTGCCCACGGCAGGGGGGTTGGACTAGATGACCTTTAGAGGTCCCTTCCAACCCAAACTATTCTATGATTCTATGATTCCACAAATAGAGTTAAAAAATATTTACTTCAGAAATGGATTGTGCCAGCATACCCTTGCTGCAGCTGCTTCTAGGTGGCAGGTTTTAATTGCATCTAAAGTTATATCCTGTGAGCTTTATGAGTCCTTTAAATACAGAAAGAATTCAATAAAGCAACTGAAAACTACATAAGGAGGCGCAACAGACCTCCCCAGTAAACCAAGTGCCAAGTGCAAAACTTAACACTTGTCAGAATAAGATTTTTCAGTTTTCATTATGATGGTTAGTCTGGTCATTAGAGTCACTTACTCATTACTGCATGGAGGCAGTGCTAGCTACCCACTCAAGGAGACAGATTTATCTATTTGCCTCCAAAGTCTGTGGGATCCCTTCCCTGAGTTTCCACATGAGCTAGAACTGAGTTTTTATAAATCGCTGCCTCCAACTACTCAACTGTTCTTGTGCTGAGGGACTGAGTTATTGACGGCTGGACTCGATGATCTTAGAGGTCTTTTCCAACCTTAATGATTCTATGATTCTATGAATTATTCACACAAAAGGTACCACGCTGGGATTACAAATGCATACCTACTACCCACTATGCCACAAGCTGGAGAGCATGTAAGTATCAAAGGCAGAGATTTTTATGGAGAAGAATGAGTCACAGAAGCAATATATTCTTTTCTTTCTCACTAAACAAAAGAAGAAAGACAGTGTCAATCAAAATCAAACCATCGCTCCTTCTAAACAATAATGTCCATAGGTGCTAACCTAGTAAAAAAAATCTTTCTGTATGTCCCCTCACTGTAAATATAATAATACTGCAGTGGCAGGAACCACAAGTGTGACACTTTATAATAAAATTCATCTATTAAAGAGTGTTAAAAATTTGGAAAATAAAACTGTGACTATTTTCTGCTGTTCATTTACATAAATTTGGGATGTCTCCCACTTATTACTATTCTCATTATATTTTCTCTTTCCTGTAAAAAAGTCAATTTTCCTGTGTGTGGATATTTTTTAGAAGTGAAATATTTCTTCTGTATCTGATAACCTTTAAAAGCAGTGTGCAACAATCCCTGATGGTTTGCATATACACTTTTATCATATCAGAGCAAGTAGAAATCCAGAAAAGGATTTGAAACTACAGATGCTGATAGGCACGGTGCTATAAAAGTAAGATGAAAATACCGATCTGAAATGGTAAGACTTGCAGACTGACACCATGCTGAGGTTGTGTTAGCAGACCCATGGATGAATGGTTGTGATACTAACCTATGCTGATCACTGAACCTACATTTTGCACACTATTCCTTTGATTTAGGCTTTATTATAATTATCTAACTTTTTAAGAAGCTCCAGACCCATCTTCATTTCCTGCAAACCAGCTTGCTAGATAAATGTTTTTTCTTTCTGCCTTCAAACACCTACCTGCCCTCAAAGCTTCTACATAGTTACATGCAACAACTTTTTCAAGGCTACAATGGACATTGATTCCGTCCTGCATCTGTAACTAGTTTTCCACAGGAATGTATACGCTATTGCTATGCTATTTGTTGATCTATAGCTACAGAAAGCAGTGATATTTATGTCACTATTTCATTTTCTGAATAACAGTTCTAAAGCAGGTGCGTAAAGATGGAAGGGTTTATAAAAGTAGCCGCTCTCTGCACGTGTGTGTATATACTCTCCACGACATTTGTAATGCCATTTTACAGATGTAGCATAGACAGATTACAGAATGCCAATATAAACCAGGACGTGTTTAAATGATCTAGGGGTCCTAGCAAAGTCATTTGACTGACCGCCCTGTATGCAAAGCATATGACTCAGCGAGAGACTGCCTTCCCAAATTCCTTTTCCATTAAGAATGGGGTGTGGCGAGGGAAATCATGTGTGATTGCTTTGGTAAAAACTTGTTAGCCATATGAGTTTGGGATGGCTGTATTTTTTGGGTGGCAAAGCAAAGGAGTAAGTTATGTTGGTCATCCTGAATATGTATCAGGCACTTTTATATTGTTCCAAATGCTGCAAGAAATCCAGGCTTTTTTTTTTTTTTTTTTTTAACTTAGGACAAACAATTTTAAAATTCTTTGTTAGCACAGGTTTTCCTCATAAAAAATTGTTTCACAAGATACATGGGGGGAAAGTTACTTTGAACTTAATATAGGCTTTACTGTTTCTTTCTTTTTCTAGTTTTGCAAAACTAATAGTAGAGAGAGAAACTGGATTCTGTTCCATCTTGAGCATCTTCAGCAGAGCTCATGTCAACATCCAGTCAGCTATATGTGAACAAATTTGCAGAAGACACCAAATTTGCACAAGTCTTTTTGAGAACTTTTATTGCTCTAATGATATGTCCTCCTGTATGCAGTACAACACATAATTCCTGTAAAATATTCTTCAAGGCTTGTATGATAATCCATATTGTAGTCCTCTCCTTGGCAGGCATCTTGTAAGCTTTTCTATACAGATGTGTGGTACCCCTCAGGAAGGGGGTACGAATTCTAGGTGGTTTTTTGGATGAAATTTCTGAAAACTTTTCATGCTTGAAAAACAGACTTCTTTGTGAGAAATATATACATTTTATCAAGAACGTAGCAGGCAAAGGCATGTCTTCAGGGATTTCTGGTCAAAATGAAAAGAAATTCACCCAGTAGTAGTCAACAGCCCGACGCCCAGGACACTGGCAAGGCCTAGAAGATGCAAATTCAAATATTTTCTCTGCTGAATTCACTGCATGAATAAAATGCATGAACAAAAGCCATTCACAGCATTTTTACATGTGCCAGGTGAGTGGTTTTGCTGCCAGACTTTTTTATATAGGTGTTCGGCAGTTTCACATGTTGTACAAAGCAAAATAATTTTAAAAAATCATCAGTCCTGAAGAGAACGTGTGATTTGTTGACTGGGCTGCTCTAGTTTTTTTCCCAGCAGCCCTTACTCCAGCTAAGCTCTAATGTTGGCCCTGTGATAAAACTTGGTAGGAGATGCTACGTCTGCGGTACTAGAGCTGTTTCTCCAGCAGCCTCTGCTCAGGGCTTACTTTAAGCCATTTCACTGTGGCCTAGTTGATTACTACAAAGCAGGAGGACATGACACCCATAAGACCAGCCAGATCCTGTTTCACAGATGTAGATTACATATTCACAGGATAATAGAGCAGCTTAATTAACCTTTTGGAAACTACTGCAAATTAGCTGTCTGGCCATTTTACCTCTGCAGGCAGCTAAACTGCAAATCTGCTATTTTGTGATTATATTTGCAAATGCCCCTAATGGGCGACATTCACCTTCAACATACAGGACGGAGAGTAAACAGCGATCCTTCTCTAATGGTTGCTCCACGATCTATCTTTTGCTCCCCCTTGTCATTTGAGTGTCTGCTTTGCTGACACTGCTGGACTTGGAAAATTTCAGTATCCACTTAGCCAAAGGAAAGTTGATGAATATTTCCTGAGGATATTATGATCGTTTGCCATCTAAATGTCAAATAACAGGGACAATATAGTCCTTTAATGTTTCCTAATGAAATCTTAAATTGTGAATGGAAATGGAGTCTGACTCCTCCTTCAGAGATGCACCTATGTTCATTATTTCATTGGTCCTCACATAACTCCAAACTGTATTTCTCTTCATTTTAATCAAATTCCCTTCCATCATCTTTCCAACACATATTCATAAAAAAATGTATCTTCAGGTGAAGGATCTGCCCAGCAGCTGCAATGACACCTCACAGTACCCTTGGTTACTAGGAAGGCAGCTGCAGTAATTATAAGCTATTTGGATCTTTAATATCATTAGAGATATTCTTAACTTTTCAACTACAAACTTATTTTGTAATAAAATGATTGCAAAGCAGAAAGCAAAAGGTTTACACTGAGAAATATTTACTCCTTTGAAATATTTTCCCATAGCATGTTTCAAACTGGGAGTTCTCTCAAACAGACCTGTTCTCACAAACATCTCCCTTTTTACCTGTCTGTGTTTGTCACTGAGAATACGGCTTACCTGAAGTTTCCCCTTCAGTGTTAACTCTCTCCAACGTCTTACTGCATTGACTGAAGTGGGACCAGCCCATTAGCCCTGTTATGGTCTGGACTCTGGTTATTTTGTCTAAATGCTTCTTTAAAGGGTTTATAATTCCAGCGTCACTCTCTGGCAGTTTACAGCTCATGCTATAACTTTCCTGTAGTCATGCAAAAATTTAATATATTAACAGAGAGAACAGCTCCATTACATGCCAGATTTGGATCTAGATGAGTGATAATACCAATTTCTGCACCCCTGTGCCAAACTGCATACTCCTGCTTTCCCTACACCCTTTCCTGGCAGTCCTAATTGCCTTTTCATGTCATTGGAAAAATGTCCCTTTCTTTTCAGTTTTTGTAAGAAGTGAAAGTATGTTACATCAGTTTTAGCAAACAGATTTTTTTTTTTTTTGTAAAGCAATAAAGAAGAGTAAGTATATTTGGCAATCAATTAAGACAGCTAGAAGAAACCTATCAATTTTAGCCCTTTCATCTGGCTCTTGAGAAAAGGGATATGTCCAGATGACAAGCATGCTTAAGCTAGCCTTTCTTCCTGATATAGAAACATAAGGTTTATAATAAATACTTGGGAAAAAAAAAAAAGTCTAGTTACAATCCCAGGCTAATGTGTGCAGTGAATCAGGTCTATCCTTCCAGAAGCTTTAATTTGTATGTCTGTTTTCTGGAAACTTTCCTAAGTCAGCTAAGAAGATGTTCCAGATTCTGCTTGTGTGAATGCACATACAAGTAAAATCCTCTTGGATCATAAAATTACTCCTGCACGCCAAATATACTCCTGTTAGAAGCCTCACCCCTGATTCTGATCTCGCACCACTGTTACACCAACCCAACTGAGGGATCAGAAACAAGAACAAGAAATTAGAAAATCCTTGTCTTTTGACAGTAAGTAGCTTTTTTAAAATGAATTCCACAAGTCTCAATGGAAATTATCCTGATGGACAAGTTATTTATTGGCAAAACTGCATTATTTTATGGCCCTGATCCAGCGGAGGACTTAAGCATGTGCTTACTTTTTAGCATGAGAGTATTCTCATTGGTTTCAGTACAGCTTCACATATTTAAAGCTAAGCTGTGTTTAAGTGCTTTGCTGGATTGTGGCCTGTTTCTTCTGTCAATAACAGGAACTCAATGGAGATTATAGCTGCTATGGAGAGATGATACAAGTTTAAACAACTGAAAAAGATCAGACTGCATAGGACTGTTGAATTCTATCAACCCTGTATATATTTTAGATCACAGTACAGTGACTTTTCTTAGAAATTGCAAGTACAATTTTCTTATTTCCTGAAATTTATTTACTTTTTTGTCACAAGTATCCTGGATGGTCACTTTATTCATAGGCGCGTCCAAACTGAACATGTGACCATTGCTGTTGTGGAATAGCTGTTCCCTGGCTGATCTTGTAACTGATGAGGACTGAAAGATTCAAAATGAGAACAATAGTTTTTATTTTGGTATCTCTTTATATAACAAAGTGTAACTTTTCTAGCTCCTCGTTTATCTCTACAACACAGGAATACACCAGGTCTCCGATATGCCTTTCAAGTAAAAGAGTACTTCTTGAGGAGATTTTTTCTGTGTGAGTTTCCTAGGACAGAGATTTAATAAATGAGCTTCTCAGCTGTCTTCCCTGTAGTGACTGAGTGCTTTAAGCACTTAGGTTGAGATTTGCAGCCTGAGATTTGCAGGTAGTAGCTGTGCTATTGCGTGACTTTGTTCCTATGGTCATACTGTTATCTCCTTTGAAGAAGGGCTTGGAGATGGACTGATCAGTACTGGCAGATTACCATTATTATATTCTTTATTATAAGTGCTTTAAGATTATTAGAAAAGGCGACACCAATTCACTTAGGCTTTCTACTTCATCTTCCGTATGTTACCTCCCAGGGACAGTACGAATTGAAGCTGTACAGTTATATAAATGTCTAGAAAGATGTATAAATTACCAGATACTATTATCTGCCATAACTAAGTTCCTGAAAAGACACATTCCTTTAATGATCATGTTCATGAAACCTCAGAAAGATCATTGGATCCATACACCAAGAAGCACTTTATAGGTAAGTAGGAAAATGTAGGTATCGTTTCTGGTGGCTCACAGTAAATTTCTAAAGTAATATTACACTCTATATACCAGATGCAGGATATATGAGCCCATGCAAAGTACCTCTGCAGCACTGCTGTTCTCTTTCCTCTACTTTACTGCCAGACTATCTATGCATAGCAATATATTTTATTGGGAAGGCTTTCCCTGTAGTCACCTGAATGCTGTCATACTTCAAAATACAGCACACTTTGAAATTATGTGCAACTGAGAGGCAGCTACAGATATCTTATGTCTAATAAAAAAGCCTTCTCTGTCAGGCTTTTGAGGCATACAAGACTGGTATGCCTGAAAAATTAGGCCGCTGCCCAAACTGCTGGCTACTGAACATCTTGGGGCAAGATTTTTGTCACTGAATCATCAACTCAGGTGATGAGTTTTCAGGTCTTGGCATCCATATGACCAGACTGCAAAGCCATACCAGTGCTGTTTTGTCAGTCCAAGTGTGGCGTTCGTTTGTACGTTGCTGTGTTTCATGTGGGCACGTCACATAGCCCTTGTTATGCTATATTAAGATAAGCATAATCCATCCCCTGCTCACTGCTCAAGAAGTCTTCCGGGTCTTTGGGTGTGTGGGGCTGCAGCTGTGAAAAGGCACTAGAGAACTGTTACATCTCCATGCGTTTTGCTGTGTTCTCGTCAACAGTTTTGACAAGAAACTCATTTGGGCTTTTAGTATGTTCCCATTTATAAGTTGAAAACATTGCTAAACTAGTGTTTGGTGAAGTGAAAAATTAGTAGCAAACACCTGAGTCTAAGTTTACTTTGAAGTGAAATTAAGAGGAACCTTAATTCTTGAGTTCTTTAGGGAAATGCTGTCCCACCAGGCATCCAGGCCACCTGGCAAACACTGGCCCCTGAGTTCTTTTTTAATACTGAAAGCTATAACCATGCAAGATCTCTTTGTTGTCAACAAGGACAAAACAGAGATTCAGTGCTACTTTTTATAGACTTTTCAACTTGGTGTGCTCCTGCTCCACAAATCAACCTGATGGTTTGATGAAAAATGCATTTTCAGTGTCTATGAATCTTATCTCACAAAGCTGTTGATACAGGTACAATTTAGGGATGGAACAGGAAACCTGTTCAGGTAACTGAAATGTCCTTCTGACCTTCAATATTCAAATATCTTATCTTTTTCATCATTCATATGAAACAATTCTTCTTTTGATATGACATAAAATGGATGGAATTAATTTAAAAATACATACATTATAGATTATTTGTAAGAAAGCTAAAGCAATACAGCTTTATGCTGTATAGCTACCTGTAGGACTTAACAACAAAGCAATGTTTAAAGTTACAATAACTGTAATCAGGTATCATCATAACTTGATGGCTCAGGTAAAATAGGCACAATAAACATCACAGTATCACAACTTGTTAATAAAGGCAGTGAGTAAACAGCTTGGCTATCTTTGTCTGTACTGAAAAAAAAGAGAACAAAATTGTAAAATACAGACCAAGAGATACTACACTTAAGCAAGAATATTTTTCTTATGCGGAATATATTCTACTCATGCCAGTATTGAGTGAGGACACAGGGTTGTGCAAAAAGCAGCAATAAGAGCAAAAGGCAATGCAAAATACAATTTAGTTTTCTAGAAATGTTCATGGTATGTATAACAAGTAAAGGAAAAGCAGTAATCTACAAAAAGGGAATGAGAGCCTAAACTACCTATGCACAAGTTTCTGATTCAAAAATAAATTTAAGCTTTTAAGAAAAGAAACTTTTAACAAAGCAATGCTGAATTCTGAATAGAAACAAACACGGATCTTAACAACTTTCCATTCTACCCTTAATCTAGGAGCCATGATTTTCAAATGTATACAAATGTGATAAAATAATTCTTAAGCATCTTGCCAAAATTTTTTTGAGCAGTCATTGAATAAAGTCCAAGAGTGGAAAGGATTCATTCAAGACATTGCTGAATTCTCCTGTTGGGAGCATAACCTACATATATTTGATAAACCAATGTAATGTGCAAAGTACTTGAGGATTGATTTGTACTAGTGTTAATGATTAATAAATCCTAAAGATTTAATACGTTATTGTAAAATGTTACAGATGAGAAAGAACCAGTAACTCCACATTCCACATGCATCCTACTGCCTGAATATGGTTTAACTTTTTCCTTGTTTCTGTCTTTGTTTTGATTAGTTGCTGACAAATAACACAGAGATTTGGCTCATGAATAGTTCTTTGCAATGATTGCATGCTAAAATTCTGTGCCTTTTGTGGAAAATCTACACAAATTTTATGCTGGTGTCTGGAGTTTTTGTGAGAATATTGGCTTTTTGGGTTCTTGGCAGAGCTGAGCTGTGAGGTTTTCTGATGAAGAAGTCAGAAGAAATTAAAAATAATTTTGTTTCTTTGGATGCTTTGCCTACTGTCTTGATTCTTTCATATACAGACTTAAGAGACATTGGTAAAATTGGTAAGGTGCTTTTAATAAATATGGTTTCCATGGTTGTTACTGTTGGTCAGCCAACCATACCCTTCTACTGCTTGATGCAGAGGACTTTCTCCAAATTCTTCCCTATGTGCTGTTAAGTGTTGTTAAGCATGAGGTAGGAGATACTGACTTTTTGTTCATTCTTATCTTAGTGATCAATGGAACAGGATATAGTCTAAATGGCAGACTTTTAAGGTAACTGGTCTGTGATATAAATTATCTCTTCCCCTCTTTAGAATGAAACAAGATAGTTACTTAATATAGTAAGGTGATTCAGTTTTTCTTAAGAATATGTGGCCAAATGATTGGTTGAAAAATTCTGAATTTTTCTAGTTTTGTTTTTTTTGCATTCTGTAAATGACCAAACATAACTTCAAAAAACCATAATAGTCATTCTCCATACTTTTTCGTAATATAGTCCTCTCTACATCCTACAGGCAAAATATGTTGCAATTGTGTTTGAGTATTCCTTGAGCCTTATACAAAAAGAATTTCTTCAATAAGAGAATATACAAAAAAAAAATTGTTGGGAATAAATATCAATCCTGTATCCTTAGGAGAACTCAGAGACATCCATGGTAGGATTCATCTCACTGATCTTTACATGCCTGGAATGTAGAGGTTTGTGTTTGAGCTAGCTATCTAGACTCCCCTTATAGTCAATGGCAAGAACTGGGCATTTGAGTTCATCAGTTAACCTGCCATGAAAGTAATACTCAAAATAGGCCAGAAGAACTGTGCCTAGAACCGTTACTTTTCTTTGTTGACTGGAGTCAATAAGACTTTGTAAATGAAGACTAGCTATTTAGATCAAACATATACCTCTATTTTTCATCAAATGAATTCCACCCCCATCCTCTCTTTAAGTTCATGATTAAGGCAACTTGTAATCATAGACATTAATATTCAAATACTTGATTTTTTTTTATTCTTAGAACATTTGTGGTACAACTTTTGTTTGCTAATCCTCCTAATTTGTCTCTGTTGCTGGGAGATACTTGGATATATTGTTTGTAGGGTATCTCAAAGGCTTTTCATCCTAAACTTTGCATATATTGCTTCTGGGCAGATGCTATGTTGTCAGGATATGTTTTCTCTCTCTCTGTTCTCTTCACTGTGGAAGCACATGAAGGAGAAAAGAGAGGAACTATGTGTAGAGAGCATGCCCTCTGAATGGATAGCCATGAGTCAGATGTGTTTCGTGCAGAGTCTGCTGTTTATTTTATGATAACCTTATGACAGGAAAACAATTCCTCATGTATATACAATTCAATTATAGTAATTCTATGTTTGAACAATTCCTTTCAACCTAGTGGATATGGGGGTAGTTTACACTTGAATAGCCTATGTGAACAAGGAATGGTAAATGGTTAAGTATAATTCAAGCATACTTAAAGGTCTAAAGACCATTTCATCCTACTGTGCTCACACACATGATAAATGGAAACGAAAAAACTCACAGTGCTTAGCGAAACCTTTCCAGATCACCTTTCTTTTCTCTCATTTAGGAACTCATCGAAAAATGCATCTCTCTTCCTAGCTGTACCTGGACGGGATGGAGAGGAGAGAAAAGAAGTGATTCTGGCAAAAATGCTAGTCTCACAAAAAGAAAAGACAACATAAAAAAGTGTTTCTCATTGTAAAGCACTATATTGAATATCACGCGTTGTTTTAGATACCAAAGCAGCAGCACCTGCAGTGTGCTGTGAAAGTCTGAGTAGGTAGGGAAATGTCAGTCTGTACTATGAGTTGAAAAGTCAACTAGACAGTTGGCTTAAGCATACTTAAGGGGCCTGTACTATCTATTCGCTGTCTTGGTTGTAGCCTCAGTATAGCCTCGTCTCAGAATAACCACACTGTTTCTATAAGATACGAAACCAAGAACTGGGATTGTGGGCTAGAGTAGGTTCATCTCTTGTGTAAGAATTTGGACATGAGCTTACAGCATCTAGTTTCTTTAAATTTTCTCTCCCAGCCATACTCTAGTTTTGAGAAGAGTCTTGGACCTGTGATGAACTGACTCTGTGGGTACACCCTCACTCTTTCTGAAGTCCTAATTATAATGATGTAGAGGAATATTCGCAAAAATTTGGAAGACAAGTTATTCATGAGGGACAAGGGCCTGTCTAACTGGAATGTTTCTGCAGACCCTGTTAGGAGCCTGTTGCAATCTCTAGATTCCTGAATATCTTAGCAAAGCTGTCCTTGAGCAGTAATACCAAAAACAAGTGGTGATAATGTTATATTCTACTTTTTCCAGAGGTGCAAAAGGAGTCTCTTTCTCAACTTTACACGTAAGTGGTGATAATAGTAAAATTCAGAAACGTACCGGCATAACAATTTCTTGCTGTCAAAGAGCATACGACCTTGCTGAGGTTCAGAAAGTCATTAAAAAGAAGCACTGTCTTAGGGTTTGTGGGTTTGGTTTAAGATAGCCAAAGCTGACATTAATCATTAATCATTCGAGTTTTCAAGTTACCTCTACGAGGACATAGGATCCACAAGAGTACTACCATCTCTCTTCTCTGCAATCAGCTGCTCCAAAACCCCATTCACTATTCTTTTACAATATGGATCTAAATGCTGCTGTTCTGTGTGCATAAAAACAACTCCATGAGGAGTTTCCAAATCTATCCTGCCATTTTTGTTGGCCCTGTGCACAAATATATTCAGGCTGCTAAAACGCCTTCCGCTCCTCTCTCTGGAGAGAGTGAATTGCTGCTTCCATTATTAGCTCTGAGAAAAACGTCAAAACTACAGCTAGTCCTAAATGCAGCATCAGGCTCACTCACAGGATTGAGCAGCCGTGCTCATATTACACCCCCCTGAGCCCTTCATGTTGGCTGCCTATAAACTAGAGGATTTATTTTAAGCAGTCCCTGCTGGTTTTCAAAGCTCTTAATGCTAAGGGACCTGGTTTTTGCAAGACTTCCTTCTTGAGCCTCCTCCCAGTGCATATCCATGAGCTGACACCACATACTTCTGAGCTGCGCCACTTAGACTCGCTCACAACATTAGTATGAGCTTTACCTCCTGCTGCGATAGCTCAGAGAGCATGCATCTCACTTCTCCAGACTCTCCGTCTTATCCCATGTGATCAATAGTTGCCTCCATTTGCAGTTTTCCAGTTAATGCATCTCACTACGAAATTAGATCCCTAGAAGGAATCTCAGGCTGGGTATCTCAAACACTGAGACACTTTAAATGGGAACGTAATTTTGGAAGTTTAGCAGATGATCGTATTTTATAGTTTATAACAGCACTATTCCTTTCATACTGTATGACAACAAAAAGGTAAGCGCATATATATATATATATGTAAGCATCAAAAATACCACAGGGGCTCTTTCAAGAGAAAAAATATTAGAGTCCAATATCCTATCACTGGTAACAAGAGAAAAAAACCCAACCCTGAACACTCCTGAAAAGCAGCTGTATAGAGAAGAGTAATTTTTGGATAATAATCCTGTAGCAGCGTTTGCTTTTACAGTTTACAATATGTGATTTATTCAGAAGAGGCATACCTGAAAGAGAGTGCCCAGAAAGCTTGGCAGACCTTACAGGTGCACAGTGGGCTTCTCACGTGTTTACAACAACTATACGTTATAAAACTTGATAAACACTTGCAGCCAAGCCATAGACTTGCTGAGTAGATGGACATGAGTTTGGAATTATTCTGCAACTAAAATCAAGAAATACGTGGTACTTTCCAAATCGGAATGTATTAGCACAAGAGCAGAAGGGTGGAAGTCTCTCCTGTTTTCTCTTTCCCTATTTGTGCTCATGTAGTCAGGCCACAGCTCTTAGCTGTGAAAGCCCTAAGAAAGTGTCACTATGGCGTTAATTTATTTGCATGCTGATAGTCCCAAGCTTCGGGCTCTGGTCTTCTTTTTACCACAGATTTCATTTGCACAGGTTGGTGGAATTGGCCTCAGGGACAGTTACCCAAGAGGAGCGTACGTCTCACTGTCAGATCCAGACTCCAGTATATTAACAAAGCTCTCACACCATTGCTAACTTCTGCTGTCCCTGATTGCTACATACAATACTCACTCCATGCCTGTTTCAAAGTCCAAATGAAATTTGCCGTTGAATTTAGTGGGAACAGAATCAGGCTCCTAAACCTTTTAACCCATAGCCTGTCTGGGCTGCACTGAAGCCGCCTGCATTCAAACAGCCTGGCAGCACTCCATCCTAGGATCCCTGAAGCTTAAGATCACTTCATTTTTCCTCTCTTTGTGGATCAGAAGTAATTGTTTTTGAATGTGTTTTTAGTAGGAAACTTTCCATAATATATTTTAAATTTATATACATCTATATATTTTTCTGCTGTATTTCCTTATACTGTAATACTCCTGAGGAAGTTTTCCAGTCCAAATTTCCTTTGGCTCTTCTTCTTTGTCATTTTTTCCTTTTTTCCCATTTCTTTAGCGTCTTCCCTTCACGTCCCCCGCCTCGCCCCCATCTTGGTGCAAGATGTTTAAAAAGGGTGTTTTGTTTTGGTTTGGTTTTTAGCAACAAAAAACCACCCCTGCTTGCTTTCTCAGTACTTGACTAAGCTCAGCAACAAAAAGTCTGCTCAGCAAACAAAAAAAAGCACTGAGATAAGTTTTGGAGAACTCGCTTTAGATGGCCTCAAAGCAAAGAATAAGTAAAGATGTGCCAGGCTTGGATTACCCACTGCTACATCCACCCACAGACTACACAGACAAAAAGGCCTTCTTGTGCTTGCGGGTCACTGTATTAACCCACAAGGTTCACTCAGCAAACACGTGTCCTTTTCAAAAGCTGCCCTTTTCTCAAAGCAGTGGTTTCTCTATCTGTGGTTTTGAGCAAAGTAAGCAGAGCTCTCTGCCAGTATTTCAGGCTACCCATCACACTAAGACATCTTGTCAGAACTCAGCCATCTCCATGGAGCTGGCGGGTACCTCACTGAATTTCACAGGAGGAGGTACTTTTTTTTATTTTTTTAACCAAACCATAGATCACATCCCTGCTAGTGAGTTGGGACAAAACTTTCCTACTTACTGTGTTTCTTTTTGCAAAGGGGAAAGGATTTTAAATGGAACCCCCTGCCAGGTCTCCTACTTACAGCTCTGTCCATAAGCCAGGAGTAGTACAATATCTGCTGCTAATCCAGAAGCAATATGCTGCAGTCATTAAGGTAGTTACTTACTACTGCGCTGATGAATGCACAAAAATGAACAGAAAGGAAATTTGGCAGAGCAGATGGTGGATAATGATAGTGACAGTGAACAAAAATACTGTCGAGTATTGTGTCTGTTGGGGAGCCCGTTCCCCAATGTAAATATAAAGTAAACATGACATAGGTATTAGGTAATTTTACAATCTACTGTTTTTGGCAGCTAGTTTGGCACTGGTCATTGTGTCTATTTTGGGGATCAGCTGTATGGTCCCAGATTGCTATTTTTCCTCTGCCTTTCTTTCTCTTAAATTTCCTACAGTATATTATCACTTCATTTTAGTTTCACTTATTTCCTCTGACAGTAGAGCAGGCCAGGCACCGACTGCAGAGCCACTTCCTCCCTAAAACTCAATCTGTCTGAATGTTGCAAAAACTTTTCAAATTAAATGCTTTATTAAAACACATACATATTCAGCAGTTCACCTTCTCAAACATTGTTTTCCTCTGGGTGCTGCATTCACTAAGGATGCTTGGTCTGTTCCAAGGTGGAAGATCTTTCTCTCTTAACAGGTACCCTGCCTGGCATACAAAACAAAGCTGTGACACTTGAAAGAGCTGAATGCAGGCCTTTTTTGTCCATTTCTAGGAACTTATTTTTTTTTTCTCTCCCCGATTCCAGCCTGTTTTGCTACACGTGCTTTTCTGACAGATATCAGTGGAGTTTTCAAATTAGATTATGTCACATGGGTAAATGAAATTAACTTGGCATCAAAGGTTATCTGCTCTCCTTGTTTTTCATGCATTTCCCTCTCCTTCCCTCCTTTTTAGTGCAAACTTTCTAAAACCTTTTAAAGACAAAAGGACAAATCTCAGGAACCAGCTTTACTGAAGGTTTATACACCCACCGTTCAGGGAATGTCTGCTTGCAACAAATTTTTTCAAGCTATTTTACACATCCCTAATTACAGGCTATTAGGGATCAAATTAACTAGGTCAATTAATGAATCCCAGAACTGAGTTATAATGCATTCATACATGGGGTAGTAGCTGGGATTAATGAAGTGATTTTGTACTAAAAGCATCAGCAATTAGTATTTTATTTGGAGGCTGGGGGCTGAGGGGAGATTTCGGAAAAGCCAAGTAGTTCTGCTGCTAGCTTGATGATTTAAGACAGAGGTGTCTGCACATAAAACTTAACGATTCTCTCACAAAAGGTAACAGGATGTGTCAGCTTTTCTCTAAATTTGCATAGATGTGTATATTTATATGTGTCTGTGTGTGCATAGTCATTCTATTCAATGGAATATCCAAACCTTTTATATTATCTTAGCTGATTGTTGTGATTTTTTTAATAATTGAGGTGATTTAAAGGAAATTTAAAGAGAGAACAGGGTAGTGTCCTCATTGCTTCTCAGCCCATGAGCAAGCTCCATACATCAATGCCTGAATTATTTTCAGATGATTTAGTTTACTTCTAAACTCAGATTGTAAAGCAGAAGTGTAGCAGTGGAGGCCTTATGTAGCAGAAATGATCCGTGGCCTCACGGGGCACATTAGGCCATCTAAGTTCATGGGTCTGGCTTGGACACCTCGCTGAGCTATTCAGCAGCAACCCGTGCTGGGCAGAATAACCATTTCCTTTGCATTTCCCCTGATGTATGGGGTGACTGTGAAGGCTGATGTGAGGGCAAGAAGAGATTAGCAAATACTTTCTTGTGAATCTTCTATGATCATCAAACCCACCCAGGTCTGGACAGAAAAATGCCAGCCGTCTTTGGCTTCCTATAATATTTTTGGTGGCAAGGATTTAGAGCTAGATAGTTTGGTAAACCAGACTCCCTCTTCTTGGAAATGGAGTGGAAATGGGCATTTCATCACTACACAGCAAGCTTCTCTAATGCATGCCAATTTTTTCTAGCATGATATTTGTTTTTAAATGCTTTCTTTTGAGAGACTTCATAGAATCAACATTTTCCATGATATTTATTAATTGGGAATAATTTTCTTAAGAAATAATAACTTTAAGAATGTATAATAACAGCTATTTCTTACAGCCATTGTTCCTTGAAACTAGATTTGTACTGATGTATGGTGAAATGAAATATGTTGTCTCAGATTTGGAGTTGATCCATATGCCAAGAATACATATTAGTTTTATTTAGGTTGCTTAAACCTTTACTTCAGTGTTTCGTGACTGAATGTTTAACTATGCATTTTTCATAGTTTTGTAATTTTTTTCCCCTGAAATTCCCTAAGCTGCTTAGACAGGGGATGGAAGAAATGAATAAATATCACAAAACTGATTGCCTATAAAACACCACTGGATTACTGATTCACACGTACCATAATTGTTCTTTCAAAATAGCACATAAAACTAGTAATCCTTTAGAGTACTCCTTCCTCATTCTGCAGCTGATGAAAGATGCATGCTCACCAGTTGTGACCCTACAGAATTCCTAAGAATGCATCTGAATTTAGACCATGGAGAGACATCTGGACTTCAGGGTTTTCATTTCCACATCCATACAGCTTTTGTGCAGCCCAGATTGCTTTGCAAAGGTGGGTAAATATTACTGGTTAGGTCATGGATAAATCATTACTGTTACTCAGTGACTGGAGTTAGTCTTATTAAGCACAAAGATTTGAGGGGAACGGTAAGCAATGTTTTTTCAAAGTCAAAAAATCACATCTGACAACACCAGATGTTATAGCTGTGTTTCCAACTATATCAGAAAGAATTTTTTAAATAATTTCCAAACTGTCAAATCACTCAATTTACTCAGTCTCCTTGTTTCAGTGATTCTTTCTTACTTGTCCTTGTAGCTAGAAGAGGGGCAACTTAAAAGAGAAGGGAGAGAAACAGAACAGGAAAAATATAAAGTCCATAGAGCAGAAAGGAAATGGACAACAGTGGCAATAAGAAGGAAAACAGTTCTTTGTCAGTCCCTTCCTATTCCTGAGGAAGATAGCCTTCACTGCTGAAGGGCCAGCCAGCTATCACTGCCGCTGCACTCAGCAAGTGCTTCAGCTGTTAAGGGACAGGTGACATTACAGACCATTACAGAGCTTTTTACCCTCAACTTCACTGACTTTCTCTACTTCACTTTTCATACTGGGATTTCTTCACCTCACCATACTTACCTCTCTTTGGCCAGAGCATAGTGGTTTCCTCAGACTGCTGAGCGAGATGGCCAGGTCAGCTCTCCATGCTTGCCTCCCACGGTTTCTGTCACTGATGGACCTCACTGCCACACCACTTGTCCCTTTCTGCTCTTTCAGCCAGTTTAATTTTGTGACCAAAATCCTGCAAAAAAATGAAGGTGCGGCTCCAAAATAGATGACAACTGATCATGTGCACATAATATCATTGACTACTTATTTTATTTCTAGTTAGAGAATGCTATATGTTCCAAGTGCTTGTAAGTATCATATGAGAGAAAAATAAAGAAATTGGAATTATTCAACAAAGAGTAAATTAAGAATAAACATTTTTACTTTGTGAAAAAAGTCTCCTCTTGTGTTATTTTGGTTTTGCTTTTTTTTTTTTTTTTTAGTTTTGGTTTGGGGGAGGTTTTTAGGTTTATATACAAAGTTTTCACCACTATTGGAAGTTTATTGAGGAAATACCACAAAATTTTTTTCTGATAATTGCATTTGCTAACTGCTACAATTTGTTTGTATTTGTAAGACTGCAGAAAATAACAGAAGGTAAAATTCCAAGTACAGTATAGAAATGGGACTGAGTAGGTGAGAGAGAACAGAGAATATTTAAAACTTTGAATGATCCATTTAAGCCATGAAATATAGGACGTAGAATCCTAGAGATGGTGAAGTCTATTGACATGGATTTCAAGGAAGATAAAGATTAGATTTTTCCATTTTACAACAGTTTCCAGGCTATTTCCTTTTAAAATTGCAGGTTACAACTCTGAAAAAAAGTCATACACAGAAGCCTGACTATAATGCAACATTATGTCAGCAAATTATACTAATACAATATAAGATTTGACCTAAATATCAGTTACAAGCTTGCTTTCTGACAGGTGAAATAAATCTAGAAAGTCTTTGACCCTCTTACAAAATTCTAGGGTGCAGAGAAGGTGCAGAGAGGCTCCGCAGTGGAGTGATGAGCAGGCGTTATTAATTGGCTTTGGGAAAAATAAGACTAGAGAGATGTGTGGTGTAAGATGAGGGAAAGTGTCAGATGCTTTGGGGATGAGGCAGGCTGGCCTAAGAGGATAGTGGGAGAAAGAAGACTTTGACATGTGAATGAGCTTACTGAAGTGAGTTGAAAGAGGTGTGTCTTTCTTTCTCTCTCTCTTTCTTTCTCTCTTTCTCCCTTTCTCTCTTTCTTTCTTTCTTTCTCTTTCTTTCTTTCTCTCTTTCTCTCTCTCTCTCTTTCTTTCTTTTTCTCTCTCTTTCTCTCTTTCTCTCTTTCTCTCTTTCTCTCTTTCTCTCTCTCTCTCTCTTCTTTCTTTCCTTCTTTCTTTCTCTTTCTTTCTTTCTTTCTTTCTTTCTTTCTTTCTTTCTTTCTTTCTTTCTTTCTTTCTTTTTTTTCATAAGAAATAGTCTCCTTAGTTTTCTGGAAATTCTGGGCAAATCCCAGCTCCTTCTTCCTGCAAGTTTACATTTAGAGAGTTTCAACCTGTGAAATATCCGCACAAATATAATGATTTTTAGACAAGCATGTGAACTTTAGGTTTGAAGATTTAGAAGACATGCATTAATAAAAGCCATATAAGAAGTTCCTCAGTGAGACACTTAGCCAGGAAGAAGATAAATGAAAGAAAGTCACAGTGTTTTCACTGCACCAGACATGATTCTCATGATAAGGATTTTTGCTGTAAAAAGCCTCCAGATGGGTAGGTGTATAAACAAGAAATGTGTCATTCTTGAGTTTGGACTAGGTGATACTAGGCTTTCAGACCTGTGAATTATAATATTTAACATATTTATGCCTCTTTAGGAATACAGTAGTAGCAAGAATTATGGAGTCCAGTCATTACAATTGCTGGTACTGTATCAAAGAATTTATTGCATAAGAACACTGAAGTTCTTGCTAAAAACACAAAGTTAGTGGTTTTGTTTTCTCTGTCACTAGAAACCTTCTGTTAAGTTCCAGATAAAATTTATTCTTAGTCAGTTTATTCCCATTGAGTCAACTTTCATCAAATCCACTAGCCTTAAGAATCTAGTACTGCCTGATGTTTAACCTATCTGTATTTATAGATAGAAAGTGCATCACCTTTCAGTCTTATTTTGGTTAACTTGGCGGTGCTCTTTCAGTCTCCATAATGCATGTGTCCCACTAGCTTGATCTTTTAGTACCTCTTCTCTGCAATTTTTTAAGTTTGAATTCATAGTTCTTGAACATGTATAACGAGAAGTTTGAAAGTATTGCAAGATCTCATACAGTGTCCAGGGTCTTCTAGAAATAAATCTAATACAACCATAGACTGCGGAACTCTTTCCTAACCCTTCATTCTTCTGGCAACTCATATAATCCTGCAATTAACTAGTCCACTCAGGTCCTTCTGCATCTTTTTCAGCTGATGAGCTCTTACCTTATAGCAGAATTTTCTGTTATGAGCTGCTATCCTGTTACTCCTCAAGAACATCCAGCTCTCTTATATGTTATCCTAGTTGTCCTCTACTGATAAAAGTACAAAGTTGAGAGGTATAAACAAATTAGCATTTAACTCTTGCTTCCTGAGTACAAAAACCAGACATTGGACTATTAATCATCACCCATCTCAAGACTGAGCCTTGAAGAACTGTACCCGTAACTCATCTCCAGCTCCTCTGCCAATACTGCCTGACAGTTTCATACTCACTTCACAGATTCTTCATTCCTTTCTTTGATTTTAAATGACAAGCTTCTTAGTTGGCACCATTTCCTGAAGTCTTGATATATGAAATCCAGTGCACTTCCTTTGTGTAGAAAATCTGTCTAGGATGATCTACATTTGATTAAATCCCTGTTGTTTTACATCCTATTAAATTGTCTTTAACTATCTTTTCCTTCAAAATCTGTCCTAAAGCAATGTACAGAGTTACAGGCTTACAGATGCCTGATTACTTTCTCCTCTTTTTACTGTAGGCACAGCATTTGGTGTTCTAATATCATACCAAATTTGACTTGAAAGGTGTGTTTAAAAATACTTCTTATAAATCCTGCAAGGGAGACCACCTAATCCCCCTGACTTGAGTGCATTAAGCCTCATGACTTCTGTTTCCACTGCAGTTGAGATAACAAGGGTGTGGAAATGAAAGCTGCCATTAAACATTCTGCTTTTCCTCCCAATTCAACATAGTTGTCCTTTTTGAAACCTGAGGCAAAATTTGTTTCATTTTTTGGCCACACCTAGATTATCTTTAATCTCTGTTTTATCCTGACTGTAAAGCTGCCCTACTTCTTCTTTCCTTATGCCTTTTTGTTTCGATTTATATGGCTCAAAAAGGAAATACACTATGGTTGAATATCTTCTTCAAGGACAAACTTAGATTCTATTTTGACAATTTTAACTTTCATCTTTCATCTCTAGATTCATAGCTTTTTTCCTAGTAAATCTTTTTCTTAGGTCTTTCCTACTTATTTTTAATAGCCTTCTCAGGGTGGTTATTCTTGCAGGTCGTTTGAGAGTTCTTTCAAAATTTTCTGTAGTTTGAGGTAAAATGTTCTGTAAGATTCAATACTTTTGACTTTCAAATTCCAGGCTTCTTCCATGGCCAAATCCCTTGGGATTCTCATCTTAATGGACTTTATTAAACAGTTCCATTAATTCATCAAAGCTTGTCCTTTAAAATTGTAAATGCTTAGTTGAATATCTGTTTTTTATCATTTTATCTTAAATTGAATCAGTTCCTTTTTGCTCAATTCAAGTTCCTTTTCTATGACCAACTTTTATATAAAATCCTAACTCATACAATGAGTCTAATAGAACGTATTTTCAACTAGGTTCTGATTTTACATTATTTTCTGATTCTAGAAGACTTATTTTACAATCCTTCCACACAATGATCCTTACCCAAACAAGTTATTTCATTACTATTCCCCTTTATTTCTTTAACTTCCCACACACTGCATTTAGAGCTCCAACTTTCCTTTTTTGTTGTTGTTTTTTTTTTTTTTTTCTTGAAGACTGAGTCTCCTTGAATATCTATGTTCCATTTAGAAATGCTGTTCTTTGGTATTTTTATCTCTATAAAATTTGATTCCATCTCTAATGGGTGTAGCTCAAAATCCTCCCTCTCTCTGAGGAACACAAAATAATTTATAAGCATTCATTAGCTTCATAACATACCAATGAAATAACTAATTGCAATGGTGGACGGTTCAAGCGCATTACATGTTGAGAAGGTTGAATGTAGAAACACCAAAATTCCACGGACAAGCCCACCCTTGTTCTACATAGATTCTTTTACTACACTTATCACCATAATATCTCAACAGCTTCAACGGTGTGGTAAGCAATATGACTAACATCTGATATTTGCACTTCGTTTTCTCTTTCTTTTATCTTTCCCCTCAGTGCTAAAGCATTTTGTTTTTCATTTTGAATATTTTTATGTCTCTCTTCTTCCTATTTATTGGACTGAATGGGCCATAAAGGATGTCATCTGCCACCTGTGCAAAGGAGAGAAGGTTTTAGTGACCGTGTTAGGCCAGTTCCAGGGTCCATTGGGCTTTAGTACCTTCTTAGACCACTGTCCTTCAGAAAAGTTTCTTATTTTGATTCTGACCCTAACAGAAGTATTGCAGCAAGGACACTCACCTGCTGTTTGAGGATGCTATCCTAACTTTGACTGACAGGTAAAAACTGGAGATTAATTCCTTGATGTGTTTCTTCTGCAGCACCCCTAGGATCTTGCCAGCCTGCACAATAGAAGAAAGTCTTATGACCTGAAGCTATGACTTTCGTAATAATCATTGGCATCACGCCAAAGTTCCTTATATCATGGTTCCATATTCATTTGTTGCCAAAATTGCCCCTATCTTTATACCTTACTACAGAAAAAAATCAGGCTTTCGGCCATTTCAGTGTGGTGATGACAGGAAGGAGGGAGATGAATAATGACACCAGTGTCCTTTGGTGTCATCTGTTGTATTGCATCCAATTCCAGTAGCATCTTTAGGAAAACAACTTCCTGAGTTTATCAGTGGCCCAACTGGCTCTATTAAGTTCTGTCATTTGGTGGCTGATTAGGTGCAGACCAAATCCATTTGGGTTTGTTGTCATAAGGCAAGCAGAAGGGATGAAAGGATGCTGTCGTGGTTTAACCTCAGTTGGCAACTAAGCACCACGCAGCCGCTCGCTCACTCCCCCCACCCGGTGGGATGGGGGAGAGAATTGGAAAAGCACAAGTGAGAAAAACTCATGGGTTGAGATAAAAACAGTTTAATAATTGAAATAAAATCATAACAATAATGTAATAATAATAATAATAATAATAATACACAAAACAAGTGATGCACAGTACAATTGCTCACCACCCGCCAACCGATGCCCAGACAGTCCCCGAGCAGCGGCCCCCCCGGCCAGCTTTCCCAGTTTATGTACTGAGCATGACGTCACATGGTATGGAATGTCCCTTTGGCCAGTTTGGGTCAGCTGTCCTGGCTGTGCCCCCTCCCAGCTTCTTGTGCACCTCCAGCCTTCTCAGTCGGTAGAGCATGGGAAACTAAAAAGTCCTTGGCTGGTGTAAGCATTACCTAGCAAGGACTAAAACATCGGTGTGTTATCAACTTTGTTCTCATCCTAAATCCAAAACACAGCACTGTACCCGCTACTAGGAAGGAAATTAACTCTGTCCCTGACGAAACCAGGACAGATGCAGAGCAGAAATCAGGCTAGACAGCCTGGGAGACATTTAGGAGTTATCATTGAAAGTTTGTTTCCTTCATCTGGCATTTGAGGGTTTACAGCTAGCAAAGCCCCATGGAAGGGAAGGGACAGACAACCTTTTGAGAGGCTGCTGCCTCCTTGGAACATGCCAGTAGAACCAAACCTGCAAAGCACAGGTCTGTATTCAGCCTGGCATATCCCCTGACTCTCCCCTCTCAAACCCTTGCTGCAACTTTGCAGTGCTACCTTTATCATCTTGAAAAGCTCTAGCTTGAAGCTGTAAATAGAAATCACCTTAGCCGGTGGCCACAGGTAGCCACCATGGGCTTTCACAAGGGGCTCTTGAGGTTTCTGGTGATGTTTCTAGTAAAGGGAGCACCAGAGTGAAAGCTGGCATATTTTTGGAGGTGTGATGAAGGCTTTTAGGCATCTCATCTCTTAAACAGGGATAATTAGACTGACTCTCTGAGAGTCAGAGATCTGTTAGAGATAGAATGAACTACCGTGGTATGAATAAGCAGATGTATTTGTAATTGGAGAGTGTCTCTTTGCCACTGCACAGGACCATAAAATCACCATTGTCTTGGTGTTTAATATGGTTCAGCAGCATCGTGAAAGCATTGCAGCAGTCATAAGCAGTGTCACCATTATTACTCTGTTGTCTTCTCTGCTCTGCCAAGGACCTTCTCTTTGATCCTAATTTGCAGGACAGAATTTGGAGGATTTTTACCTTCCTGCTTCTCTCCTGGTTCTTGGATTTCTTGATGTAGTGAAATAAATGAGCTACTTCTCCATTTTTTCTCCCTGACTTATAAGAAATATAATGATGTACCCAGACAGCTTTTGTTTGCTTGTTCTTGCTTTGCATGTCACAGGAGCACCATGAAGAACACTCTGTGATTAGACAGAAGAGCTGAAGAGCTCCAAGGGGGGCAAAGTAAGAGAGAAAAACCTCTAAGTGCAGGAAGAAGCATCTCAAAATAACCTTCCTGTAGCTAAAAAGTCAAAGGCTGAGACATGTTAATTTGAAAAGGCAGATGGAATTTTTGTGTACATTCAAAAAGCGACAACTTCAAGTGTGCTTTCAAGGTGAAATTTCAAAAAGCATCTGCCTGAGTTAGGGCCACAAACCTAACTGGAATTCAAGTATTTTAAAAATCTCATGCCAAAATTACTTTAAAATAAAAATACGCTGTATAGTTAAGGAGTAGTATTTAAAATATGGCCATTTTTGTGCCCATATGTGCTGGTTTTGGCTGGGATAGAGTTAATTTTCTTCACAGTAGCTAGTATGGGGCTATGTTTTGGATTTGTGCTGGAAACAGTGTTGATAACACAGGGATGTTTTCGTTACTGCTGAGCAGTGCTGACACAGAGTCAAGGCCTTTTCTGCTTCTCACACCACCCCACCAGCGAGCAGGCTGGGGGTGCACAAGAAGTTGGGAGGGGACACAGCTGGGACAGCTGACCCAAACTGGCCAAAGGGATATTCCACACCGTATGACATCATGCTCAGCATATAAAGCTGGGGGAAGAAGAAGTAAGGGGGGGACATTCGGAGTGATGGCGTTTATCTTCCCAAGTAACCGTTGCGCGTGATGGAGCCCTGCTTTCCTGGAGATGGCTGAACACCTGCCTGCTCATGGGAAGGAGTGAATGAATTCCTTGTTTTGCTTTGCTTGCGTGTGCAGCTTTTGCTTTACCTATTAAACTGTCTTTATCTCAACCCACGAGTTTTCTCACTTTTACCCTGCTGATTCTCTCTCCCATCCCACCTTGGGGGGGAAGTGAGCAAGTAGCTGTGTGGTGCTTCGTTGCCAGCTGGGGTTAAACCACGACACTATAGTCCACATCTGCAAGTAATTATGGGTGCAAATGTGTATATGTCAACATCTACATACATTAATGTACCTGTTAATCTGATAGTTAAATGTCTGCATGTTATCAAATAACATACTCTACAAAACTATGGCCACAATTATTTGTGAGCGTAAGAAGGGAAGCCATGTCAAGATTTAACCCTTACAATTCTAATGTTGAACTTTTTATCATGCACGAATGGAATTCACATTAATATTAAAGATAAATATACATATTTTGGGGAGACATTAACACCTGCCCTCATTCCCATTTTATTGAGAACTGTGTTTTTCCACCTATATTGTTCTGATCAGTCCTTTTTTTTCTTAGCGATGAATAAACGAGGTACATGAACTTGCATGAACAGAATTGTCGGTGGTTAGTTTTTAAATACTTCCCAGTTTAAGAAGATTGGCAATGACCTTCCTGATTTTTTAAAATTGTCATTTAAATAATCCTTTATACACTGAGGTGAAATATAGATTTTAAAATATAATTTTGAACCCCTCTACACAAAACCTTACTCAAGAAAAATGCCAGACTTGCATATCTACTGCCCACTCTAAGAGGAGGAATTAAATTTTTTTTTTCTTTTTCTCTCACAGATATATATTGGTTAGTTACTGTCCTGAGCTGAGAAATTTTCCTGACTAGATTGTCATCAAAATTGTTGCCTTACACACAAAAAAATATGGTTTCAGTGAACTGGCTTTCTAATAAGATTATTTTTCTGTGTTGAATGACAACCATTCTAATTACAAGCTACTTGCTCTCAGCTAGCTTTGTAGCTTTCAGGGTGGAGTTTTTCATTTCAGATGTCTGGCATGCACATGCAGTTTTTTCCTGGAAAACTTCAGCCATCTTTAGGACTATGATTAAGACACTGTATTGTTTTGCTGATTATTAAAGTGTAAACTACCAGCTACTCCGTTAAGGTCTGGCATGTTCAAAGTCTGGCTCAAGAACCTGCTGGTTGAGAAAAGCTTAGCCTTAGTGCTGAAGAGGTGCTTAATGATATCCTGAAAATCTTATCAAACTAGTTGTAAACCTCTGAAAAGTCACCTCTTGCTTGTGCCAAGAAGTTTGTCACAGCCTGGAGTGAGCTCCTTTTAATAGCCCTTCTCCACCCTTAGAGAGCTCCTTAAAGGTCTTGCAATCTGCAGCTAAGAGGACTTCTCTGATAGGTTTCCCTTGCTGAAATCTGCCACGGCTCCCAGTAATCACACATCAAGGAAACAAACTTTCCTGCTTTCCTTTCTTGAACTTAAGAAGTTCAGTATTGTCCATACTTTGGCATTTCTGGCTTTTCCTTTGTTTACATAAATATGCATAACCACCCTCAAAGCATTACATTTGAAGATAACACATTAAAAGAACATTATCCTGAATTCTTGTTTCCACCAGCCCTTTGTGCAAGCATTGTGATGCAGGCTTTAATTACCTATATACATTCAATATTCTTTCCCCTGCCAGTGTCCTTGCCTGACTCATAACACAGGATGGTCTGAGTTTGGGACTCAGTCAGGAGAATGAAATCAGAAACTCAGAATGGAGTTGTATTGTAAACAAACTTTCATAGGCCTCTTCCCCTATTCCTTGCAGAAGTTCAAGGTGTGTGGTCAAAAAAACATGGTGGGATTAAAAAAAAAAGATGGTTGCCCAAGAAGACAGGTTCTACTATAGTCTTTGACACTGTGGGTATGTTTACATTGAAGTGTATAATGTAGAGATAACTGAGCAGTTCAGGTATCAGGAACAATTCTGCAGCAGCACAAGGTAATTCACTCTTCTGAGTTAATCTCAGGGCTAGCTGGAGCTTCTACAGCCAGACTGCTTCATGTAGCTGGGTTAGCTTGAGTGGATGACAGATTGCACTGTAGAAAATATCCAGAGCTTTTCTGTGTTTCTTGGTTGCATACATCACATTTTGCTAGGATGGTCAGTCAGTAATTTTGCATTCCTTATTCCCTTACTCACAGTTTGGGATATTCATTTTGCCTGTGGGCTCAGCACGCATAACTGCAAGCAGAACTGATGGGAGCCATACACTGAACTGAGTTGTTTTAAGTGCTAAGTGATCAGCAAGCAAACTAAATGTATTACTGTTTTAGAAATATGTTAAACTAAGAATCTTTACAGATAATTTCTTATGCAAAACCAAGGTGTCTCTGTGTCTTTCAATAGACATGTCTTTCAATGTTACCCTTAGACTTCAAAGCAGCAACATAACAATCATAGTCTACTTCACATCTGTGCAATAAGCTAATATTATTTTAAGGAGTACCGTTAAAAATATATAAAATAATTGAATATAGTAAGAGATTTAAATATGTAAGAAAGGAGGAATGGGACCCTGAACCCAAGATTAAGTGAAAACTCAATTGTTGTCTATATATACAGTAAGAAAGTTTGAGACAAATATTGTTTGCTGTGTATACTGAGGCTAAAATAAGGCTACACAGCCAACTGCCGTTTAAATGCTTTCTAAAGACTGAATGTTGGACTTCACAATGTTGGTGGGGTTTTGGGGTTGGTTTTTTTTTTGTTGTTTTGGTTTTGTTTTTAATATGGATAGTTTTAAAATGCAATCAATACCATCTGCATGATGGAAATGACAAGTAGCTGCACTCTGCTTCTTATTTTTCTAGCAGAGATTATTTTCATTCAGATCCTCTCTTCTTCCCTTTAAGTTTTCCCAGCCTGCAGTCTATTTGAGGATTTTTGCCAAACTGCTCAGAAACCTTGCTGCCTTCAATACTGACATCATGAAATACTGTGTATATCTCTCTAGAAAGGAAAAGTAAATACTGGAGTGTTCTAACTGAGGTCATACTTTCTCCATATCTAGACATCATTGGTGATCTCTCCCTTTTATAATAGTGCTGTGCTTTCCATGTATTCAGCTGTGAGGAAAGCACTTTGTGCTTAGTTGCGTAAAATATGCCGAATTTCCAGACAACTTTCAGTACAACATCTCACATTGTTTGGGCTGGTGTGCGTGATCTTTTATGAAATCAGGTTTTTTTCCTCTGGAGGAGCTTTGCTTAGTAAACCAATGGCAAATTTGGAATAAAAATATGACTGATGTGGTTCCTTAATGCCCAGCTTGTTAAGCAAATGCTGTTGAATCCAGTCCCCAATAAACAAGCTACACTTCTTGTTCCACTAGAAATATATTTTACTAAGAATCTTTGTAGATCATTCTTTATGCAAAAAATAATGTCTCAAGTGAAGGTTTTGAGCAGAATAAAGCAAATGTTTAATAAATTAAAACGTATGCTGAATCAGTGTTTGCCCTTATAGTTCCACTTTTTAAATATTAATACTCTTTTCTAACTCTTTGTACATAAATAATCTTTTAAGAGATTAACAATGAAATATAGACAATCCACATCAAATGAATGTGAACTTTTGATGTAATTATCAAAGGTCTGTTGGATTCTGTTTAATGTTAATTAATATTGGATGCTAACCAACAAATTCAGGTCTCACGTGGATTTTTAAAATCCAAACATGCCCCCTTGCATGAAGGATTTTGGCTTAATTTGGCCCATTGTAAAGGTATTGGTTATTCATAAAATTATGTTGTTCAGATTTTGAAAACTAGCAAGCTGATGATTTGCTTTAACATGGAGCAATGAACTAATCAGCCTATGCACTAATTGAAACTTCTGTAAAGACTTTTTGGTCTGGGTTTGGGTGGGTTTTTTTTTTTTAATATTAGCTGTTGGACAAATACTTGAACATTTAAAAAGAATATTCTAGCCTGAAATTCTTCCTCATATATAAAATCTTAACCTAAGTAGATATGCAATACTATCATGACTTTCACTGTCTTGGAGAGCTTAAGCACGGAGATACTGGCTGTTGCAAATAGTTATTAATAGGATTGCTGCATACCCATTTGCAACACGTTCCTATGTGTTTTTACTGATTCCAGTCCTTTTTCCCTGGGGAGCACCAAATTCCATTTGAACAGGAAAAGAAACAAAAAATTAATCAGACTAAGATTATTAGACCTACAGGGGCATTGGAGTTTTGCTAGGAGATTATAAATCAGCTTTTTTTTTTCCCCCTCTAGACCTTTAACCAAGAAACAAAGCCCAGCTGGGCAGTGTGGGGTGATTCATGGGCTCTGAAGCCAGAAAGGACCACTGTTACCATTTAATCTCTCACCACAGGACCCAAATTTTTTGTTTCCCCTAGAAGGTCTTTAGAGAGGGGGAGGCCGATGCCCCAGTGGTGGCAGCTGTGCCCTCAGGGTGGCTGCCAGCCCTCTCGTCCACCCCAGCCGCTGCAGGGTGAGGAGCGGAGGGTGGCCACAGGAAGGGAGAGGGCTGGGTTTCTCCGAATGGCCATGTTCAGGCACCTGCAGGATGGAGAATGGGCTTGAGGGTGATGGAAAGGGGTGGGCTTACAGCAGGAGCTGCATTTCAGCAGTGCCCACCTCCCTGTCTCACTGCCCCCTCTCTAACCTCCTCTCTCCAAAGCTGCTCTGGCCCCTTATATCTTCCTACAGGCTCCAAATAATCCCATCAGCCCTATTCTTCTTCGCTCTCTTCTCCAGGGCTCTCTTTGGCACCACCTTCACACCCATACAACCTTATGTTGCTTTGCCCAATGTGAAAGATGAGGTGTCTCCCCTGCATCCATTTAGGATGAGTTTTTCATGCATCCAAAGACACACAGGTCCTTTTTCCTGGGGCCATGGGCTGGCAGCTCCACTCTGCAACATGCTTTTGTTCCCTGTTCACGGCATTTGAGTGCATTCAAACTCCTGCATGGAATTCAAGTCACCTATCCAGGTAATTCAGTGCGCTCCATAAGAGCTAACCCCTGATTACTTTTCACAGCATCAACTTTGTGTCCCCTGCAAACTGCACCCATGGTTCAGATTGTTTTCAGAGAAAGTTTTAAAATGCTTTAGGACCAAGGGTCTTGCAGTGTCTTGTTAGTAATGGCCCAACTAATTAATGCCTTTCCATTAATGCATACATTTTGAGAGCTATCAGTCAAGTAGCTTTTAAATCATGCAATGTGTGCTCTATTAATTACATATAATGCAGGATTTTAAAACACAATGTCATATGTATTATGTCAAATGCCTTGGAGAAATTTAATTACACTGTAACAACACAGCTACCTTTATCAACCAGACATATAATCTTGTAAAAAAAACCTCAAGAAGATAATTTGACAAGAACTACTTTCTGTGAAACTGTGTTGAATGATATAGCTTTATTTTTAGTGTGTAATTCCGTGTTGATAGAGCACTGAATTTGTCTGGCTTTTTTTTTTTTTTCCCTAAGATTAGTATCAGGATAACTGATCTATCATTTCCTGGGCCATTTTCTTTAAATGCTACAATTACTTTGGCAAGTCAGCAATTCTTTGAAATTTCCCTTCTTTCCCAAGACTCAATAAAGAAAATTAACTCTAGTGGTCCAGAGAGCTTCTTGGCTAATTGTTTTAAATTTCTCAGGTGAGAAGCATGAGGGTTTCAAGTTTTGAAATATTTTGTTTTAGCAGAAGATATTAACTATTCAGATGGATTAATTGTTGGGTTTAATTCCCTTTAATCTTTTATTCCAGTTACTAGTTAATTTTATTCTTTTTAAGAAATCTGCTGGCCAGTATTGCCATTCATTTATTTCTGAAAGGAAAAAATGCAGATATCAAGACCCCAGTGGGACCTCAAGGCAGATACGTGGCTGATACTCAGGTCTTGTTCTGACCTAAGGGTGGGAGTGAAAGGAACCCTCAGCAAGAGGCCAGAACAGCAGGTGAGCACAGAAGTACATGAACTTGCGGATGAGACTTTATCTCACGCTGAGCCGATTAGGTAGCTGGATGACCTATCTTTGGTAAGCATACCAGGAGAGTCTTGAGGGAGTGGTTTAATGAAAAGGATGATGAATCTGCGTGTATGCCAGTTCTTTATCTGGCTCTTTCACTAGAAGTATTTTGCTGTCTACCCTTTCCTCACCGTTCCGACCTGTCATGACACTTACCAAACCATATCATACCAAGGAATTTCTCTTTTCCTTTCTACTAGTGCCGTAACTTCATATAATACGGGCAGTCTTGAGGCCTAACAAGAACTATGGATCTTCCCACAGCAAGGGTTGTCTGTATGGTGATGTGCCTGGAGAAAGTATTGCCTGTGGTGAGCATCAAAGTACTTCTGAAGAATTGCCTGCCCTAGACAATACCACAGCTTTTCTTGTATCTGGTGGTTTACCAAGCCTGACAACAGATGTGGGTGACTTGTTGCTTTGTTGTTTGTTTGTTTGTTTTCATCTGAGATTTTCACATACTCGGAAGATGTTTTTGTCCTCCTGGTCTTCAACAACTCTTGAAAATGTGCACCCTAGAAGTTGAAAACCTAGAGGCAAAAACAGATGTTGAGATTTCATTTTCTGCAAAGTCTAATTATTACACAAATCCGTTGACTTTCTGGACTTACTGTCTTCAGACTTTGGGTCTGGCACAACTGACAAGTTCTAAATAATTATTTCAGGATTATTTCAGACCTATTGTTTCCAGAAAACTAGGAGTAGGTGTCTGGGGAAGGCTCACACTGTTTGTGCTGGCTTTCATTTCCTGCCCATCTCCAGCCCTAGTCAGAGGTAAGGTACTGTGCTGCACAGTCCTGTGGTGTCAACTAGGGTAACAGTTCTGAGTAATAAGGGGTTAGAAGAATTGTACACAGATAATTACTCATTATTTATAAGGAAAGATCTAACAACAAGATCATAAATGTAACAATTTTATTTGCAGAAGTATGAAAATCAGAACTGAAGCTGTTGTATATTGGTGATCCTGAATGCCAGAACAAAAAAAAATTTACTCTATTATTATTATTGAAATGGTGAACTGTTCAGTGTGGTTCATTCAGTCTGTGATGGATATTAAGTTAAAACTGATATTCATTATTTCCATTTTTTTGTTTTAGCACAACTTGTTGTTAAGAAGGATCTTCAGTCAGTGCTTAATTACAGTAACAGCTTCAATAAAATCCAGGCATTGGTACCTAGATCTCTATCCATTGCTCTTCAGCACATACTACCCCTATAAAAATGCAGGGTATAAAAACAAATAAAATCATGGAACAGCCATGTTAAAATGTCAGTTAGTTAAGCTACACAATGAGCACCATTTGGAAAAAATGTAGCTCCAATTCCCTCTATCAGTATTCTCTACAATGCAGGTGGCAGTTGTTTTCTTTGTTTAATCATGTCTTTGACCACAGCTCAAAAGTCAATATTCTGCTGTCAGATGCAGGCTTGCATGTGAGGAATAGGTAGGGAACTTAACTAGGAAGCTTTGTGAATAGGGAATTGAATTTGCATCTAATTCACTAAGCACACATGTTTACATGACCTTTAAAAAAGGGAATTAAAGCAGTTTGATCATGAGCTCTAGGCAATCTGACTTACCGAGGCGATTGAATCAAGAGGCTCAGGTACTTCTTACAAGAGAGCTGAACTGGAAGAGAATTATTTTAATTTAAGTATAATTTCATATCAAATTCATAGCTGTGTTAGGACTATGAAATGCATCTAGAAGCACCGCAAATGACTGCCTGGAAGCTTCTAGGGCAGCAGCAAATGATTGCAGGCTGTCAGTTGAACTGGACTCCTTCTTGCTACCTAACAGCGCAGGAAGAATATTGCAGAGATTTGATGTCAGAAGGTGGCAACAATTAGTTGTTTTATCATGAAAAAAAACCCCACCATTGGGAAAGGCATGCCATGAACAGAAATACAAAATGGCATCCTTGCCCAGCAATATTTGGGCAAATATCTAACGTTTACTGAGGTAAAATGTGTTATAACATGAAATTCTTAGAGGAACACAAAGACTTGTTTAAATTATGTAGGAACATTTAATTTCTAAATTCCTTTAATGCTAAACTTTCATTAGACAACAAGTATGTGAAGCACAATTTTGATTATATGACCTGTTCCATGTCTAAGAGCCAGGCATCTCTGGCTCTGTGCAAGCACTACATGCCCCTATGGATCTAGAACATTGGGTTTTGAAATATGCAGAGAAAAAAAATACTTTTCAAAAGGGAGAAGGATACTAGAGTTTCTTATTTACTCTCCCAAGGCTCAACAACACACTTTCCAGAAGCATGTCAAAACTTTGGCTCTCCGCAGCCCATGTGGGTATGGAAGGTGTGTGTCTCAGTATGCCTTATGCTTCCAAGCAGGATAATACGTTACTTACCAAGGGGAAAAGGGGGATGGTAAAAACAGAGTGTCAACACAGTCTCTCCCAGAAAGCCGTGAGCTTACTCTGTCTGCATTTCAAACTGACTAGGAGCTTTGTGAGTGTGTGTGGCTGTGGTCAGTGTAGTGCTAAACCCATCTAATAGACACTGTCCGTTGCCTTATTAGTCGAGCCTTGGACTAAGCTACCCACTAACACAACTATTTAGTCTTGTTTGACTTGGGAGTACAGGCAGAACGGTTCACAGCTACCTGCAAAAGCAGCTGCCAAGTCGTGCAGCTTAGGGGCTCTATGGGGCAGATTGCTATTGGTATTAGGACCACCTTTTTCATGCCTGTGATAAACATAAGGTTAACAAGCAAATATTCCTACCCCAAATCCACTGAGATTTCACAGGATAATAAGCACAGAGGAGTAGAACAGGTATGCAGGGTTTCGTCTTTTTTAATGGCTCATTAATACTGGTTATAAATGCTTAATGGCTGATTACATCTTCATCTTGTACAAAGCCCCCAAACATGTGTCAACGCATGTTCTTCTTGTTCCATAGGTTACCTGGTTTATTGACTGTTCCATAATGCAAAGGCAGCCCCAGCAAGGTGACCTCCCTCAGCCCTGCCCCTGCGGCTTTCCTAGCTGTCCTTCTTCAGCTAGGCAAGTTTCTTTCAGTGCAACATGCCAAGTCCAGTTCGAAGAATAGGCTTTCTGGTTGTCTGCTGGGACAAATAAGGGACATTTGAGATAGTGAATAGTGATATGAGATAGATATTTAATGATAGTAATCTAATCTGGGTTGTGGACAATTTTTAGGGAATCTTTTCCAATTCATTCCCACACCAGATGAAAAGACCCTTTTTATTTTCAGTTATGTGAACCACATTATCTGTAAAATTTTCTGAAAGTTTTAGTATTTTACTTACTATTCTACTTACTATTCTTAATTCTGCTAATTATAGCTACACATGATTTTCCATTCTTGAATATCTATCTACTTTCCAGGTTATAACAATACTGAAGAAAAAATAGTTTGCATAAGTGTTGCACATATATGTAGTGCACCATTTTGAGGAAGTTGGGCACAGACTGGGGACTGATTATGTCTCTATTATGCCTAGTAGATTGGGGAAATCAAATGGTTTTAGCACCTGGGTTTTAATGCAGTCTAAGTAACAATACGCATGTTACTGCCAGACTGTATACAGCCCTGTAGTAGAAGAGCATAGTGGAAAGATACTGCAGACATCCTTATTTCTCCATTGTGTTCCCATTCTGCATCTCAGCTGAAAGGTCTAGTAAGCATCTAACACCCCTTTAGTTCTCGGTAATGGGAATTTATGGTTTATGGATAATGATTAAAGTAACCCAAACTATTCCATGATTCTATGATTCTACCCTTTAGTGTTTTGGTAATTATTTTATGGAAAATGTTGATGTTTTTGTTGGAAAAACAAGTTCATGGTTGTATCAGAGGAGATGTGACTCTTGACTCTTAAGAGTCAAGCCAGAAGAGAAGAATGCAAATGTGAAGACCTCAGCCAGTGCTTCAGCTGCTTTTCAGAATCCAAACATTTATACTCTGGTTGCAAATTTGAAATTTTCCACTGATGATTTCAGTGACTCTTCTTTTTCTTTACATATATTACATTTTTGTGAAAATTGATTTTCCAAACTGGTCTATGACACCATCCAGAACATTTGCATGTCAGTACTTCACTGAGTCTCTGATCATTTTTATCTGCTAACTTCTGCGATAAGAGCCCCCACCATCTGTTTCATGACAGTTACGTTTCAGTGTAGCAGTCCTCACCTGAGACTGAAAGGAAGTTTTTGACACATTTAAAAACTTTTCTCATTAGCTAAGGGGTATATGTGAGAGAGAGGTTTCAGGTCTGGCCTCCACAAGCCATACTGTCTGATAAGATATATACAAGTGTTTTGACATAGATGCAAAATTTATAATGATTGCATGAGAACATACAGACATTATACAATGTGCATGACTGGGACAAACAGCATTCTGAATCACTGAAAGGCAGATTTGCTAACATTTTAGCTTTATTTGATCATTCTTTTCTATTAAATACTTCACAATCCTGACCTTTTACAGCAAAATTTCATCATGCAAAATAATCTGAAATGGATGTCTTCACTTGGTCACAAGTACATGCTGCTTCTGTGTCCACTCAGTGGTTATTTTCTTTGGATGAATCAGTAAGCCACACTACCAGGATCACAGCCTTTCTTAAGAAGAAATGTATTAGAAATTATTACAATGATGGTGGTGTCCAAATATCCATTGCTGTTGTTGCTTTGTGTAAATAGTTTAATTTACAACTCTGCAGTGTTCAGGGACCTTACCAAGTTGTTCTCTTCCCAGCTGGTTTATTGAACACTCTGTACTCCTGCAGAAAATGGTTGAGTCTACATGTTCTGCTATGGATCTCGGCCTGCTGAGGAGGGAAACAGAAAGTCACACATTCACGCTCCTCCCATCCTTTCTCTGACAGACCATGTGCACATTGCTCAACACCAGTCCTCAGTCTTCTCCAAGACCTTTATCAGACAGCCAGAATCCTCCACAGAGGAGGAAGAATGAAAGATTCTCAACCCCTCTCACCCTGAAACTTGGCTCGTTCTTTTCCTATCCACTTATTTCTCCACAGTCACGGGGATTTTTATCTCTAACTTTTAAGGCTTGCAGGTGTTCCCGACTCCACCAGAAGGGAAGTTTCTCTACCACTGTGTCCCCTGCAAGGACAAGATATCTTCTCTATCACATATAGGAAAAGCCATGCTCTCTAAACAGCAGCTAACTTCTCGTAAGCAGCCACTGAATACTGGGAGATGAGTTGGCCCTGCCAGTTTCCCACACAGCAAATATGCAATCAAGGGTCTTTAACAGATTTTCGTCTCCTACGTTGTTGGATTTTCATTTATGGTGTAACAAACGCTGGCAGAAATCCCAAGCAAGTTTCCAATCACTTGAATTGAGCATTTCCTTGGTCTGATTTACTGTAAGGTCTGATGCAGGATGTTCAGTCTTTTCCCTCAAGCTATTTCATCTTGGAGAACCACTCAGTGTTTCTCTGATTCAGTGATGATAAAACCCAATCCATCTATCAAGATGAGTCAGCAGACTAAGTCTGCTCCGCCCCTCTCCCCACACACATACACAGGATTAAAATGCCAACAAGCTGCATGTCGAACATACGTGCAGAACAGCTATGATAAGTTATAACAATCGTTAACTTATTCACAGTGCAATTCAAGTACATCTTGTACATGAGTTTCCAAAATTATTTTAATAACAATCATCTTTGACTACACAGTTGAAGATAGTTGGATCACTTCCTGAAGGCACGTTCCCACAGTAATATCCACGGCACATCCATTACAGACAGTGCTGTTAGTTCTCATTAGCTAGGACAAACAAGGCAGTGAGTCACAATCTCCCTGCATAAAGGATCCCATTGTTTTAAACTGATAAACCAGAGATTCTGCTCTGTGCTGGTGTAAACCTGACATTGATTAAAGTTTTCTGGGATGTTATAGAGGCAGCCTTTGAATGGACATGGACCTGAGGTGTCAGGGAGAGAATCTGTTACAACAATACAGCCAGTTTGTATCTTTTCCAACAAAAGTGACTTGGCTTCTCTCATTGTTGGGAGAACCTATTATATTTGCTGCAAGTATTTTTCCAAACCCCTGTAAGAAAACTAGGCTTAAACTAAATAGATTGTACCAAGTGTTTCCAAAGTGTACCCAGTAAAATAAGTTATGTGTTTATACACTGTTCACTTAATACCCTATTTCTGGTAGGTGGCAATTGTTTCCAAAGTATGCTGAAGTGTATCTGATTTACTCTGAGAAAGTATTCTTCCTCTTATGCTTTGGCTCTTATTTTGTTGTTAAGTTTTGTAAAATCTTAGCACTAATGGTGAAAGCCAAACACAGAAATATTTTTACCTGCACTTTGCCAGTAACATCAAAAGAGGTGCTATTATCTCAACAGCAATTTGGACTGGTTATCAAATGATAATCTTGGAATAAGCGAGTATGATTTGTGATGGTACTTATCTTTTGTAGGTGTGGTTGGCATTTATTAAAATGTTTTTTTTTCCTGCTGGATAGCATGCCAAAGACTTCAGGCAATAAGTAATTATTCCATGTAAAATATTTATTCTCTGCCAGTCATATGTCTTTCTCAAAGATCTGACTTTGCAGCAACCATTTAAAACCATGTAAAAGCTTAAACAGGGGGCCAGAATGAAATCTGATGTAAGCAACTACAACAGAAATATGTTGTGTGTGCTCAGTAGCTCTTGTGAGTAGAGACCATTTGTAATTATTTCCTGCATTTATTTGGAACCTTAGGATTAGATTATCCAATATTGGGCACTCAATTTGTGTTCCAGCCACAAAACCTGTGACCCAGCTAGGAACTCACTAAGGTTTCTGATGAAGTTTTTTGTGTTTTAAAAGTGCAAAATGAAACTTCTTTTCCTTTTCATTCTGTTACATGTTGTAGGTTATTCCCCTCCTGAAAATGTTTTCTGCGCGTAAAGGGAAAGCTCCAGAATACACGCACAATATAAAATCAGATTGACCACAGCAGTTCCTAGCAGATGCTCTGCTTCTGAACCATAACTACGGCCCTGAGCTCCTCTGCAGTCACGACAGCTCATTCCGCACAGGAATGTGCACTGTGCACCGTCATGTACCAGAAGGCTAAACTGAACACATTGGAATAAATCGTACTAGTCTGAACTTGCAGTAATTTATTTACAGCTTTATTTTCTCAAATCTAGTGCTAAGAACTGAACTCATAACCTACGACCTACTTCACCCTTCCAAAATCATACAAGAGACATGATCAACAGAGTAAGTAGGGTAATAAATGTGCGTGTACAGTCTGTATTATCTGCCTTCTAAAAAAAAAAAAATTCACTTCAATATTTACATGTCTACACCAATTACATCCTCTCTTCCTGACTCTGACTTCAGCACCTAGATACAAAGCTGACTTTATTTTTTCTCTAATTCTTTGAGACAGCATACAGCCAGCTGCTGCTGCATTGGTGCTTGCCTGCAGGACTGGCAGGTGGTTGTACTTCTGGGAGGTTTCAGGGCATGTCTCCCTCTTGAGAAATGTTGTAGGGCACAAACTTCTCCTCAAGTACAATGAAAAATCAAAGGAAGAATCTTCAGGAGGTGAAATAACCTTCTGAAAGAGACAAAACTGTAAAGTAAACCACAGTTGCAGTAGCAGCAGACATTGCCATTCACTCTTGTATCTCTTCAGTAAGCTATTCTCAATAAATAAGTGCATCTAAAATCCCTTTGTATTTATTTAAATTTTGCATTAGGGAGCAACTTTCTGTTAATGTTAGTGTAACTCCAGCTACTTACGAGTGTTACGTCTGACATATGCCAGTGTGACAGGTAATTCAGACCCTTGGACATAACTTCAGTGGTTTTTTGTCTCCTCTGTGGTGGTTATGAAGGGACATTCACCAACCATGAAATCTCTAGATAATTAGAAGCCAATCCCTGTCCTTATTGCACAGCTAATCTCTTGCTAAACCTTTAATATGCTATTGCATTTCAGCAGTCTTTCTTCCAATGCTGAAAAACACTCTGCATAAGTAATTCTGATTCATAACAACATATTGATACCAATTATTTACAAAATCCCTCTGCTTTGTAAACACAGCTACGCTGTTAGAAATTTCACCTTTAACTTTTTCACTTTCTTAAATGGCTAGTTAATGTTTTTTAGAGAGCACTGAGCTAAAATAGCACCTCAATCGTACAGTAACCTTGGCCATTCTTGGACCTCTTGAAAGACCCATCTTCAGATATTTTGCTATGGAGAGTGGCCAGTATCAGGCACTTCACAAGGTGGTAAAAGCCAGGGAAAGGGTAAATATATGGCACTTGCTCTCAGTGTTCTTCCTACAGAGAAGAGGTTCCTGTGAGAGAATAATTATGGTATCTAATAAACTTCTAAAAAATGTTGCTGCTGGAGCCTATTGATAAGTCTGGATATTCCTGACATTAATATAAACACTGAATGATTCCAGTAAGACATAAGAAGGGAATGGTTACTGCTGGTTTAATGATATTAAATAAATTGAATGTGGTGTGAAATGTTGTAGCTATTGGAGTCTGAAGGTTGTGTCCACGTATAGAAAGCAATAAAGGTTTTCCTCACACAAAAAAAAAACCAGCCTGAAAGGTTTGTTTTGTTTTTATATTGATAGCTCTAATATCAAACAGACAAAAACTTTGTCTTTTTAAGATTTCGGTGAGAAAATACTCAAAGTCAGAACAGCCAAAGAAGTTGCAGGATACAGCATAGTCTGAAGACAAAGCAGAATTATTGGATAACATCCCTACAAATTTGTTTATCCTATTCAGAATAAAAGTAATTGTTTATTCTTTAAATCTGTCAGAAATTCAATATTTCTCCAATGAAGACTAAACTAGAAAGTCAGGTTAGCAGAAAGGCTGGTGTAGAAGTATTAATATGGTGTAAAGACATACTGGCATGGCTTACTTTCATAATTTGACAGGCATGTATTACACTGATCATCTTTTTAAACTGGTATCTATCTTGGAGATTTCACTGATATTTTAATAGCAGCTTCTGAAGTTAAGTTGATAATGTTATTTATATATTGGCACAAAACTGGTAGATTGACAAGACCTAAATTCTGAATTGCACATAAGTAACAGTGGCAAGACACAGCAAGACTTAGAGGGGAACAGAAGGAGTTGGAAACATGGTGAAAGAGAGGGATGGGACTAGATCAGACTGCATCCTTGGTCTTATTAAAAGGATTGTCTGTTAACTTGTTGCTGAGCATGCAGCATTTACATGAATAAAAATATTTAATTCTTGAACTTACTGCTTCGATATTACCGAACTGAACACTTTTTATCTGCTGCTAAGTTGCAGACTTCCAGTTTCCAACAATTTAAGCTACCCAACATATTGCTGCTTCAGATCCATTTTTGTACATACAAATGTAACAGGCCTGTACTCACTCAGGAACATGAAGGACCTCCTGGATTTGTTTTTACTAGGAGGACATCCTGAATTTTTGTCAGGGTATGTGATTTAACCATCATGCGATTGTCACTGCTGTATAATTCTACAAGGAAATGACACTTTCACAGATTAGTCTATATCTGATTTGGCCTGAAACCCTGCTATTATCGCTCACTTCTGATCGCTTGAATGTGGAAACATTTCTGGGCTCCGAACATTTTGAAAGGGATTACATATGAACACAAAAAGCAATATTCAAAGTGGAAAGTTTCAGCCTGACTTTTAAAAGTGTTTGGCAAGGGACATTCAGTGAGTTAAAAGGGTTGGGAGTTCCAGACGGAAGGAACAGGGTATGCAAATACTCAATTAGCAGCAGTACGAGGGTGAGACTTTGGAAGAAACAGAACAATCTAGAGATGAATCTCTGGGAGAATTGGCAGGAATGTAGGTGACAAGGAAGTCTTATAAATCATGTCATGAAAAAAGCATGGAATGTTTGATAGCAAGGAACGAAATGTCATATAAAAACAGTGCAGCACATTACCCAATTAGGAGCAAATGCAATGAGAACATTTCAGGGTAATGCAGGGATCGGCTTACTTCTAGGCAAGAGTCCAGCTCACACATTTTAGAATGGCTACCGTGGAAGCAAAGTGTGTATAGGAAAGTAGGCGTGAAGATGATTAAAATAACCAGGCCTGCTCATGATTGCATGGGATGAAGACAGTATAATTAACTTGGCTAAAGGAGTGTCTTATCCTTGCGATATATGTAAACTGATAAGAGGCTAAACAAGTGGAGACAACCAAAAATTGAATGAGATGGAACGGAGACTTCAGAACAGCTCCAAGAAACTTGACTCATTGCGCTGCTGTAAAACGTGTCCATTTGATCTGCAACATGGAAAGATCACTCAGCTTGGTCTCCATCCTGAAGCAATTCACATTATAGTGACATTTGGGTACAAGTAGGACATTCACAATGTAACTTTGTCTGTGCTCAGAGCCAACTAAAGATTAGTTTGCAACAGATTACCATGGAGAATTTGGCAAAATTTTCTTGCAAAAAACTGATTTTCCGGCAGACAGATAGTAGGGTGGAGACAGTAAAACAGTGGTTAGAGGGGAAAAAAGATGTAAAGTGTACACACAGATCCTACTATCTGAACAGAAATGAAAACTCAACATTGATCCACTAATATCATTTTTAGAAAAGTTATAAGAAGCAGATGTAAGGAAATCAAATTTCATTTTTCCCTTCATCATCAATAATTCCATAGTGCATTGTTGCAGTTTCATTTGGCTTTTCCAAATGAAATTTTGCAACATGAGGAAAAGAATTCTAAAGCTCAAGCTGACCCTTGAAATTCTGATGTACTGAAGATTAGAAAGAATCTACAAAATAAAGAATAAAGTCATTTGCCAAGAGTTCGAGGAACAGCTGAGGAAAGAACTGTTCAGGACATCCTGAATAACTTTTTTGTTTGTGTGACTGTTCAGCTGAATAAAAGAGTTGGTCTAAACAGAAATTGATTTTTGCTTCATATTTTCTACTTAAAATGGAAAAAACTCCACTACCAAACCCCAAACAAACAAACAAGCAAAACCAGAAGAGTTTGTTTTACGCTGAGCAAAAGCTTTCATGTGATCTGGAATGCAAGTTTTACTCTGATCACTTGTAGTAAACATTAATGAAACTAGACTTTCAAAGAAAGTCAGGTAGGATATCAGCTGACCCTCTATACAATGTTCTCACCAGCTGAAGGACTCAAAAGAAGTGTTTTGAGTTATGAAGACCTGGCTGTGGTAGCATGACCTTTCTCATTTTTACCATGGTTCATAGCAATGATGTCTTGAATTTACCTGAAGAATTCTTTAAAATAAAAACAGCCCAACCAAACATCACATTATGTCTATAAAAATGCCTATAGAAACAGTGTATTTTGGTGTCCTTAGGCTTTCAGTTAAAACTCCCAGTTAACAGTAATCTAAATTTTAAAAAGCTATTGTTTTCAGAGAAAACTTCCAGTTCTTTGAATGATTACTTAACACGGGATGAAAGAGTAAGAAGTGACTGCTTTTGTGCAGACATATTAGACTGTACTTCCTATTTTTGTTCCCATCATTGGCCATTTTTTCTCTGAAGTGCATATTTGATGATTTCTTTTCAGAAGGCCTGTATCTAACGCAACACTGACATACCGGGCTGAGAAACTGAAGTATGTTTCTTCTCAGAGCAAGTCTGCTGTCCAAATCTTAAGGACCTCTTTTATTTCATGACCCAACACAGCTGGTGCTTAGAGTTTTTAAGATTGTATAAGTGAAAATGAAACTACAGGACCTATTTCTCTAAAACCAATACCTTCACTTTCTAGTTTTAAAACTGAAGGGACAGTATCCTTCCTTAGAACCACAATGCAGAAGAGTTACAATCAAACTGATATCTTTGTTCTGGTAACAATAACACAGGTATTTTTCAGTAATAATGAGGTGTACTAGTGAATGGATTAAAAACTGTGGAGTTCACAGTGCAAGACCGGCACAGATAACCATCCCAGATGGTTATCTCCTCCAAGATACCAATACTTTCTATTTCAATAGTACTGCTCATGAGATACCCGGCATTAGAAACTACAGTGATTTTCAACGCTTGTCAAGCTTCCTGACCATGAAAATCTACTGTGAGCTCTAAAAATTAATGTTTCTCTCCTAGACACTTAGATTAATTTTAATCAAGATTGCGCATCATCCCCTTTTCGTATTCTTTCTGGAAATGAAGCAAGGGGAGGTCAGAATCTTTCCTTGGGCTTTGTTTCAGAATTTTTATGGCAGCTACTGAATTACTTGGATCTTTAAAGGAGTCATTTTTCCAAAGCTGAGAACAAATAAAGCCAAATCTATTGGGAGAAAGAATTTAAAAAGAAAAATATGAATAATTAGGAACTGTTTAAGAATACTTTGCTAGATGTCCAAAAGCCACAATCAATAAAGAAGGACAACTGCTCTGGTAATAAGCCAACTTGGCTTAGAAAGGAAATGAAAGCCGTTCTTAAAAATACACATATATACAATATTTTTACGTCTCTGTGTGTGTATATGCACATAAACTGACCAATATGTATAAGGAGTAAAATGGGGGAAAGGGAATGAGTAGGTAATTGATAATGAAAGCAGAAGGACAAATATGAAGTGAATATCCAGAAAAGTTAAAATACAGTCAGAGGTGCTTTATAATACACAAGTAACATTTCACTGTGCTGAATAGAAATGACATAAACCTGGAACATCTAGAAGGCAATGAGACAATGATGTCACATAATTTCACTGGCTCAATAAATTGGGTACAAATGAAAAATATGGGGTTTCATACAGTCAAATATGAAGACATTCATCTCAGAATAAAGAACATATAGGCTACAGGAGCATCCTCCTTTTGGGGACAGTACAGAGCCTAGAGCAGAAGAACCCAATTCTTGCTTTGACAGTGTCCCCTGTCATAATTAATAAAATTACTAATTATAATAAGGGCAAGTACTTCCTTTCCCTTATTATTTTATTACTAAGGTATCAGACATTATTGCAGCTTGAAACATGTCCAAGCCTGGTACTCATAATTTAAAAGAGGTATTTATAAATTGGAAAGGGTTCTAAAAAGATCTATAGGGAATATTAAAGGATTGGAAAATGGGTCAATACTGAAAGAACCAGAGTTCTCTTTCTGTAGTTGAAAAGAGAAAAGGTTAATGGACAAAAAAGCTACAGTATATATATTTATAGACATAGTTGTACACATGTGGTGGGTTAACTTATTTATCCCTAGTTTGCATGCCATCTGTTCTTCCCCTTCCTCCAAAGAAAGTATAGTATACACTATACTATAGTATGGATATTATACACTGATTCAACTAGAGAAGTCAGGCTAAAGACAAACACTGGTTTCTTCCAGCTTTAAATCTGCGGCTGCAACATGAGTTCTGCCTGGGCTTGAGAATCGTACTGGAAGAGAGGAGAACATCTGATCTGTAGGAGTGCGGTGGAAATCCTCACCCAAGAACTAAAGCTGTTTATTGTCACCAGCTCTTTCATCTAAAAATAGACCGACTCAGGAACCTGTACATCCGCACTGTGAACAAGGTCGTGGAACCGATCAGGTTAAAATAAATCCAAGGTGGGGGGAAATACAATTTTCATCAATTTCCCCAAAAAAAGTGCTCAGCCTGAAGAAGCCGGACAGCACAGGGTGGGAATGAGCCGTCAGTGTCAAGGGAGGCTGGAGTGCTGGCAATGCTGGTCACTTTCATGATCAAGAGGTAAAAAACCTTGTGTGGATGGTTATTCATTAGGAAGAAGGTCTCTGTACTGAAACATTTATCTTTTGCCAGAGATCCCCAGGAAATTCATATTAGCTCCCTGTAACCACAACCTCCAAGCTGAAAACCCTAATCTAAAACATTAATACATCAATAATAGACTATTTTAACTATAACAAAAAGGTAGCTTTTAAAATTCCCATCTCTGTTCTTAAAACATGAGTTCTTTGGAGAAGCAATCAGTCTTTTCTAAGTTCAGAAACCATCAGTAGTTACAGGCAAGCAATGCCACTCTCTCTGAAAATCCCTCTATATAACTTGCATTATTGCCATAATCAGCTTTTGTACCATGATCTTTCCGTTTAGATTTAAAGGATAAAATTAATATTAAAACCTTGAGCTCAGGAATAGCATGATTATTCCTGTGAAATACTATCTTTACTTCTCAGCAAGGTCAATGAGAGCTCAGAGTTGGAAACATCTCATTCATAAATAAAATTTCTATTCTATAGAAAGAGTGAAAGTCTGGAGCAAAAAGTGCACATTTAGCAGCAAAAATATGTTATTTTTGAAACAAGATATTGAAACATTTGAATTTGACAGACCTGGAAAATTATAATAAGCAATTTCTAATTCATAGAATTTTAAATAATTGAGTTTTTAAAAAACCCAGAACCAAACACCAGATTACTTATTCCATTGTTATTCAAAGGACATTAAATTTTTAGCAGAATTTTTTTCAATATTGACATAATCCTGCAAAACATTTCAGTTTCATAGAAAGAATATTTGAATGGAAAATTGTTTCATAGGAAATTAATTGATCATCTCTGTCTCTCCCATGAAATGGTTATGCCACTTAAGTCAACTTTGAATACACCTTAATAATTGTCATATTCCATGAATATTATAATATTACAAACAAGGTACAAATTAGAAAAAAATGCCAGTAAGCTATTTGAATTAAAACCTTCAGTAATTACTCAGTGTATTAGCCTACATATAAATCTTTAATTTTATTTGACTACTGTCATTCTACTTTTTCTATCTGGCTAGATGCTATTTTCCATTTGCACAGTAGAATATAATCCAGAAGAAAGTAACTTTGAAGATACTTCACACAAGAGAATTGTTGGTCTAATCAACTTGTATGAAAGTGATTTATAGATGCTCCATGTTAGAAGAGCATCTATTAGGATACTGGCAGCTCAAGAGAAAGATACTTTAGCTGAATCTGATTCTGTAACTTTTCTTTCAGTCATTATAGAATGCAGGACTTCTGGACTCTCATGGTACAGACAGCTTAACAGTAGGTCAGCAATATTCCCTGTTGCCTGTTTCTTCTTATGTTTAAGGCTGAAAAACCTGTGATTTTCATCTTTTCTGTAACTGAAGACAGAGCAAAAGAGGAATGAGTGTCTTGCAGTTGAATTTCATAAGTAATTTGTAATTTGGAAGTGATATTTATAATTACTGTTAATATTGCTTGTTATCCAATACTCAACATCATATGAGAAGAACCTAGCACCTCATTGAAAGCACTCGAAACCTAGTTGATTTTTACAACCATTAAACCATATAGGCATTCCAACCAGACATATTGGTACAGGTGATCATGATAATTTTCCTGTTTACGAGAAGAATAACTGACCTGATACAAGACAAAAAGTGGGGCAGTCCTCAGAAATATCTTCTGCACCAGAACCAGAAAGCAACACCCTCTGCCCTTCTGAGTGAGGCAACAAGAAAACCAGCTAGAGCCACAGCTATTGCATTCAGCAGCTTTTTCTTTAAAGGTTTTCTGTATTAATCCTTCCTTTGAGTCTGTATAGACAATATGTATGCATACATGTATAATCTGAGATACTGAGGTATCAGCATCAGGACATCAGCAGTTCCAACTCTCTCCTAGCTGTATTGCTGCTTCCTTCCAAACAGACATTGCTCAGTTTCTAACTATCCCAAAGTCTCAGCTATGCACACCCAGAGCTATTTCTTCATATCTGCTAGAAGATATCACCACGGGTCTAAGAAAGGGAGAGAACAGTGTGGCTTGGGGGCTGTGGGTTGGAAAGAGCAGAGTCTGAAACGGAAAAAAATAAAAAATAGATGGAGACTTCCAGAACAGTAAATAAAGGTTAATTTTTGACCCCTGAATTTGGTTAAAAAATAAGGGCAGTCCTGCGAATTTGTTTATACACCCCATATTTTTCTGGTCTCTCTGCTACAAAGCCGGGAGTCTAGACTCTATCTATCCCTGGTGGATTCTTGGAGTCAGTCTCAAATCTCCCTGAGTTTTTCACAACACCCTGGAGACAGGAGTCAGGAGTTGAGAACTTACCTTGTACTAACCTGTGGTTCAGTTCTCATGACTTAGAAAGTCAAGAGATCAATTAACCTGTAAGCTAACAAAGTCTTGAAACAATGCTCCTGACAAGCAGTCTTCCAGGCAAAGTGGTAAGGATTCGGGGATTGAGCTGTCAAGAAATGTAGCTGTCCAAAAAGGTTCCCAGTCGAAATCTATGTAAGACCACAAATTTGTCAAAGGCAATGCATTTTGACAAACTCACGTTTTCTGATGGAAAAGATTTTCATCAGGAGTTTTTCCAGTTCTCTCTAATATTGTACTAATTCAACTTACTTTTACGTATTTCTCATATATCCTATGCAATGATCTTTCAACAAGCAGACCTTCCCCCAAGACATTCTAATCCAAATCAGATATTTTTTACCAGATGCAACTCAGTGTGCAACTACTGAGACAATTCTTCTAGTCCACCTCTTTCATCCATGTTCTTCCTCAGGTGATAACTTAGATGTATGACCAGAACTTAATGAATTGTATAGCAGCTTACTCCCAACTATAATATTTTCTGGGAGTCCAGAAACCTCCATCATATGATAGATTCATAACTGCAAGGTTATATGATATGACAATTCTAGTATCAACATGTTAATGAAACTGAGCAATGTGATGGGATTTTTTTTGGCCAGCTTTCAATTCATTTAGTTTTCTTAAAATAAAAATCAAGAGGCTTACCTTCAAAGAGCTATTTTTTATATTAAAATCATATTGAAGTAAAGAGGATTTCACTGAATCACCACATTATTTGTAGTACTTACCTAGTTTGACATCCTTTCTTCTTTTTTCATCACTCAGCGTAAATCCAAAAGATAAGTGGCTGAGATCATACCTTCTAATAATCTTCTATTATTTATTACTTAGGACAGACTTTTTGATGAATTAGTCTATAACCTGCATCCCTGGAATACGCTTGCAATTCAGGCTGTAGTGGTTAAAATTTCTCTTGGAAGATTAGACTCTTCCAGGAGAGTCTAGGAGAAAGGAGTAGAAGATTTGATGCTAGAGGGTATTCTTTCTGGGCTGACTGTTAGATAATGCTAAATGTGAATCTGTGCTGGAGTCTGGAGGGAAATGAAATAACTAAGGGAAAAGCAGTAGAAAGTCGGAGAAGTCTTGGCAGAGAATATTTTAGTGTCTTTCTTCGTTGGCTTATGAAAAGTTCAATATTTGAAAAATAGGAATAAAACTATTAATGCTATTTCTACTAATTGAAAATGTTGTGAAATGCCTAACATATGCATTGAATTATAACAATTCAAAAGTGTTTAAACCCAAGTAGGAAAATATTTGATACTGCCAGTGGCTGGCTTAGTCATACAACATAAGAAAAAGTGAAGTTCAGATGAAAAGACATTTATCTAATTTCTTGAAGGTAATACCCATTATCCCATGAACTAGTCTTTAAAGTCAAGGGTGGCAACCTCTTTACCTGGACTGTTGAGATCTAGACAGCTAGGCAATACTGACAGTGAATAACTGGAACAAGCATATTAGTATTTTATGTATTATTTCCCTCATTCTACTATGACATACTCCAACATGGCAAATACCTCCCTACAAGCAGCAATTATTATAAAACTTAGTGTTAGGTAGATAGTTACCCTAGAGCTCACTCTGTCATGGATTGTCTAAGCAGGGAAGAGTTATTTCTCCAAGGGGGCAAGTTATGTGGATTCTGGTGAAGATAATCAATCTTCATCAAAGGGCTATATCTTTCAGAAATCTGGCTAAAACCAAACCTATTCAGAAACAGATGGCTTGGAATGAGGATATTAAGTAATTTTTTATTCTCATGATAACATTTGGAAGGCCATCCAGTCCTCAGGAATAGGTGATGAAGTCATATATGAATAATGGGAATTGTTATCATATCATGTAGCACACAAAATCAGAGCATTAGGCTGGAGGCTGGGCAATCACATAGGCTTGTTCAGGCTCCTGTCTTCAGTAGCTACATTTCATTCATGCTAGTTGAATGACATTTTAAGTGACCAGTTGTGAAAAATACCACCCAAGGACCTTGAGCAGATGCAAACCAGCTCAGGGACTATATGATCTAAAAGATACTTGTACATCTTCTGTGGAGAAGCAGCACCAAGAGACTTAACAGCACTGGACAAAGAAGTCGTCACATGAAAATAGGTGACAGCTAAAGCATGTTTCTGGGAATAGGTAAGAGGCAAAGATCATGGGCATTACCTGGAAAAAGAAAGCACTCTGAACAAGGTGTTCATGCTCTTTCCATTCCTGCTACTTCCAGTGAAATTAGGGTGTATGCATCTTCCTTTAACTGCAAACGATTTCATCAAAGAAGTATCTAACCCCATCATTAAGCTTCTCTTCATGATATATAATTATTATTAACAGTAATATTTTTGCAGTAATACTCTGCTTTCTGTATACTCCCCACTATTCCCAGAACATCCTTCTCCAGCTCTGTACATTCCAAGAGCTCAACAAAATCAAGGGTATTCAGCACATCTGCCTTTCCCATGGCAGCTGGTGAGTGAGATAACTTTTCTCCCACTATGGTACAATTCACTTCATTATTTTATGCCTTTCAGATTGGAAAAAGTACCTCCGGAAAATAAGGCTGCCTTAAGTAACCAGACTCCAGATGTCTAGCACCTACATGCAGTGCAGGATCATAACCTATGCAAGTGCCAAAAACAGTCAGCAAAAACATCACAAACTAAGTTTGATGCAGAGCAATGCCAGATCTGACAACAATAAAACCGCAAGTAATATATAACCTTATCAGCAGTCAAGCATTCAGTAGAGTCTACATCATCAAGAGCTGGCTGAGTGCAGCTTTAGAAAGAAGCCTAGTATTTTAACAATTTTGAATCACTGTTAATTTCCCCTTCCTCATTTCCTATTGGTCTCTCTCTGTCTGGTGTGCCTTTTTCTCAGCATATCTGCACTCACTGACAGTCCTGTGCAACTCCCTGCCATCCTCTCAAACATAACATCATGGCTCCCTTAGTAGTTATGATTAGCTATCTATCTGCTCATACAGTTTAGCCCCTATTGTGACAGGTAGAGAAGGCTTGGAGCAGAAACCTGTAGGATTTAACATTAATCCGATCAGCGCTGACTGTCCTATCTTGCCCAAGATAGGTTTCCTTGTTGCAGGAAACAGTGCTGGGCATGATACAGGGTTTTCCCTGCTCACGGCATCTGACCATTGGTCTGCCATCTTGGGCACCAATGAGTCCTTTTAGAATACTGCCCTTTTAAAATTGTAGATTTTGCTGCTATTTATACATTTGCCATTCCTTTTCTTTACATAGCCTTAAGTTTCTGAGTTCCTTAGGAGAAGCACTGCGTACAGAAGGGCCGATTACAAACTGGACTGTCACTAGTATTTCAGTCCTGTAAATTATTCTTCTACTGTAGGCAGGATAAAAACACCCAAACCAAACCAAATAGGGTTTACCAGAACAGGTGGACAGTTCTTCCTTAGTTATAATATATTTAAGACTCAAAATACACTAAAATTTAAGCAGTACAAAAGCAAAGCTTTACTAATTATTGAACAATTGACAAATTAACTCCCAAGTGGGTGGATCAGCTGGCAGTCCTCACTGCCATCTTTGAGTTTCATTTATTCTACAACTTTTCTGAGAGTGTCCTGTATGTGACACATCAAGTTTTGTTTTGTCAGAAAACTTCTTTTTGGCACACATGTCTATGTTAATACTGCTAGACACCTCTAGAAACACCTTGAAACATCTTGGCTCATTTCTCATCGACAAAACTGAACCGATAACTCCATCCTGCCATCTACAAATCTCTCATTTCTTGATTCTCAGTACATTTGTGCCTTGAGACTTAATGAATCAATATGGATCACAGGGGTAGTTAGAATCAAACCTAATTTTACATCTCCTCATTCTGAAATACAAAAAGCAGTTTCCTGTGTACTCCCAACAGTGAACTAGATAAGCACCTTTCTAAAGAATAGATGTAATTCAAACATGGGTAGATGCAGACCTTGTCTAAATGGGAGGGAAGGGAGGAAAAACTCTTTAGTTGCCAATGTCCCTCACAAAGTTGATTTTTACTATGTCCAGCATTAAGGAGGTGAGCAAACATCCCTTGGACTCTTCTCTCTCATTAGTTACCAGTGTAGGTAAAACAGTCAGAAAACTTCTCATTTAATTTTCTTGATTGTTTGTTGAATAACTGTAAGTATGAACACCCAATCAGACTGAAACATGGAAGATTCCCTGTAGTTGTTCCAGCAGAAAATGAAAATACATCAGTAATTCTTCTGTAACATCTCCCTAACCTAGTACTCCAAGCAAACCTCACTCAACAACTCCAACTCAGCCTTACTCCAGACACTCGACAATCAGAAAATCTGTCAGAAGAAATGACCTTGCATGCTTGTGACTGGCTAAAAGATTGTTGCCAGAAAGAAAGATGTGGTAGCAATGATTCAAGAAGATTACTATTTTCAGACTTAATATTACCATTTCATACATTCTGATAAAAACAAATCATGACCAGTATCATAACAGACCTGAAAAGCTGAGGCTAACACAAAACTCTTAATGTTGGACTACTGAGATACACCTGTGGGAAAGCTCATGAATGGATATTTTTTTCATGGATAGACATCATAGATATTTCTATGACTCAGCTGATAAGCATTTATTCAGAATTAGCAATGCCAAAACTCAGAAGACCTGACTTTAAGAGGCACGTATATGGCAAGTAATAATGGTGGAGGGGAAGAAGAAAGGAAAAGGGAAGCAATGAGAGCAGCACCAGGTGAGAGCGGTGCGTAATGCACCTATGGAACTGGACATGGCAGTCAAAACCAACTGCAACCATTGTACAACAAAATAAAGCTTTGAGATAAAAAAAAAATTGATCTCTTCAGGAAGGATGTGAAATTAAATGTTATCGCAAGTAATAGAAACGTGGTAGAATAACCACCATCAATGGAACACAAACTGCAGAGGGAAAAGTTTTAAATAAATATAAAGGTAATAAAGTGGAATTGTCTAACTTATTTGACAGTCTGTAAAGAAGAGAAGAAGGTGGAGTGCATAAGAGTCTGCCCATTCGATCATCCTTTTCAGAAGACTGATGAAATAGATTCTAGTAGACAATTCTCAGGGGCAAGGTTGTCAAGCTGTTACATGGAAAAGAGAAAGGCACGTTCATCCAGAACCTTATCCCTTCCTGGTTAAAGCACCCTCTGGAGTTGACGGCTGAAATTCCCATAAGCCCGGAAAGCCAAAACTGCAAGCTGAGACACTGCTGTCTAAAATTTCTTGGGAGAAAAATCCACAAGGAAAAAAAATATATTTTAACCATAAGGAAAATATAAATTGATGCTTGAAATGAGAAGAAGGTTTCTAGTCATCAGCTCTTCAAATCAAAAGTAGAGACAAAAAGTTTGTTTGAATTTTCAGGGATTTCCTTCTTATATCAGCTCTCTTTGCCTATTCCTCTTTCTTCCCCAGTGAGATACTAATTTTACTGCAACAGTGAATTTGGTGGTCAAGAAGCACTCAGAATATTTTTATTTTCCTGAAATCAAAACACCTTAAAAACTGCTGCTTTCTGGGGATTTTTGCTTTTAAAAGATTCTCTTTCCAAACTTTCACTTTGGATGAAATTTACCCCACAAATTTTCTGTGGTATTAACTAAACGTAGGAAGTAAATGGCACATGAAAAGGGGTTAGCTACTATCACTTGATAGTGATAAATTACTTCAGTGTTAGGAGAAATGATTGAGATAACAGCCATTTCAGTCTCTGTGGCATTAACAGAGCAGCTCTTACAAGGGACTAGCTTGAAATAGATTCAAATAAACATGATAAAAAATTAATTACACTAAAAATAATGTTCCAAGTAACTGACACACCTTGAGATTTTGGGTATAATTTACCTAAGTATTCCCTTAGAAATCCTTTCTTCTCTGCAAGCCACATGAAAAATCATGGTGTCGCTTAATGCTCTTTTTTACCTATAAAATATTTTATTGTTAGTTAGGTAGCACGTAATATATAGTGTAATTTGGTTCACATGGGAGTGACCATTTGGTTCTTTTCAAATTGCAAAGACTCATTACCATGAAGCTAATCAAATATAAGCAGCTAGACCAGACTCCAAAATTGATGAATCCGTATTCTCTCCCATTCTGGAGTCAACAGGAATTTTCTCAGCAACGTCAGCAAGAAGCAGATAGTTGGTGATCAGATTTTCCATGAGATTAGATGGCTGTCTTAGTGAGAATGAACCCATTCTGAAAGCAGAGCTCAAAGAACATGTCAGCAAAAGTAGAAATTTGGGGGGGGGGGGGGGGAATTTCCCTTGTCTCCAGCATAGAAAGTATCAGCATAATTCCTGAAGTGCACACTATCTAAGATACCTGTGAGTTATTTATTAATAGTTAAAGAAGTTATTTGGCATCCAGCACCAAATATAATTCTTGAAAAGGGCTGACAGCAGAATACATTTGTTAACTAGAGACATGCCTAAACTTTGCCAAGAGAAATACCGAACTAAATGTGTACTCACTGAAGCAGAATGTGTCCTTTTTAAGTTGAAGTCCTTGTTTATAAATGTTCTTTTTTCATCTTGTCATATTTCTCTAAATTTAGATTGATAATAGTAGCAACAGGAATAAGGTAAATCGGACTAAAGAAGGGTTTTGCCTATTGCACCACTCAAAGCTTATCTCCTTTTGCAGCATTTTCTTTATATCACAATAGAAGACCACCCTTGTGATACCCTAAAACCTTGACTTGTTTATATTTTGTTCATTTTCTTTAGTTTAATGAGGTGATAAATAAATGAGCTTCTCAAGGAATAAGCGACTGTCAGTGCTAGAAACTGAAGTGCTCTGTTTATTCATAGGGCAGGTATGGATGCTGACAGGCACCGTGCAAATATATCTGTCACTAATCATGCAGTTGGCCTGAGGGAACAAGACTGTGAAGTGGTGGTTATTAATGTAACTCCTTGCTGCTTCACATTTGGGACCCTTTCCTGAGCTGAGATGGTCAATGCTATTGACCCATGGTCAAGTATGTGGAATTCAGACAGGCGAATCTAAGATAAGGATTGACGAGTAGACTGTTCTCTCACAAACCTCATATGCTTCCCTCTTCTAATGTATTTTCCATATGAAATAAAAAAATAAAGCGAAATCTGATATCTGTGACATAATAATTCATATAAAACTTACGGTATGGTAAAATCACTCAGGCAGAGCAGTCTCTGGAGCACCCTGAGCAGAGGCGTGCTACACTGCTATTTAGATCCTCTCCCTCGGGCTGCCTCTCAGACAGACGGCTTCTCAATCAACCTGTAGGCTATTTATCTGGGCATACTTGCTAGGGAATTAATCTATCAGGCATGCTGGGACATGCAGGGTCCCATGTGCTTCTAAGGGTACCCTCCAGCATGTCTGAGCCCATGTTTACAGGGTCACTGTCTAGCCTTGATGATGGTTTTGACTCCTGGAATGGCCATCAAACAGCAACACAGATAGTCTCTTGGAGTCCATCACTACTGAAGAACCTTGGAAGTATTCCTGCTGACAAACTAGCAGATGATCAAGAACCTTGAGATTTTCATGTGAGTGAATGCAAGTATCAAGATCTATTATGTATAATATGGCAAGGAAGAACAACATACTCAGGAAGTTTCACAAGATTTATCCTGGCTTTTAGATACTGGGAAAATGCTTTAAAAACTTCTGAAGCAGCATCACAGATGTCAAAGGTCAATATTTTCAAATGACATTCTCACAAATCAAATCGTCTATTTATTTTACTGTGACATCCAAATTTTTTTTAAAAGTTATTTTTGCAAGTCTACTGATAGTAGATTGCATTTCACTTGTAACTGCTCTTTTGCTGGTGAAGAAAGGACATCCAGATTAGGAGGAATTCTGTGCGCACACGCATGCGCATACACACACTAATCTTCTCCTTTATACATTTGTGTAAACATTTGTTTGTTTCTTCCTTAAAGATTAGCAGTCATAATAGCTGCATGTGAAACAGAAATCCAAGTATTGATGAAAATTTGTTCTTGTTTTATTTAAAATTTTAAATTTAAACATTTGGAAATTTGGACAATAGCAGTCACCTGGCTGTTTTTCCAGGACTGGGAGTAGACATGATACTTAGGATATTGCTAAGGCATTATAGGGGAGAAAGGGAGAAAAAAATCCTAATTATATTTTTTAATATAAAGTTGTAAGTCAACTCTGTTTTATTCTGCAAACACTATAATTTACACTGGCTATTCTCTACTAATCAGGTGTTATTGTAGTGTTCTTTTTTACCAGGACATTTTAGTGTTAAAAATTATAAAAGATGTCAGTCAGTTTTGAGTGTAGTGCAATTATTTTTATGGCTGATAAACTGAATGAATAACTCCCTGTATGCAACATAGGCAGAGCAGGTTTGAACAGTCCTTGGTCTGCTTTTGATTTACATGTCTATACAAAGATGTGCCACTCTTAAAAAATACGGTATTACTGCACAATAAAACAATTGGGTTAGAAGCGATCCTACCGAATATTTTTGCTGTCTTTCACATAACATTGCAGTTTCAAAAATGTATACACACGTGTGCACTAAAATACAGCTATTAAGGTTTCTTTTTTAAGATAAACGGATGAGATTGTAAAGATTCTTGGAAAGATAACAAAAAGGGGGTGTGTTATGATTGGTCTTGACGTCATTAAAAACAATGTGGGCAGATAACTTTTAGTTGGCACCTAAACCACTAAAAGTAAAGATAAAGAATACTTGAATGACAAGAGGCAACATCTCCTTTCCTGAACTGGGATTATCCTACAGAGCCTCAAGAAAACCCCAGGGTAAAGGTAAGGAAGAAACAGTTTTAGTGCAACATCCCTTAATTATATACAGATGTTTACTAAGAAATGTAGCTATATCATCTGCATGGCAGAGAAAACCAGGGATTTTATTCCTCTGTCTGTTATCAATTAAATCATCAAAACAAAATTATCATTCAAATTACAATGTATCATTTCACTTTTAGAATGTAAGGAGGGAGGAGGCAATCTATGAAGCAGAAATCTGCTAACCATCAAAGCAACAAAGAAACATTAAAGTTCAATGGACAGTTTGTTCATGAATGTTTTAATCTAGTTTTTTTAAAAATGGAAACCACGTTCACGTGGTCAAAATAACACTTGCGTCAAAGAAGCCTTTGAGGTTCAATCCAGTGAGACAGTCAATTTTTTTTTTCTTTCTTCCTTTTTTTTTTTTTTACAAAACCCCAAATTGTTTTCAAGAGGGGAATATGATCCCTGGAGATCCCAAGGTGGCACTGCTAGAGTTTCTATGTGGGAAAATATCTGCTGTGAGGCAAGTTTGGCATAAGCATAGAATATCAAATGCTTAAATTCTAACTGTATTCCCTTGAAAAACAGTTGCAACTGGGAACTGGTTTCTATTAATACTTACATTCTATTGTCTTCCACCATACATGTGCTATACTTGCTCAGTATTATGTTTTATCTTATCTATGTTTTAAAGTATTCATCGGACTTTAGAAAAGGTATGTATTCCAATCATTACTTTTTACTACACATCCATCTTGCATAAATTAATTAAATGCTAGGTAAGCAGTTTCCTTTTTTTTTTTTAAGCTGGAAAAACTGAAACAGTAATGACACGCTTTTTTAAGAAAACAGATATCTGTTTTTTTATGGGAACAGGTATGGTGGTATGAAAAATTAAAATCCTCAACTAATAATCCACTTGGGATGTTAGATACTATCCCTGGGTGCTTCTGTTTTTTCCACTAGCAGTTATTTTCAGAAACTATTCCCTACAAAGATATTAATATTTTCTCTCGCTGTGAAATTTAAAACCTTTTTCCTTCAAAAATTAAGCAACAGGTATGCCACTGTACTCCCTGATGCAATACTTACCCAGGACAAAGGGTTATATTCATAAAAAAGCCTTCTGTGGTCAGGGCTTTTTAAAACTTTCCTTTTAAAGCTGAACATAAGGACACAGATGATTTTATTAGAGATACACAAAAAGTCATAATTACATAGTCACAGAGATTAGTGTCTCCTTAAGGTAACCTTTAAGCAAAGATGGATTTTTCCACCGAGTTCAAATGTGGGGACTGGAAAGAACCCTCTGCCTGTCCCTTGCGCGTGTGCACTGATACCTGATCTAGTCGCACAATTAGCATCTGAATTTAAACTGAGCTTTCTTTAAGCTACCATTTATACCTATCATTTTTGGCACTCTGTCCAGAAGGACAAAACAGCCTGGAAAAGAGAATCATTCTCTAGTATGCAAATGCAATCTCCCCACTGTCAACTGTCCTTTTCCATCAGATTAGGCTGCCTATTCCACATTTAGAGGTCTAGTTCAAATGCTTTACGTGGGCATGACAATTACAAGACAAGTCATGAGCTTAGAAAAATAACTACCATGGGATTTATTATTGCATTTTCTCTCAAAATTTAAGTGTATAACATTAAGCATATAACATTAAGAGTAGTTCAGGTTGTATGTATCCTTTGCCAGGCTGTCTCTTCACTGCATGTAAACATGGATTTGTGAATTCAAATAGCTATAATTTCATGGCAGTATCCAAGTGCCTGGTATTAACAGCAGAGATAAACTTTTGTTTTCAAATTGCCTGTCCCTTCCAGCCACATTGGTATTGCAAAGAAAAAAAAAAAACAAAAAGAAAAAACAAAAAAAACAGGCTCATAGGAAAAAAAAAAGGCTAAGAACTCACAGAGTTTGGGAGTTTGTTTGCTTTGAGTGCTCACAGCTTTCCCTTTGTGCTGCATAGCTGAGCAGTGTATTACCTTCGTTAGGAATTATACAGCTGTGAGGCCGCCAGAAAGATGCCGCCTTGCTGCACAGCAGCGTTCCACTGCCTCCCACTCCCAAAAGTAAACATCAGTAGGATTGTTTTAATTCAGGACCTACTTTCTGACATAACAGGTACCTTGTGCATACGCTTACCTGCCACCCTAAAAAGTGACAGTAGTTTGTCACTAAGCAAGTATTAAATGCACCATCCAGTCTACTTTGCTCAGTAAAATGGCTCAGGAAGAGCTGCCACAAGAGATTGAAAGGAATTTATTGTTTTACTGATTTGGAAACAGTGTATATGTGGGTTGTGGAGGTAATGTGCTGCTGAGACAAGTGCGTATTCCAGCTGGCTCAAAGGCTAGACATGCCTCCTAGCTTTTATGTTCCTTAACACTTAAATGTGCCAAGAGAAGCTCCTGGGCATCCTCAGGAGCAGGCCCAGTCCTTTGCCTGCCGACAGCATGTCTAAACCTGAACCTGGTCCTATTTTGAACACACTGGGAGCTTGGGAGCACACCTTGAGACTTAGCTTTTAAATCAAGCTTTCCACAGACTGTCAGCTGCAAAGCCCTGGATGATAAGTTTACTGGCGAGGTTTGTGTTTCTTTGCTGAACTCAAAGCCTCAGGGCGGTAAGACAGTGTGGATTCTTGGCCCTTTCATCCTAACTATTAATTGATCTTCAAGTACCTCATGCAAGATATGCCACTACAGCTCCAGGAAGGGTCATTAAAAATACTGGTTGCATTACCTGATAGATCTATGCATTTTTCTGTGATACAATATGACCCCCAGCTCTTCACAATGAATATTTAATTCCTGTTTACTTCAGTTAATTTTGCCTATTGTTCTATTTGCAGATTACGCCTGAAAACAGGTAGTTACTTTCTCTTACATGTATTTACCACTCAAACTCTGAATAGCTGCTTCATTTGTATACACACTAGAAACACTTTAAGAAGCACCAAGTTACTGGAACTATTTTCATTGAAAATACACAGTAATCAAATTATTATAGCACTTAAAATCAGTCTCATGGGGTAAATACTCACAAATATGAATGTAAGCTTTCTGTACATGCTCTGCAGTGATGACTTGAAACGTGCTGATGAATATACCCGCTATAAAGTCATTGCCTAGAATATTTAATATACTTTCTGAGAGACAAACAGTGCTTTGTGAAGTAAGAAAATGCCTTTTGTGTCACTCCACAACAAGGACACAGCAAAACTCGGATTTTGGAAAACTGGGAAGCAAAGAGCTAAATGACATGGCCCTGCAGCCTAATTGTGCCCTCTGGAAGCTGCATATAGCCGCTGGGGATTCCCCAGGGGTTTTTCTGCTGAATTCAGTATAAGGCCTGTATGTGCAGAGATAGAAGGATAGGATGGAGCAGCGCAGCGTGACGGTGACTGTGGTAAGAGATGACTGGGGAGCGGTTGTGTCTCTCTGGGTGTGTATGTGAATCCCTGTGAGTGACTCCTGCTTTCACGATCAAAGGGAAAAGATACTGATGCACCTGGAAAGAGCCTATATACCTCAATTCTGCACTGTCGTGTATACTACATTAGCGGTAGGGTACTGAGATCAGCAGCAGCTAGATGGGAGATGTGTGTGGTCTGTGGGTTTACAGACTGGTAAGTGAAAGAAAAGTGTTCGACTGAGTCGTCTGCAGAAGGATGAAGGCACTGTAAATAACAATTTTTAAAAAAATCGTTGATGTGATGCTCTTTCTATGGAGCTGAGTAAGTGTTTGAGTGTAGGGCAGATGGAGGTAAATTCAAACTTGAATTCCCCAGATTTCAGAAATTTGAACTGAGAGATCTGCCCGTGCATTTCCTGCTTTTCGGAAGCTTAGGATTTGCTACACCTGGTCCTCAGAAAGGGCATAAAATACCTCTAAGCAAACCTAAATCAGTTTTAACAAAGGTTTTTATGTTTTGCTTTGTTTTTCTCACTGGATCTACTTGGGCTGAGATACTTTTTGTTGTTTTTTAATGAAAGAGAAATCTTTCCATCAGGAATGCATGATCATTTTGTTCAATTTTTCTTTTGAGCTTTATTACATGAAGATAGTTTTAGTCACTTGAATAATTTAGTGCATTTGTCTTGTCCTCTGGGCACTCTGGCCCACCCCACACAATTTTACTTCCCCTCACCATTTTACCTTCCTCTCTATCCATTTTCCTTTTCCTCTCATTACAGCATTTAGGAATATATAAGCGCCTAAAACGATATTCCTAAATGTCTATCACACTCTGTTGTATACATATAAGTTGAAGCACTTCCAGCTTCACACACGTACACAGAAACACATGATGTTCTCCATCCATCTGGGATTTCAATTTGTTTAATAGGAAGACCCATGTTAGTGGCTCTCCCATCTGGCTAATACTATGCCACGTCCTGCTTTCCTACCTCTAAGCAATTCTCTTCCAGCATACAGGGTAGTTCAATTTTCACTGAAATTGGCTGAAGCACGGAAAGAGTTGCTGGCTTCTTCATGAATCCTTTTGGCCACCCCACCTGAATGGAAATCACTCATATCTGTGCAAGATAGTCCTTCCCAAAGAAACATGCTGCTTTGCCAAAAACTCAACTCTACTGAAACTCCACTCTTTCTTCCTTGAAGAAAAATGGGGAACCACGTACTGATTGAGAAAAACACTGAGTGACTGAGGTCACTTAGGGCATAATTGTAGCTCCAGCATGATCCTCACGTCTACATGCACGAAAACACCCTGCTGAGAGTTTCTCTTTTTTTAATGAATGACAAAATCTTTTTTTTCCCTTGAGGCCAAAGACAGCTAAATCTTTAGAAATTCTGACTCAAGTAGCACTATGCTTGAAGCACTAACTGTATCCAGTAGTCCTATTATGGTTGTCTGAATTTCAGTCTGATTGGAAAATGCGCATAAGACTTAGGGGCACATAGATAAGTTAGAGAAAAAGGCACATAGAGTGCTAGCTCTAACATAACTGCCATGTTTCTATAAAGAGTAAAACAACTATAAAAGTGAAAAAAACCTACAGCTGAAGGTATTGCATTTCTAATTTGTAATACATCATGTCATAATCACGTGGGATGCTCAGCAGGACAAATAAAGACAGATTACCTGGCCAGAATAGCTTATAAAGTCCTGATATTTTAAACACTTTCATAGGGTGTGGTGTGTACACTGCAAAGAGTGCCATTAACTGCACTGTAACTACTCCTGGAAGAAAGCAGTGTCATTGACTTCAATGAGACTACTCATGGTAATAAGCACCGTGCCCAGTGGTGAGTGTCTGGAGACTATTATTATTACTAGTTACATGCTCTTCATGTTGCAGTAGTCTCTAGAAGCCAAGTCATGGACCTGGGCTCCACTGGGTTAATCAGTATGGGGCCCAAAGTTAAGAATGAGAATAACATGGACAGCGAAGAGCGTAAAACTAGGATGAAAGTGAGCAGAATAGGAAACAAGTGACATGGCATTGTTACTTGGCAAGTTGCTGCGTATATTTCAGACTTACAGTTTTTAAAAGCTAATAATAATGGCTTTGTTTAATCAGAGCCACATTCAGCACAAAAGTTATTTACATCTTTTAACAGACTCTGAAGGGCTCCTCCTATCCCGGCTCACTTAACCCTTTTCCTGCCCTTTTTCACCACTGTGAATTTTGCAAGCAGGATCCACAGCAATATGTGCTTTCTACAGGAATGAAAATTAAAAGACGCACATTTTGTTGTTGTGGTGGTGAAAAACTGTATACAGGCTTTTTTTCTTGACTCCATTGTTTGAAACTTTGCTAGTTCCCTTTTTTTCTCACTTCCTCTTACTTATATTTGTAGTGTCTGAGAGAGGTTAAATGGTTTCTGTGTTTGATCAGTCACAGACTGTGAGAGTACCCTGGAAATCAATGTTTTCTACAAGTTGAGTTTTGTGACTGTGTGCATATGAATGTGTGAATAAGTGCATATGAGTAATTGCTGAGAATGTACAAGTGCAATGTGGTAATTCCTTTTCCTTCATTCATGGCCTTTTCAAAGGAGAGAGCACTAAATTGATCTAGAGAAAAAAGTATTTAACGAACATATCCTTAAAAACTGTAATTTCCTAAACCAAATACAGAGCAGAATATTGTGGGGGGTGGGGGGTTAACAGTGCTGTAGCAGTTACAAAATTGAAAAAAGCATAATTCTTTACAAATACATGCAGTGTGGGAGGAAGGAAGGACTTGTGGTTTTGGCACTTGACTGGTGCTCACAAGGGCTAAATTCTGTTTCCAGCTCTGCCACAGACTCTGTTCATAGATGCTATCACAGTGCAAATAATAAATAATAATGGTTATGAGCACTTTTGCAAATTATTATCATATCTCTCTGCTTGTAAAAAGGGAATGAGAACAGTACTTTCCTCCTAGTGCATACTTTTTTAATGTACTGGTATTGTAAGAAGACTAAAGGTGTACAAAGCGGTGCTGTGCAGGGATCCTCTAGTGAGCTTGGATACCTGAAGCAGCACATGGCATGTAAGCCCTGGTGCTTTGCCCAGCCCAGGTAGCCATGTCTGAGGGATGTTTCACTTGGCTGTAGCTATGAGACACAGCATTATGGCAGGTCGACATCGGTTAAGTGATTAAACAGCATGTATCACAATGAAAATTTCTTTACTGAAAGAGTGGTTAAACATTGGAACAGGCTGCCCAGGGAAGCGGTTGAGTCACCATCCCTGGAAGTATTTAAAAGACGTGTAGATGTTGTGCTTAGGGACATGGTTTAGTGGGCATTGTGGTGTTGGGTCGACGGTTGGACTCGATGATCTTAGAGGTCTTTTCCAACCTTAATGTTTCTATGATTCTATGAAATTAATTTCTGAGAAGGTTCAAGTAATAATACCTCTTTTGAAATTTTAAAAGATTGTGAAAAGAATAATAGGAGATGTCAAACTGTATGTTAAAGTGCTCACTTCAGTGTTTTTAGTTCAAAATATTTTCTGTGCTACTAAATGTATGGGGGATCTGATGCCCGATGCTTCTTTCGACTATCTAGCTAGGCTTATTTTCCCTGATTCAAAGCAAATATATGAGCTAAGGAGGAAGAAAATTCCTTCTCATTGAAGGGAAGGGTAGGGATTTATAATAATTGTCAAAAAGAAAGGCTTTGGGAATGATGATAGTCGTCTACTACTGCACCATTAAACTCAGGTAGTTGACAGAAAAGGTTTAATTACCATAAACACTTCTCTCTGGCCTAGCTTTGCTACCATTAAAGAACATTATTTCAAAAAAAGCATTCAGTTTCTCCACTGGTTTCAGAGAGAACAACATTGGGCCAACAATGACTGCCTTTGCAATTTCTGCCCCAAAGCTCCCCATCTAGATCTCCATGGACTCCTACTTCCAACTTTATCTTCAGTAAAATAGTTTGTTCTAAAACTTTTCCTGCCTTCATCTCATAGTAGATCGTCTTCATTAAGAAAACATTGTTTTATAAATGGCAGTGATGAAAAAAGTGCCAAGTGAAATACAATCTCCGAGGAGAAACTAAATTGTAACAAAAAAAGATCCCCATTACTTTCCTGAAATTGAGGTTGATTTTTCTTTCCTTTGCTCACAAATGCTTCCTCAGCATTTGGAGCTTGAAATTCCTTTGCATTCATCAGTTTTGTTTAACTTATTTTCTCTTTGTTTTTTTGCAGAGACTGATGTAGAACAATTCCCTTTTTTGATTTCTGTTTGCTATAGGATATTGTCCACAGAGTCCACCAAAAGCTATTTGCCTCTTAGTATCCTTGAAAACCAAGTGCTTAAATAATAGCCTAACTCTGGACTCTGGTGTCTAACTTCAACTACTTGAATAGCTGTAATGCTATTATTTTTACCATTACTATTATTTTTCATAGGTGTTAAGTTCACATAAAATCACTACGATATCTGCTTTCCTGCATAAGTTAGACCATACAGCTCTAGCCAGCTTATTCCTGCATCAGGCTTAAGGATTTATAATAGAACTGGAATATTCCTCTTAATAAGATATCCAGTCTTGACTTAAAGATCCCTAATTATGGAAAGTTTACCACATCCCTTGGAAATCTGATTCACAGGATGATTACTCTCACTGTTATACATGTGTCAATTTGAACTTTGCCAGTTTCAGCATTTTTTTATTTATTATTCTAAGACCAGAGTCTAATACTCTAACGTACCTTGAAACAGCGACTTTCTCCAAGGGGAAAAAAAAAACGAAGAAACTGTCTTATTGCCAAGTACACTATTTGCTGAGGATGGTGGCATTCTGCAATAGGACTGGAATCCAAATTTAGCCGTATTGTGAATTTTAGACTATGGATGTGCCTCTCTCTGACAGATAAATAAAGTGTAAGTCTACTGTCTTGTGGCCTAAGAAAAGATATAATATGACATGATATCCAGCAGAGTAGAAGTAGGTGAGGGACTGAGATGGGAAAGCGAAGCGATCCTGTGTTTATTTCTGAAGTTACATGTTTTTGAATGCATACTATTGACTGCATTCTCATTTTGCATTTCATTTGTATAGCTTAACTTCAGTCAGTTGGCATGGGAATGGTGGTCAGGGCTGAAGAGAGAGTGGAACTGATTCATATTCATCATAGATCTAACATGCTGAGCAGTGTCTGGTCTTTAATTTTCTAAAAACTCCTCATGATATTTGATATTAGGCTACAAGTCACGGAATGTACTGTTGTAACTTGTACAACATCCTAAATAATTTTTAATTGGCTTGTGTTCAGTTCTTATGATATTTTGGGCTTCCTTTTTTCTAATGTACATAAATTATTCTTCCCAATCCCATTAATGTTAAATATGCTTGCTGAGTTGTCTTCCAAGAACATTTTCTTTAAACAGAGTTTACCTGAGATAAATTACTTTTTTTTTTTTTTAAACTTACAACACCTGAATAAAAGACCTTTGGGGCTTGCTGTCTTTGTATTATGATTTATTTGTTGATGTAAAAAAGATCATACTATGTAGCAGGTCTACTTTTCTCCCTCGTGCACTAATACAGCTACTATTATCTGGCCACATACCGAGAAATCCTGCCCCAAACAGCCGAGAGCAGAATCCTGACCAGTTTCCCATCCACCTCTTCAGATCCTGGTGCCAATCACAACACCTTGCAAAGACTCAGTTTCAGCTGGGATGAATTTTAAGAAGTGGGGGGACTGCTAAGAGTTTCAGTGCTTACTCCCACGGTAGCAGTGACTGGAACCAGAAACACACCAGCTCTTCATCTATTCCCACCCCCTTATCTATAACGATTTTCAGGGAATCTGCCCCTGCAAAAGCACCTTGGTCATGTCTCTGCACACCGATGGTATTTTATCAACACATATGGACAGTAAAAGCGCCCAACACCGGTTGTTGGCCGACAACAGCCACTCCAGACCCTGCAGAGCAGCAGTGCTGGGGATGGGGAATACCAGCCACCCACAGTATAAAGGGTCTGTGGAACAGGGAGCTACAAGCTTTCTTCTCCTCATACACAAGGCAAACCTGCTCCTTTCACAAAGAGAAACAATTCTTTCCCTGGAACTGCCCCCTGCGTTTTCACTCATGTCTCCTTGACTCCCAGAGGAAGCAAATATCAAGGCATCATTTTCTGGTCAATGTTCTACTTTATTCTTTCAGAACTCCTTTTATATCATTTGCTTTTGCCTCAATGAGGATACTGTGTGAGCTTCAGGATTCAGGCTTTTGCAACTATAATTATTTTAGGATCACATTTATTTAGCTCAATGCAGAAGATAACAGGAACACACAGTTTCTGAATATGGAACTTCTGCAACAGACAGACCTTAAATACAGACTCTGCATATGGTGATCTGAATATGTGTTAGTCTCAGAGCTGAGCAGGTTTGTTTTTTTAATAAATCTGAATTAACAAGATGTGCACTTTTTATATAGATCAGAGATGAGAGACTTTGTAGAAGAAGGTGGCTTTAAGAAATACTTTTGGCAAACAGGGATGCAGTTACAAGTACAAGTGAAATATATATTGAAAAGTTTTATCATCTATAACTACATATTTAAATAATACAGAAAGGAAAGCTCATAGGTTAGAAAATACAGAATAACATGGAATTTGAGACAATAAAGACTTTCAAGCTAAAATTCTCAAAGGTTCATTTGTTCAGCAGTAAATCTGGACATGGTCTGAACTCTGACAGGAGCAATCCTATGCCACGTTTGCCACTGGTGATACACAGGCCAGTTCAAAGTGGTATGTTGCATGACACAAAACCGAGAAATGCCAGTATGTCCCACTGCTATGGCCACTACTGAGGCTGAAAGTTGCTGAGAGGTGGGAAAAAAAGTGTGTGAACCTCTAGTGCTATTCTGTCCATCTCTAAGTCAGAACAAGATTATTTATTATTTCATAATTAATATTTTTCTGTCTGTAGTATTTTTAAACTTCTCAAATAATAAGATTTGTAAATATAATTCATATTCTTCTGTAACAGTAGATTACTGTTATTGCCTTGTAGATGGCTACCCAACCCGTAACACCCAATGTACATACAGTTTTCACACAGTCGAGTATGATTCCATGCAAGGTCTTTCTGGCTTTCTTCATAGTGGCTTTATTACCGTGGGGTCTCCTAAGTAACCTGAGTCCCCTCTGTGGACAGAAATGAGCTGTGATCAATACTAGCAAGTCACCTTTGGACCCCACATTAGACCCAGTTACTCCAGTCCTGGGCCACTTGGGAAATGAATGCAATCTCTCACCCATAAACAACTCTGAGAGTCTCCCCATCCACCCGGTCTCTGTCAGAAGCCTTAAATGACTTGTGGCTCTGGGTCATAAGAAGTTTTTAACATGTATCTTATTAGATGAGTAAGGCTGGCCATGTATGATTGAGTATAGTCTTTTGTAAGAGTTATGTCAGGTATTATTTACAGCCTATCAGTACTTAAAGGGGGCTTATAAAAAAGATGGTGGCACACTTTTTAGTAGGGCCTGTTGCGACAGGACAAGGGGGAATGGCTTTAAACTAAAGGGGGGTAGATTTAGACTAGATATAAGGAAGAAATTTTTTATGCTGAGGGTGGTGAAACACTGGACCAGGTTGCCCAGAGAGGTGGTGGATGCCCCATCCCTGGACACATTCAAGGTCAGGTTGGAGGGGGCTCTGAGCAACCTGATCTAGTTGAAGATGTCCCTGCCCACGGCAGGAGGGTTGGACTAGATGACCTTTAGAGGTCCTTTCCAACCCAAACTATTCTATGATTCTATGATTATTTAGAAATAAATCAAATTCCCCAAAAGGAATTTGTCTCCACCTGAAGTGGCTGGTATCGAAGAATCTGCTATCAGGAAACAGTTTTCTTTAAGAATGTGTAAGTTGTTTCACACTAAGGCTATTTAACTTCATAAAATAGGGGTCTCTTAGAGAACTGGGAAGGGAGGAAAGAGTGAGATGGAAAAATTAAGCAGACTGCATGTTATTAATTTTTAGGAGATACTTTTCATGCTGTCCTCACCCATCCAAAAGAATGTAGGTGTGGAGAACTAAAGACTCTTTCACCTAGAAGATTAGATTAGAAGTTAAATCCTTAAATTATAACTGAAAATTTATATAATATATTTCTCTACAAGGTGTAGAAGCAGTATAAAAACTGTAAACTATAATCCTGTCCATTTCTAATGCAGCCATCAAAAATAAATTTGGACTCTTTTTTTTTCCTCTCAAGTGACTGCATAAATTACACAGCAGCAAAGGTATTGTCTTGATATTTTTTTTAATCTTATCGTATGTGAATTTCCATTAAATGTTCTTTCCTTAGTTACAGGAGGAAGCTTGGCTGCCTTTTGCTGCCAGCTACACCATAAGGGTCTGCAATTCTTTTATCAGCTGAAGATGTTTCTTCATCTTCTTGATACATTCTCTCTTCTGATACATAAGGGGAGCAGAGTTTCCACCTAATGAGGCAGAGAGGGACTGGATGAACAGTGAGGGAACTTTTTTTTTCTTTTTGGTCACTGGTAAATCTTCTACCATTAATTACAGAAGAAAGAGATGGAAAAATTCTAATAGATCATCCAGCCCAACTCCTCCTCGGTGCAAGATGATTCCCTGTGCTACACTTCATATTTTTGCTCAGAAAAAAATTTAAAGGGTTTGCATTAGTCCCCATATGAGCTTATTTCATAGCACTGTTTCATGCTATAACTTCCACTCAGGGAATCCTAAATAGTTTTTGTCCATCCTTTCCATTTTACCTGCCAGATATTTGTAGGGTGTTATGTTTTCCCTTAAGCCACTGTGTCGCCAGTTTTTCTCTCAATGGTATAGGTAGGGCTGTTAGACCCATCTACAATTATGGCTGGCATCACTTCCTGTTTTAAAGTCTTGCTTCATGCTGCTAAGTCTAACTTTGATCATTCGGACAGAATTTTTACTATATTTACATGAATGTCTTGAGTTTATTTCTTTAGAGAGTATCGAACAGCACAAGTCAGCCTTCTCTGACACTGGGATTAAGGGAAGAAAATCTACCACAAGAGAGAAAAAAATACATTCCTTTTTCTTGAGAAGCTGTAACAGACACATGCCTTGCAGCACACACTTGACTTTTGATTTCTGGGGAGGATGATCCCTAGCACTAGGCCTATGCTTTTTGCCATCCCATGACAACCCTGTCAAACTATGCAATTCCAGGGAAAAAAAAAATCCACTACTTACACAGGTTTAACAGACCCTTGTTATGCTGATTACCTTCTTCAAAATTTCTACCTTAATTCCGCAAGCTCAACAACAGCAGAGCTCTGACACAACTGTGCCTCCCCTTGAGTGACTGAGCTTGCTTTAAGAGGGCTGAAAGGGTAGAAAAAGCCTTTATAATTTTTGTCCCAGCTGTTCATGCGTTTGTGGGCCTGAATATCATGTGTAAGAGCAGGAAATTGGGCTTTTCCATGTTCTCGGCATTCCCCTTGCTAAGGTGTTTGTAAGGGGTAAGGAAGAATGATCTGACTAAGGTGGAGAGATGAGGAAGGTGGGAAGTGCTAAGAGAAGACTAGAAAAAGGAAGACGTATGAGCAAAAAGAGAGGCTCAAGGAGCAAGGATTATGGGCAAACAGAAGAAGTCTCAGGCAGAGGTTTGGGGAGAGGATAAAAGATAGGGGAGACAGGAGCTGTGGCAAGCAGACCAAAACAGGGATCAGACAAGAGGAGGTAAACATGAGCCAGGATGTGAGTATGGAAAAATACATTGTTGATGGATCATACAGCTACAGGCTGTATCATCATGAATATTCACAAAGGGACTGTATTAAAATTGCACAGGCATTTCCTACCACTTGAATGCTTGATTTTGCAACCTGAACATACTTTTAACATAAATTTTTAAATGTAACTCTCTGTAGATATACAGTCCAGAGTTATGCATTTAGATTGTGTTTTATACATATAATCACGCTTAGCTTCTTTATAAGGAGATGCAATGGTACAACTTGCTTCAGGCTCAAGCCTTGAGCTCTTTTCACGTGTCCATAGCCTCAGTCTTATTTGATCAGTGTGTAATCACTTTTGTCACTCTTCTCTGAATTCCTTCTAAATTACTAAGGAGGTGCCCAAGACTGAATATAATAATTTGTCCGTGGTCAGACCAGAGCTGTAGGGAAATAATCTTGCACTATACGTCCCCTTGCATAGTTGATACTTCCGCCAGTTACACTCTTTTGCTGCCATACTACACTACAAATTCACATCTAATTATATGTTCGGTATCATACCTCCGTTTCATTAGTACTTCCCTTGGTTTCTCCCTGCTGCCATATGTGTTTCTACATGGAAAACAATCCTCTGTGTGTGAAGGTAGGGTGGGGGTGGAAGTAAACAGAAGAATACAAATAATAATTCAGAAGAAGCAGTAGAAGTTGATCTACTATTCCAGAAGCTGTTCTACTGGTTGAATCTACTAGTGGTTCCACTACTCTCCAAGTCAAAAAGGAAGTCTAGAGGATTAGAAAAACAGTCTGGCTTAAAGGGAAATTTAATCTTCTGTAAAGATTATGATAATGTAAAATACTCCTCAATTTTTTTCCAGCGTGTTTGTATCTAAAGCTGTCTACCTGCTTATACAAAGAAACAGAAAGATAATAGCAGTGACAATAAATGAGTTAGGAAGTATACAAATTCGAGATGGAGAGCAAAAGAACTCAGGAAGAAAATATGTCAGCGCACTTAAAAGGTAACAAAAAGAATGTGTTAGGAGTATTGAGGGCAAACGGAATCAAAATGACAGTGTTGATTGGTTACTAACAAAATTTGACCAATGAAGAAAGAACAAAAGTGTTAAATAAATGTGTATGGTTTATGTTTGAAGGAAAAATATGTGATAGTATTATATGTAAATGGAATACTTTCTACTTCAAGAGTGAGGAAGAATGACGATAAACAGAGCTACTAGAATGAGACATTTTAAAATCAGCAAGTGCAAATAACATGTATGTAATAACTTTTAAAGAGTTGGCTAGGGAACACTGGGAAAAAAGAGAAGACTAAAATAAAGCTAATACTGTCCTAACAAATCAGGCAACTCTGATTCTACTGAGTCTTTGCAGCCATCAGTTATCTTGGCCTGCTGCTTATAATGCTTTTAGCAATTTCTCGGGTGGGATATCAAAGTTATACATTTTAGACGGTGCAAAGATTGGGAGGAAGATAAATAACACAGAAGACAGGCTATTGGTACAGAATGACCTAGTAAGCTAGTTGTGGTGAACCAAAATGTTTCAGGATGGGAAAATGCAATGTTGTGAACACAAGAACAAGGAAAGTAATCCATAAAGAATTGAGGTCATGGTCTGAAAAAGTCTTAGATGGTTGAGTTGGATAGTCAGCTTAATATGAGTTGGGACAGTGATGTTGTAGTCAAAAAGCCATTTTGGAAATCTTCGTTTGCCAAGGTTGAATTACCACTGCACTGGAATTACTGTGTCCAGTTCTGCCACTCATGATTTAGTGGAGAGAAGAAGAGCTCAGGGTTCCTAGGGTATTAAGATACATGGGAGAACATAAAGGGTCTGATTTGATAGAAATATATATATACAGATGGGAACAAAATTTGATAATAAAGAGTTTCTCAGTCTAGCAGACATAACACGATCTAGTGGCTGGAAGGAGAGGCTAAATAAATTCCATGAGAAATATGGAACACGTTTTTAACATTAGAACAAAGTGCCAAGTGTTGTGGTATAGCTTCTATCACAGGAATTGCTTTTATTGGGATTGGACGCTTTACTAAACCACAGCTGTTGGAGATGAAGCAAGAATTAAATCAGAAAAAATACTTAAGCCCATGTTGCCATTGTATATTAGATAATCACTTATTTAATGCTGTTCTTAAATTCTAGGAATTTTTTACCCTAGATGCACAAATTTGAATATTTCCAGGTTTAACATTTATAAGTGATTTCTGCTTTTGTGTCTCTGACTCCGGAAAGTGGCAATAGAGGACATTTGTATTCTTGTGACAACTCTGAGATGTAATAATTAAAACACCCTAATATACGCATGATTCAGGCATATATCAGAAGGACTTTCCCAGTCCTTAGGAGGTTGGGTAGAGCTAAAAGTTTGAAATCAAGTCAAGGCTTTTTTTGATTTTTAGTGTTTGCCTCTAGAGTTTCTGAGTTTCAAGCCCTGATTGCTACATCTTGTAGTTGCATGATAGCTTTTTCACATTTAAAATGTTTTTCTTTCCCACATGTGAAAAAAATGTGCTGGCTGAACTTCCAGTAGTTCAGTAAAACCGATGAGACTAAGCTTATCTGTAAATTTAAGCCCGTGTGTACTCCCGGGATGAAAATGCCCATAATTACACAGGAAGCACATTCACATAAACAAAGTAAACACATTGAAAATGTATTGAGAAATGTTTACATTTACTCTTTGAGGTATAATATTATTAGCTACAATGATTATAGGCAAACTCACATGTTATTCTCTTAATAAGCACATATACATAATTTGATACCCAGTAAATAGCAGCAGGAACCCTTTCAAAAGTCTCTTTAACACAGGGTTACATATATCAGACAGGCACATCACAGTGCTCCTCTGTGAAACCCTGATCAGCTATTTCTTTTTGTGAAATGAAAAATATCACAGTGTCTCATTCTTGTCTCTATAGCAAGTCCTTGTATTTTCTAGATCGTACCAAAAAAAACCCTAAAAGATTGAAAATAACAAAAATTAGAGTAAGTCTAACCACTTCTCTATCCAGTTCAAGTTTGACTATTCAGTTAAATAGTCAAACTAAATAGCAAGCTAAAACATTAGTGGCAGCAATGTACTGTATTTGACAAATGTAGGAATGTTCATATCAGCAGCACACCATAAATGTGCCCGTTCCAAGACATTTCTAGGAAACAATACAATAGGAGGGTGATGATCCACTTACTTAAATTAACCTATATGTGAGGTAACAACAAACCAGTTATTTTACATGCTGTTGCTATTTTCTTTGATGTTGGATGCTGCATGGCCCTTACTAAGCTCGAGAAGTGGGCCCGTGTGAACCTCATGAGGTTCAACAAGGCCAAGTGCAAGGTCCTGCACCTGGGTCGGGGCAACCCCCGGTATCACTACAGGCTGGGGGATGAAGGGATTGAGAGCAGCCCTGCCGAGAAGGACTTGGGGGTACTGGTGGATGAAAAGCTGGACATGAGCCGGCAATGTGCGCTCGCAGCCCAGAAGGCCAAGCGTATCCTGGGCTGCATCCAAAGCAGCGTGGCCAGCAGGTCGAGGGAGGTGATTCTGCCCCTCTACTCTGCTCTGGGAAGACCCCACCTGCAGTACTGTGTCCAGCCCTGGAGCCCTCAGCACAGAAAAGACATGGACCTGTTGGAGCAGGTCCAGAGGAGGGCCACAAAAATGATCAGAGGGACGGTACACCTCTCCTATGAAGAAAGGCTGAGAGAGTTGCACTTGTTCAGCCTGGAGAAGAGAAGGCTTCAGGGAGACCTTATTGCGGCCTTTCAGTACTTCAAGAGGGCTTATAAGAAAGATGGCGGCAAACTTTTTAGCAGGGCCTGTTGTGACAGGACAAGGGGGAATGGCTTTAAACTAAAAAAGAGTAGATTTAGACTTGATATAAGGAAAAAATTTTTATGCTGAGGGTGGTGAAACACTGGCACAGGTTGCCCAGAGAGGTGGTGGATGCCCCATCCCTGGGAACCTTCAAGGTCAGGTTGGACGGGGCTCTGAGCAACCTGATCTAGTTGAAGATGTCCCTGCTCATTGCAGGGGAGTTGGACTAGATGACCTTTAAAGGTCCCTTCCAACCTGAACTATTCCATGATTCTATGATTCTATCCTGAGCACTCCTGAGTGCAGATATGTGTTCCTCCCCTCTGAAAGACTGTGTGCAAATCCTGTTGGGGTGGGGCACCAGAGATAAAGATACTGCAACTTGAAAATGGTGATAGCTGCTGAGCTAGCATCACACACTTGAGATGAGTGTCCAAAAGCAATTTATCAACCCTTTGTTCTTCATACTTAAAAATGTTTTAAGACACTGTGATTAGACTCAGGTGTGTGTGCCCCAGATCTTTTAGGATCGTAGTTGTAAAACAGTTCTGGAGCACATTCAAGCATCGCTAATTTATAAGTGTAAAAGTTGGGGGCCACCAGCTGCTGGGCTGCTGTTTTTCTTTGCAGAGGCAGATCCCAAGATGACTGTGTTGAGGTTTGTGCTTTTCTCCCAGTCTTCAGAAGAACGTGGCACATGACCACTGACCAAGGAATTTGCAAGTCCAGGCCCTCCTGTGCTAACAGCCACTGGCCAGTTTCCTGTTAATCCTGAACAGAGCAGAATCAGCACCTCACAACTCTATCTCTTGTGAAGGCCTTTACAAACGCATTCCAGTATCCTATGGAGGTGGTGAGATCCAATCTTTGCCTATGAGGAACCCAAGGCAGAAACCTAAATTTAGCTCTTTCACTCCTAGACCCGGGTTATTGCCCTCCCAGCACGGAGGGAAGTCCACAAACACACAAACCTTCCCCCATTCCTACTCAGAAGCTGATGAGTGCTGGGTGGAACTGGCCACACAGCGGGTGCGGCCAAGGCGCCGACACAAAAGAAGCTGATTCAGCTCATTCCCAGATAATTTTCACTGTCTTTCCCTGCTGGAATTCGTGGGAGGGTTGCAGTGGCAACGGCAGCAGCATCAGATCTTCCTCCAGCTTGCCGGGTTGCAGTAAGTAGCAAAGGGAGAGTGGTAACTCCTGCACCGGTGGGAGTGGTTTGGGGAGCTCCGCAGGAAGGATAAGCGTTAGAGCTGTGCCGGGAATGCTGGCCTCCCCCTGCGCTACGGTTACTCAGCTATTTCACAAGGCTCCTAATGGTTTTGTCTCCTGAGGTTGGAGCGAGGCTTGCAGCTACTTAGTGACCAGTCTAAATAGCAGTCTTGCACAGCTACAAATTAGATTAGGGGAGGCTCTGAAATGCTGACAGATCTGTGCCTATGGTCTCCAAGATTGGCCCTGACTGTTCAGGGAATAAGTGACCGTGAATAATAAACTCTGGGAAAAATCAGTGCCAAAATTCCTACTGTTCATCTCTGTGTCAAGCGACCAGTTTCCAAGTTCTCTTCTACTCGGGTCTTAGGAAATCTGTGGGTAGCCCTGATGCCTGAGAGTCATCTGTGAGAAGGAAAGTCACAATGAAGGTTGAAGTTAGGGCTAGATGGGACGTAGCATGCATACGAAGATGCATTTGAGTGGTTAACAGAGAAAGGTTAAGTCAAAAAGAAGGGGGTTAGAAGAAGCCATTGATTATGATAGCTCTGTACTCTAAGTGCCGAAAACAGAAGGTTTGACAAACTCTGAATCCAATCTATTTCTGTGAGTTGAGAGAAGATATATCAACACTGCGGATAAAGCATGTAAAAACGTGGTATGAAAATTAGACATGAAGAGGAAGTGTAAACAAATTTAAGTGCAAAGTCCAGTATTTTGTGAGGCAGCTTTCTGAAGCAGGTAACAGGGATCACAATTTATGCAGTTCTTGTTTCTGTTCTTCTGGTTGTTTTGTACCTCTGTGCAGCAGAGGTTATCACGCTGTGCTTACAGACAGCTTTGTCTGTCTCCTTACAGAGATTTGTCTGTGCTTTGTCTCCCTTTTTCTTCTAGTTGCTAAACTGCATTAAAAAACCCCAGATAATAATGTGTCTTTTCCTTTGTATTGCTTGTCCATGTAAGCAACTGTTACAGTTGCTAAGGGATTGTTACATGACTTTGAATGGGAGATTTTTTACATACTCATAAACAGAAGTAGGTCTGAAGGAATATTATTATTATTAAATGGTGACCTGCATGACAGCAAAATTCAGTAATACTATGTTATATAGCACATCTGTATGTTCCTAGATAGTCCTACCGTAACTGTGCAGACCTTCTTAGTTGACAACTTTCTCAGTTCAAAAAGTTTGCAATTATCAGAGAACCAAAGCTTCAGTACATGGAAGACCTGTCAGTCCAGTCTAGCAGGAGCAAATGCATTAAATTATTTACTAGTAAACTCTGCTTCCTTCTAAAACAGGGGTGTGAGAATTGTTCCCAGAGGGAGTTTGTTTTCTAATTCCATTGCTTCAGTCAACATTAGTATATTGTCTCACATAAAACAGTAATTTACTGTATTTATTGCCTTCATTGTTTTCGAGGAGTTGTAACTTAGCTTTTTGTTTTGCTTTAAGCAGGTTGTGAGACAAAATATGCTTTTTGCCTTTTTAAGTCAAAGAGCTGGTTGAAACACACACATTGTTTAAAATAAGTCACATTTTATATTTGACATTTAAGCAATTCAATTTTTTAAAGTTTCTTAAGATATTTGCCCAGACAAACAAACAAAAGCAGAAAGGCATGGAAATGAATGTGCCACTAAATGTGCCACTGTGCCAGCGTGTCACCCTCTTCAGTGATCAGATGTCTGTATCTGTTCACTGGAAGTGTTGTCCATTTTGTCCTTTGTGTTTGTGATCCCCCTCCATTGCTTGCATACACTAACGCCTTTTCGGCTGGTGTGCTCTATGGCAGACACCCAAGGCTCCTGAATGCCCAGCCATCCCAGGACCGTCGTCCTCAATAAAGACCGAGGTGCCAAATACCTTCAATCTCCAGTTGCTTCAAATTGGAGCAAAAGTAGCTACTATATTCTCTGGAACACCATGAGGAACTAGAAACATGCATTCAGTCAGCACCACCCAAGCCCCTTTTGCTGAGCATAGGTCCGAGACTGACTGGTTAACAACTGCTGTAGAGATGGCAGAGGCCTGGAATGAGACCTGGTGGTACAGTAACATGCTTGTCGTTTTTGTGCCACCCACAGCTGAAGTTTCATGCTGTGGCACATTTCTGTTGGCAGTCAGATGTTGGAAGCCTAAAAGGAGCCTGTCTGTGAGCCACAGGGGTGGCTGGGAAGCTGTCCTCCTGGCACCTTGGTCACCTGTGCCAGATCTCCAGCGGAGTGGGCACGCCATGAACACTGGCCACCAGCACAGGAAGGGGTGGCAATCTGCTGACACTGGTGCACAAATGGGTACTCAGTCTGTGAAGCACCTCACATTCATGAGGAGTAAGTTCTGCCTCCATCAAACAGGCACTGCCCTGCAATGCCACACGCAGTGCCCTGTGAGTGCCCCAGGCAGCTGGAGACCTGCTCTCGCTGCAGCAAAGGGATGCATGGGCTGACTTCTCATTTCTTCATCGCTTAGATTTCCCACTGTGAGTCTGCTTGATGCAGGTGTCCTGGCTTTGAGGTTCCCACTGTGAGAAAAGCTGTGCAAACCTTACCTTTGGCTCCTTCAGAGGGGTAAATTACTTCAAGTCGCTTTGGCTTGAGTGCGAATGAAGATGTTCAAGGTGCTGTCAGAAGTTTGTTATCATCTTAGAGGAATGTTTTCTCTTGCTGTTCAAATCTTCCACTCAGTCCCACTCCCACCTGCCTATCTATCATATTCAAGATTAAATGCAGAGTGTAATAGCCACTAACCTAGTTAGTGCCTGCAGATTTGTTTTGCCCTGGGAATAGTTATTAGCTTGGCTTCATTTGACAGATTATAACTTGGTGTCTCAGCAGCCAGAATCCTTCCTAGGATCTTCTTGTTAAAGCACAAGTAATAATAGCCAGTAAAAAATGTGACTCTCTACTATTTAGTGACATTGCTGCCCAGACTTACGACAGAAACTACAACTAATGACTGATTATTTCTTACCTTTAGAAAGGAAATCCTTTATTTTTAGGACCTCTAGTAAATTAGACTCAAGTGACTTTTGCCATGAGAAGCCTGAGGATGAAGTATGCTGTGCTTACTTCAGTAATTTTCAAAGTCTTGAAAGATCTTCTTCCAATTTCAACACATAAATCAAACAAAACAAATCACAAAAAGCTTCTTACTGCTTTAACCAAAAAAAAAAAAAAAAAAAGAAAGACCCAAAGCACAAATCAGTTTTCCACAGAGAGTGAGAAGTGACTTTGAAACATTAATTGTTGATCGGCAAGTATGTCTAAATTTAAAAAAAAAAATACCTGGGCACTTGTTTGGAGAGATATTTTATGTTTATATTAGTGATATGTGAACGTCAAATACTTATGAAGTATAGATAAGCACTGAAGTTTGAAAGCTAACAGAATAACTCTAACCTTTGACCAGCTGTAGTGTCTCTACTTCAAAAAGTATTTAAATGAATGATGAAAGACTCAGAAAAAGTAACTGAAATTATCCAGTATGAGAGATGAAGGGAACTTCGTCTGCTTGCTTTTTGGGAAAGAAGGGAAATTGGTGATAAAACTATGGTCTATAAGTCCATACAGGGAGGAGAGGGTCTCATTTGGATAAAACAGATCAATAAAATAAAATAAAATAAAATAAAATAAAGCAAAGCAAAGTAGAACTGGAAGTTGAAGTTATACTAAATCAGGTTAGGGACATTTTTAAGAGTGATGGTAATTAAACACTGGAACAACTTACCTAGCAGTGCAGTGAACCCTTCATCATTGGAAGTCTTTAAATCAAGACAGACATCTTTAGAAAGATATACTATCTTCACACTGCAGTTATAGCCCTGGCACAGCCAGTATTGAGCATTCTGTGGCCAGAATTATGCAGAAAGGCAAACCAGAGCTTGTAATGGTTTCTTCTGGCTTTAAGCTCTATCTTTGTGAGATATACTTTCCCTATTTTTAACATTTATTTAGCAAGTATCATTACAGTTACACAGCATATCAAGGCAAAGCTCAGACTGAAGTTTTAAAGCAGAAAGGTGGGGAGATTGTGATTAATCATGTAACCCCGGGTGTGTATTCATATCACATAAATAACATCCCCAGTTGCTTAAACTAAGAGGCTGGGCTTCTTCAGTAGTTAGGGATGACGAGAGAGAAACTCCTTCAAATGGCAGTTGATGGTAGTCATCACTCTCTCCATCGCCCGCACAGGTGGCTCTGGAGACATGCCTCCAAAGGTTGGCTGTTGTTTCATGACAAAGTAAGTCCTCATCAAAGAAAAAAAAAAGAAGTCCCACCCTTTTCCCTGTTCCGGATACTGTATTTTTGAACTGGCAATTAATAAAAGAGATAAAAAAGGTAATTTTCTACTGGATCAGTTCCCTTTTATGGCTTACAGTGCAGTTGCATGAATTTTAGCACAGCATGAGCAAAGGGATATGGACGTGTGGCCGGGAGAAGTACAGCATGGCAGGTCCGGCCTCTGGGCATCAGCCCAGACTTGGACGGTCACATGCAGGTCCAGAAACTTCAGCCTTAGGAGCTCAGGTCTGGAGGTGTGATCATGATTTCTCTTTACATCTGAGGATTAGGTAGGGGTATAGAGCCATGCTCTTCCCACTAACTGTGGGGGTTTTTATCAGACCATAAAAGAGCATAACCTGCCAGCTTCATTTTCCGGTGGTCAGCAGAGAACATCTTGTTTTACTTTTTGAGTTTCCTAAAGCACCCTGTGATCTGGGAACGTCCTACAGTTCGAAAGGGCTGGATGGGTCGAAAGGAGGTGAGAGATGAATGCGGTCTCCATTGTTATCATATCTTTTCCTGTGCTTAAGATGTACCTTCATCAGGAATTAAAATAAAATTCCTGCTGCTCTGAAGAAGCTGATAGCGATATTTGTCTGGGAGTTTTAGAACAGATAAGATTCTTGAGGTTTCTGTATCTTCTACGTCCATAAAGAGATGTAAGTGCCATCACTCAATTGAAATTAATGAGAATTAGGCACCCAAATATCTTTGTGGATTTGAGCGCTCATGTTCTAATTACTGTGGCAATTAAATATGCTGAAAAACAGGTTCAGCGGCAGGAACCTTGTCTACACTAAGGCCTGGTGAAATATTTATGTAAATTTTCTTTCTAGACATGGCTTGAGTTTGCACTGATGACTGTGCAAAACCTCTCTGATTGTAGAGGACGTACAATATGGAAGGCCCTGAAACTAAACCTGTACACTCGGCTTAGAAAAGATTGTAAGATACATATTCATGAACTGTGTGTCTTGCTGAGTGAGACAAGATAGTTACAAACAAAATAACAAAAGATAAAAATAACCAACTCTTACATAAGGTAAATAACAGAATATAGAAGAAGCTGAATTTTTCCTAAATCACTTCTGTAGCAGATCTTCACAAATCAGCTGATCTGCTCACTGATTTCTGAAGGCCACAGGACTATATGGCCAACATTTCATGTAATAGCATATAAATCTAAATTCTTTTTTATTTCTTTCATAGAGAAAGAAGAAAATAAAATGACTGCCTGTTTAATTTGCAGACTCTTAACTGTTTGGGGCCAATATAATTACCAATATTATTCTTATGCATATACACACTACTGAAGCACTAATGTTAAAGGAGACACCTTCATTCTGAATTTTCTAACTTCAAAGTAATGAAATCCTTAACTTCAATACCACAATAATGTACTTTTCAATGTTAAGTACCTAGGCCTAGTGTCAGTGTATAGAACAACCTTGGCCAAAAAAGTCCAATTAGGCCATGTAAATGAAGTGCATTTTCAGCCAGTCCTACTGGGAAAACCAGCTTTGTCTGAATGGTTGTAATTACAGTTGATGGGGAAGGGGGAAAACAAATTTGCTATGCATGAGCCCTTCCCAAATAGCTTTTTTTTTCTTCTAACGCTTGCATATCTCCAATAATGGCATTATGGGGGAAGGGAAAAAAGGACTTTCTCCTTACACAGAATGTGTTAAAATGCATCTCTTCGAGAGTGTGAATGATACTTGAAGTTTGCTGTAGGAGAGGTGCTACTTTCTCCGATACATCCTTTTGTTTACTTCTCTCTGCCTGGCAGCCTCATTGGGCTGCTTGTCATAATTAGCAGCCTAGGTGTACACATCTCCCTAAAAGCTACCCTTCATAGCATATTTCAGGCAGGCATTTCCATTTTCATATTTGGGTCCCTTCTTTTCATTCACAACCTCAGCTAGGCCTGTGAAAGTCAAATCAAAAAGTAATGTGCAGAATGCCAAAAAGTGTGGTTTTTCTAGACTTTCCAAGGTGTTACTCTCTCTACTCCGTGCCTGTTCTTGAGAACACACACCCCATTGCTGGTCTGGATTCACTCTGTGTGTTGCATCACCTGCATTCATCAAAAAATAGGAGTTCATTTTTCAGTGCACTCAATGTACTCATCTGAATTTGCATCACAGTGTGCGGCTTGCTCGCTACATCTCTGGATTGCTAGTTGGGCTGTCTCTAGCTCCTGACAAGGAGAAGTAGGGCACCAGTACAATTACCTCCAGAGTGCTTTCTACGTGCAAGCCATTGTGGCTTCAGTGACTAAGGGCTCATGAAGGTCACATAGCCCTTTCTTAGATATATCTTTCAAACTCTCCGTATTTGTTTTTACTGCTTTGATTCCTAAATAGTCCAGATTATTTTCTGCCCATATCCTACACACCAGTCATTCAAAAAGATGCCTCTTTCCACAAATGTAAAGCTATTAAACACAAATGTTCTATTTACAAGTCACTGTATGAGTGACTCTTTCATATATTAGTCATAATGTAGTACATAGCTTTATTTCCTTTATCTAAAAATAGCTAATGATCCTTCGTTCAATGTGTATGTTAACGTCAATAATATCAGTGTATTTTGCAATGCTAAAGAACTAAGGGGGAACGGATTGGTCAGGGATGAGTTACTTGGTTTGAGCTGTTTTTTTGTTTTGGTTTAGGTTTTTTTGTTCCATTGATGCACACACTGAGTGGAAAAAAATTATAACATATACAGCAAAATTGCCAAAACTATCCAGGTTTTTTCACCAGCCTATTAAGGGTATTTCTGGCCATTGTTAAATAAGAAGTCTAACACATAAATATTTCAGTATGTCATAAGGTAACTGTCTGTTTTATGTGAGCAATGAAAGGAACTAAAAGCAGTGGAGTCAGGAAGGAGGAAAAAAAAGAATTGATGTAGTAAAGACTATTTTTTTGCCCTCTGTGGGATCAGTTTGTCCAGGCATTGAAGTAGACAAGGACACACATGTTTTCTGGGTCATGATCTGCACTTCACCACATCAAGATCCCAAGTGTAAACGAACGCTGTTCCATCAGCATTATTTTTGCCTGATTCACGATGTGCTCAGTAAAACCTTGTGTATGGGCATGTGATCCAGCTCCTGAAGAGTGAGAGGTATGAACAGAAATGAGGTTTCTAAGTGAGAGAGCAGAACCAAGTGACCTAAGGCTGCTGCCACTTGTGTAGGTTGATGTGCTCTTCCCTAAAGGAATTACTATTTCCAAAGAAATCCTCTTTCAAGACTGATAAACACTGAGGAAAATCAAGCAAGCTCTTGAATAAGTTTAAAGGATGCCTACAGTTGTTTCATGTTTTTCAACAGACAGTGGCACTGCCATTTCACAACTAAAGGATGTGGTTTATCTTGGTGGCAACAAGCCTTAGTGTTAACCAAGGCGGCATTCTTGTTAGGTTACCTGTTTCCAAAGACTAAGCATTAAAAGAGGTATCATAACTAAATTTCTAAGTTGTGGATGTGTATTTATTCTTATGCAGAGGTCAGACAGAAAGCAGGTCAGGGTGCGCTTCTCACTCAGATTAGAAAGCTCCTTCAAGTTGTCTCAGTGCAGGAACAAGTTATAGCAGTCGTGTAGACTACTGGAGAACTATGAAGTCTCCAAATGGAGGAACTGGGTCCTGGGCAACTGGGCGTAGGTGGCCCTGCCTGAGCAGGGGGATTGGACAAGATGACCTCCAGAGGGTCCCTTCCAGCCTCAGCCATTTTGTGATTCTCTGATTCTGTGAACATGCTGACCTTTCTTCCTTTTGCTCTAAAAATCCCCTAGTCCCAGTTCAGGAGCTGATGCAAGGTAAATTTCTGCCTATCAGTAATCACTCCTGGCCCACAGTGGTTCATCAGATCACATCTTTGCAAGATGAACTGGATCATGATACAGAGGGTAAGGCCGGATTAAGGGCAAGCCCTTCCTTACACAAAGCATTGCACACTTTGACAGTTAGATGTATTAGTTTGGTTGAATGCTATTTGCATGTCCTTGTGTGTGTGCTTGAAAGAGCTTCACAGGAGACTGGTAGAGACCACTAAAGACCGTATGTTACATCGCCATGTTTACCTTCACTGTGTGACTTTCCCTGCACTTGTAACTGGAAACAGTGACAGTATCTTGGTAATTTTACCAATGCATTGTGTGTCTGAGATTCCCAATAGCTATTACTGTACATCCTGGGCCATATATTGTGGGTATGCATTTGATGTTTGTATTGGAATGGAAAGTGCACTTTTGTGCAAAGTGAAATATATATATATATATATGAAAGGTATTTCCTTTTCCTAAACTTAATCTGAGACCTTGCATCAGTATCTATGTAAATAAATCTTTTCTGCAATAAAAACATGTTGCTTGTAGTCTGTCACATTAAAATAAAGACTTGAACATAGTGAGAAGTCATAAATGGAAAAGAAAAAACTATTTATAAGAAATCAAATGAAAGAAAACTCCTTTTGAGCCAAACACCTCAATTGTACAGAATTGTTGCTTTATATTAGAAGATACTGTAGTGAGTTTTAATATTGTTATGTCCAGAACACCACAATTTCATAGCAACGAACCTTAAGAATAAGACTGAAAAATGCTTGCATATAGGACCTAATGTAAAGATTACTAAACTCATTTACAGCTTTTTTTTTCCATTGACTTCAATGCACTTTGAACCGATCCAGATTAACCTCTCCAGAAATGCTAGAAATGCTGGAGGGAAGATGAATATGGAACTGAGGCAGGGACAGGTGGTGGCTCTGTCTGGCAGGGGGTGATGACAGGACAGGGGGCTCAGGTTGTTCTGATATGCTGAACTTGCGGTTGAAATGTGGGAAGAAACACTGCCACCTCCTTTATTGATATTTGTTGGGAGACACCCATTATATATTACTCCATATGTATGTGCATGTGAGGTTTTTCAGAGCTTTGGATGAATGCCTTTTACACAGCATTTTTAAGATCAGAATCTATACAATTATGTGGATTCCTGCATGTAAATGATTTCAGGGAGTCTGGTGTTTTAGCATTTTTAATTTTCTAGTAGATTTTACGATAGTGTAAAGTGATAAATTATCTTTTGCGGCTGCCAGAGTTATTTAACTATCTGCAGACATGCCATTAGCAGGAGCAGTCTATGCCCGGTTGGTGTTCCTCATCCCTCCCCGGGAGACCGCTCAGAGGGAAAAGGGTTTCCAGGCGTTTCTGTGCAAGGCCCTTTTGCCAGCAGTGCCACCGGGGCGCTGGGGAGTCCCGGCCAGCCGTGGTGCGCTAATGTCAGGAGGACATTTTCCTACCATGCAGTGGAGAAAGCTACCAAACAAGCATTGGATATTATTGACTTTCCATCACTACTGGCCTGTGTTAAAACCAGTGACATAGAAGAGAAAGGTTCCATTTCCCATTACCAGATATCCAATCCCCCTAGAAAACATCTGTTGAATCTGGGATGATGCCATGGTATTAGCTCTTCTGTTGCATGCTGTTTCATTGGCTGTTCTCAGCGCTGCCCTGTCTATCACAACGCATAATCTCTTTTCAGAGACGTTTCAACCACATCGTTAGGGTCCCCAGTCCCGTTTCTTTGAAAATTGGTGGTAGTTTTTTGCCTTTGGCGCACAACTTGAAGTTTAGAAACTTGACTCTGTGCAGGGTGTAAGAAAGGGAACAAAAGTTTCCCGATGATTTCATGTCACAAAAGTTGTGCAAGGAAAAGAAGCGGGTCTGCAGAAATCCTGCAAGTTGCCGTGTTTATATTCCCAAGAAACTCACACTGGAGTGCCCCAGACACATAACTAAATGCTCCTCAAAATGCTCATTACTGAAGACAGTATAAGAAAATGGTCTTTAGAATTCATGTGATATACTACCAACTGCAGGGAGAATAATACAGAAATACTTTCTTGATGATGTGTGCTAAAACAGCAGGCATTTAAGAGCAATGGATGTCAATCTCTGAGGTTTTTGTAACGAATTGCAATTTATGATGTGTTAGGGTAAACAGTTGGATTATATTTCTGAAATGCATGTTCCATCAGGTAAAATCATTGTGATTATAGGCTCTAGTATTTTAAGTAAGTAAGTTATGCACTAAAAGGCTGAAATTGTAAAACAAGTATGCTTATGCTTAACTGTTAATCCCTCTTTGTATCTACGCTGAGTAAACTACAAGAAAAGAGAAACTGCATTAAACAATAAAGGCATAAATGGCGTGTTATGTCATCTTGATAAACAATGACTGTTATACTGTTTTCCTTCAAGAAGCAACTGTGACTGGCCTCTGTATTCTCCCTCAATGGAGAATGTGCCGAGTGTAAAGAAAAATGGAGGATTATTTAGAAGTTACTTTGGTCATGCCTCTCAGTGAAAGCAGCACTTTCTCTGCATCTTCTCGCTTTGCTGATTTTCCTTCATTTCCTCAGCTCTTATCTGTTACAGAAAGCTGGACTTGTTATTTCAGCAACCACCTATCATGTACTATGAGTTTTGAATAAAGTGAAATAAAACTTGCTTTAGTGGTTTTGCAAATGTTTGACAGCAGAAGATAATAAATAAAAATAAATCTCCAATATTTCTCCTAATGAAATTTGTGACATGTCAACGTCAAAGGATTCTAACAACAAATCAACAAATATTTGAATGAAAACAATATACATAACTTATTTTTCTATATTAGAAACAACTGTCAAACAATTACTGTATGACTTCATGAATTAGTTGGTTGTTTTGAAATATTCCTGCTAGGATTAAAAAAAAAAAAAGGAAGGGAAAAAAAGGCTATACGGGCCTTTGAGCCTGAACATATTGTGTCAATCATAAGCATATGCAATGTATCTAAGCCATGAGGTAAAAATTTTCTTTGTAAATTATTTCATAAATAAATAATTTGCCTGAAAAAGTTTATGAAAATATTTTTGCCTTTATTAAGTTCTCTACAGTTCTTTTGTGGTGAATATAAACAGATTGATATTGACGTCTTCTTGATCTGCTTTATTTTAACTTGAAATGCAGAATGTATCATGCAAGCATTTTTTACAAAGATACGGTAACAAACTTTTTCTGAGAGATACAGTATTTCATTAGAGTTGTCTACTTGAAACTATGAAGACATATTTTGTCCTTCTCATCTTTGCTTATGAACAGCTTTTGTGGTTTCATTTTAAAAGCATATGCGAAGAGAGGCTTATGTCTTTTAAAACTACATCTCTCTAATGTTGTTCTACAGGTGAAAAAAGGTGTGTTTGTTATCAAGCTTTACACGTGTTGAAACTTGCGCTTTCACTATTATCGATCTTCTTCACAGTTTGTCATAATGCGAATAAAATCTGGGAAAGCTGCAGCCACACATACGAACTGGCTGGGATTTAAGGTGTGGGGGGCATCATTTCCTGGTTTAAAATAAAAAGACATTAATAAGTCTCACTAGAGCTGAGAAGCAAAGGGAATAACCCTTGTTTAAATATTTTCCACTCAAGCCCTGCTTGTAAGATGCTTAGCCAAATCATCAGACAAAATACCTGCTGATTTTAACCCTTCATATGCAAGACATCTGCCAAGTGAAGTGTCACTCGGGGCTGACATACTCAGCAACAATAATAAAACCTAAATTGCAGACAAGAACACATTCGAATAGGTGCGAACGGGACAAAAATACTTGCTTTTCAGAATTCTGCATTCACTAAAATTTGTGAAAGTGGTTTGTCTCTTCGACTGTGATTCAGCCATGGCATTTGCAGCTTGAGAAGAAGTAAAGGTTTACGAAGTCAGGAAAGGTTCTCTGTGCACATACTAGTGAGGTGCTACCGAGCATGGCCCCAGTACTAAAGTATCGAGGCAGACTTTGTAACAAATTTTAAATTCTGATATTACTTTTCTTCTCATTCCACATATAAACATCTCCACTGCTCCGAACTGATTTTCTGCTGATGGGTATAGAGGGAGTCCCACACATAATCTGTCAGTTCTCCTCTCCCCGTCTCGGGGATCCTACTGTGCACCTCATCGTGCAACTATATTTTACCTTCCATTTTCAACATGACAAGTTCACCTCTTGTATGTGAATTATTGCTTTTCTATTCATAAAGCGCTTTATCAGACAATCCTACAAAAGAACTTAAGGGGGAAACGTGTTACTGGGTGATTTACACGAGCAATTACTTTACAAATCTGCCAGTGGATTATACTACACATATATGAAGAATGTTTAAGTTTAGAGAGAGGGCTGCAAACGCCATACGTTTTACAGTAGGGTTTCATTTGCGTCAGCGTGTATCTCTGAAGATTTTACACTTTACATTTCACCGTGTATTTGAGAATAAAATTTTAAGGAAAAAGTTATGTCATTTCAAACATTTGGGGGGAAGCAGCTTCATCTTTCGCACGGTAGTGATTTAACTCTTTTCCAGCTTCTGCCTTGAACAATGTGTTAGCAGTTGCAAGCAACCAGAATGCATCTATTTTAATGTGAAATCAGTTTAAAACGACTTGCATGGGAGGAAAACCATGCCATATAAAGTCACCTAACTGCAGAAAAATTGTGTCCAAATGCCCAACAAATGTTTACATAGTTTTTAATGCCTACTATATTTGGGATTTTAAAACCCTTTCACAGGAACCTTTTATGTACTGCTTCTCCTTAGAGAGCGTTTTTACATTAACATACAGACTTCTGGCAATTTGTAGCATAGGAGAAACCAGAGTATTTTGAATCGAAAAGGTTCTGCACAACCAGTAAAAGTTGTAAGGGTTTTCTTGGAGCAGCTTGGGACTGACTTGCGATTGGTATCAAAGAGCAGCGGGGAATATCCATCCCAAAGCCTGGAAAGCGTCTGTCCATCCGCCTCAACACCCGCACAGAAACGCGGGGGGGGGGGGGGGGGGGGGAAGGGACGAGAGCGGCGACACTAAATCTACATTTCCCCGCAGAGTCCTCCGTGTCCCGCGCAGAGCTCGGATCTCCCGAGGGAGGCAGCTATTGCCGCGCGTGGGTCGCGCCTTTTACCCCCCCCCCCCCTTTTTTTTAATCTCGCAGGACAGCGGTGGGTCCGAATGACAGCAGAAGGCAGAGCAACCTCCCGCGGGCCGCGCTCGGGGCGCGTCTGTGGCCTGCGGGCTATTCCTACACCAACTTAGCCCAAGTCCCCGCGGCCGCGGGGCGACGCGCCCCCTGCGCGGCCTCCGCTCGCCCGGCTCGGCCGGGCTCGGGCCGCGCGCGCCCGTGGCCGTGGCCCGGCGGCGGAGGCCGCGTCGCGTCGCGTCGCGGCGGGCGGCGGGCGGAGGCGGGGGGCGGCGCGGGCCGCGCGGCGGGGCCGCCTGCACTGTCTCTTTAAGGGCGCTCCGTCTGGGGTGGCGCTTTCCTCCGCGAAGGCTCCTTTGATATTAATAGTGTTGGTGTCTTGAAACTGACGTAATGCGGGGAGACGGAGGTCCTGACAAGCGATAACAGTCCTGATAACGCGCCGGCCGCCCCGCGCTCCCAGGCCGCCGCCTCGCCGCCGGCGGGGCCGCCGCGCCGTGCCCCGGCCCGCGCCCCCCGCCCCGCCGCGCCCCCGCCCCCGCCTCCGCACCGCACCGCCCGCCGGCGGCCGGCGGGCCCGTCGCCCCCTCCCCGCCGAGCGGGGCCGAGGGGGGAGGCAGCGGCGCCGCGGCCCCCCGCCCCCCCCCCTCCCGGCCACCGCCACATAATCCGCGGCCAACTCCGCCGGCAGCAGGAGACGGTTCATGGCTCACGCCGCGGCTCCACCATCTTCCAGGCTGCCGGGGCTGTTGCTGACGGTTAATCAACAGGTAAGGCGCGGGGGGGCGCGGGCGGGGGCGGCCCGGCGGCGGGGAGGGCGCCGCGGCCGGCGGGCCGGGAGGGGGCGGCGCGGCGGCGGGCGCGGGGGGGGGGCGCCGTGCGGGGCGGGGGCGCGGCGCCCGCGGCGGCGCGGCGTGTGCCCGGGGGGGCAGCGCGGGCGCGCCCCCTCCCCCAAAATACCCCCCCCCAAAAAAAAAGCACAACAAAAGCGGGGGGGGGGGGCATGATCACAGGGAGCGGGGGGCTGCTCGGATTTCACAGGCTTTTTTTGGTGCATTCCCCCCCCCTCCCCTTGCCCCCCCTTTTCCCCCCGCCGGTGGGTCAAAGCCATGTGTGATGGCTGGAAATTGGCGACTTCAAAACCGCGGTAGCCCCGCTGGAGTCGGGAGGGTCAAGTTCAGCGGCGGCGGCGGGCAGGGGGAGCAGCCCCCTGGCCCGGAGGCGGGGAGGGGAGCGGCGGCGGCGGCCGCGGGCTGGTGCGGCTCTGCCCTCCCCTCCGCGCCTCTCCGCGCCTTATCTCCGCGGCCGCCGATTCCCCGGCACCGGGGCGCTCCGGGGGGAGGGGAAGGGAGACGCGGGGGGTGGAAGTAGAAGACGAGCAAAGAGGGTTTGCATCCGATGAGCTGCAGTCGCACAGTCCTGCCGCTCCTGCCGCTGCTGGAAGTTTTAATGGGGATCATGACAAGCGGGGCACAGAGACACCATCATGAAGAGTAGTAAGTTTGGGAAAAACTTTTTTTTTCCTCCCCCCTCCCCCCCCCACCTTTTCCTCCTCCTTGCCCGGGGACACACCGGGGGAGGTCGGGTGCGGAGCTGTGCTGCGCCGGGAGGGGGGCTCGGGGTCCCTCCCGGTCACACCGGGGGAAAAGGCGACATGGTGGTGGTGATTTTTTTGTTTTGTTTTGTTTTGTTTTTTTTGAAATCGGAGCGCGGAGAGACGTAAAACTTTTCCCTCTTAAAGGCGAAGCTCTGCTCTCAGCGCTGCCTCCCCACGCTCGGCTCTCCCCTGCCTGCCACAACTTTGTGGAGCGTCTCGCTTCCTCCCCCCCGCCCCTTCCCTCGTCCCCGCCGCCCGGGGGCTGCCGGCGGGGGGCTGCTCCCCGCTTTAGTTATCCGCGTGTTCGCTTTTCGGAAGGGCGGAATGAATGGAGGCGAGGCCGGGGATGCAGGGGCTGCGCGGAGGGCTGCGTGGCGGTGGGCGCTCCGCGCCCGGGGCAGCCGGGGTGGCCCGGGCCGGGGGTGAGCGGCCGCGGGGCCGGGGCCGGGCAGGGTCGGGCCCGGGGTGCTGCCCGCCGCCGCGCTGCCCTGGGACGCGAGCCTCTCCCCAAGGGGGCTTGACATTTCGGGGGCTTTGTTTATCCGACTCCCTGCTGCAAATCAAGGCGCTCAGACATCCCGGCACTCCTACGCGGTTTCTAGCGGGGCCCGCTAGCCTTTCCTGTATTTCATCTTTTTTTCACAATCGGTTGTATTTTCTGTCTGCAAATGGCAAACTTTCCAAGTGCACTGACTGAGCTGTGGGGGTAAGCGGTGAGTTGAGGTGGAGAGACGTCTCCCCTCCATCACTCCTTCCTCCGCCAGTGCGAGCACCTTGCCTGGCAGGGCTGGAGCCGGGGGCACCTCAGCACGCTTGGGGAACCAAGGCGACAAACCCGCTTCGAGGGGCAAACATTTTCTAGTGAAAAGAGCGTAAACTAATTATGCGGACCATGCTGCCTTCACTGCTTTTACAGCACGCAGCGCATTTTGAATGTTGATTGAAACAAACAATAATTTAATACGCTTCAGGTTTTATTTAATCGAGTTCAGTAAGTCTCTCCAGGAACCATCAAACTTCTCTGCCATTCAGGCAGTCTTCTTCAACTGCGCAACTGAATCCTATGGATGTTGGTGGCATCATGTTACTTTCCTGTTGGTTTTAGGAAAAGTTGAACATTTAGAAAAGACTGCCAGAGTTAAAAATGCAAGGGGCAGCAAAGGAAAGTAGTGGTAAGAGCCAGTTCCTGACGTGGACAAAATGAGAATAAAAGTTACAGTAGTCTTCTGAACTGCAGTTTGTGTTTGCCTCATGTTTGCAATGTGTGTGTTAGGTTAGACAGCTCTCTCAGATATTCCACCAGAGTGACATTTAAAAAAAGCCCTCCAAAAGAGTGAGGAATTTTTTTTTTTCAAGTAAGTACTCTAGGTCTATGAGTAAATACAGGGCTTGTTTGAGAACATCAACTATTTCCTGTAAATTGTGATGCTGACAAGGCTGTCTGGAAATGATATCAACACTTTGAAAGATTCTCTTTTTTTTCTTTTTTAACCACTGAATGAAAGTTTGTTAATAACGTGGTCAAACCAAACAAGTGGAACGTTTCTCGGGGGGGGGAAGACTTTTTCTTTTTTCCTCTTGAAAAATGTATACCTGCTTGAGGTTTGCCACATAGAATTAGTAACACTGGAGTTCAGTAGTGCATCAGTGCCTATATACAAGTTAATCTCAGACTGTTTGTAACAACAGAAGTCTGCTTCACCTTTTTAAGACCAAGAGAGATTAGATATGAGAAGAGTAATCAGTTCATAATCCACCCTGTTCTGTCTGATTATCGCCTTTTTTTTTGTTTTGTTACATATAATACCTTTTCTCTGTTTGAAACTTTGCATATATGTAGTCACAACAAAGTAAGTAAAGGGCAAAGTTGCATCAGCTTTTAAATTTACATGTTTTGCCTGTGATCCTCTAAAACACTAAATAACACTGGGCAATCTTTGCGTGTGAGAGTATGGCTTTATTTTTTTCTTTATTTCATAGTAATGTTAATAAAGGAAAAAAAATGTAAATGACAACTTCAGAGATCTGAGACTTCTTTGGGCATCAAACACTTACGATGCAGCCAGGTTATCCTCTTAAATTTTTAATGCATTTTTAGCATAATTTATACAGTAGCTTTGTGGGTTGCCTTATGTTTTTATCGGTGATTGAGTAAATTCAGTATTTTATGAATCCCTAGCAGGATTATTTTTCTATCACGTGTTGTCTATTGTTCATAGTAAACTTTGATAGTACACACTGTTTTCATGCATGCTCTGCCTACGTGTGAAGAATATTATTCACATATCGTGATTGTGCATTAATAACAGTGTAGTACTAATTCCTGTGTGTGGACTCGAGTGTCTGTGAGATGCAATGGTTGCTTGTTAAATCTCTGTATTTCAATCATATTATATTTTAATGCTAGTTGACACATAGGGTTTTATATTTTCAAAGCATTGTGCAAACAATGACTAATTACTTTCTGTTCATGCGAATTACCTCTTTTAGCACTTTACCAGGCAGTTGCTTTGAAACAAAACTATTTTACATTACAGTGTGAAAGAGTTAAAAAATTAGCAAAGACGTTTAGGAAAAACCCAAAATTTTAATTACAAACAGGCAACTTCGGGTATGCATTTAAATTTTTCTTTTTATGTGGAACTTACACCCCCCCAACTTAGAATGTGTATGAATATTTATGTCTCTTACAAACTCTTGACAATATTTCAATGTAATAATCTTAACAGAAACATTCTCAGATCTTAACTGCAGCCACACTGGCAGTATCGCTTTAATAAAGGTTTGTGGGTAACACCAAATATAACATTGTGAGAAAGTTTATGGTTAAATATTTTTGAACATGGCAGGCTGGGAATCTGACAACCCTTTTTGTTAGGTGAAAGTAAAGTGGAAATAAATTACATTTTTAATACAGTTTCAGTTAAAACAAACTGCCACCTGGTAGTAAAAGTATTGGCCTTGAACAGAAATATATTCTGATTAAGATATTCTAACTGGTGTGTAAAATGAAGCCATTCATTCAGTAAAGTGACAACTTTCCAGTTGATGTTTGCCCTTGCTTAATTTAGTTTCCTCAACACAACCAGTGAGGTAGTCTGGGTCTGGTTTTGGCAGTCCGGGGCGACTGTAAACTCGGGCATTTTTGTCCCAAATATTACACCTCAGGAGTTAAAAAGCAATTGGTTAAAAAAGAATAGTAGGCACGTATGAGTAAAAAAGAAAAAGTTTCTTTTTTGTTTCTGAAACTTTCTAAAGCTCTTACCTAGTAAGAAAACAATGCTATTTTCAAATACTGGTGATTAATACTATAACCAGTGTAGTCTGCACCCATCTATTGTATAAATACCATTGCCTGTTGACCTTTGGATACATTAATTACAGCATATCTGGTCTAGGTTCTACTATTTTTGTCTGTTCAGAAGATAAATAAAAGTGCCCTTTCCAGTCCTCCTGGAGAAGAACTTTTTTTCTTGGTACTGTCATGAATTCTTTTTCCTACCCCGTGCCAATGAAGTTCTCTTTTGACTTTAAAAAGATAAGCGTGCATCCAAAGAGAGAATATTTGATTAAGACTGTTTTCGCTTCAGTTTTTGTGGTACGTACAAATTTTCTGGGCTTTGCTTTTTTTGGATTGTGTGTTTGCTAATTAAAAGAAAAACACATAATGAGTTATATCAGATGATGTGAAGGATTAAAGTACAATTACACCATTAAATAGTAAATGTTTACAAGGGTAAGACATGCAACTACATTTTTCAGATTATGCTTATTATTCACTTCTTGATGTTGTTTTGCACCTAATCAATAAAGGGCCTTCCAGAATGCAGCTCCTTAGCCAGTTGTATACGTGCCCAGAACATAAGAAACGCTGCTGGGGCAGAGGAGCGCGGGGGGAGAGAAGCGGTGGCATATTATTCTGACTTCTTGTCATGCAGACCAAGGCTCAAATGAAACACGGAGCAATGGGAGAATAACTACCATGGTCTCGATTTAAGTCCCCAGTGGACATTTTGTCACAGCCCAAAAGCGTTGCACAACTGAACACCATTCCACTTGATGTGTCGTCCGGAGTCAGAGGAGTCTCTGATTTGGCGTCACGGGGCTTACAAGGCTGTGATTTAGGTGAACTGGCATAGCTGCGTGTAAGAAACTTTGTTTAATAGCTGTCTATGTTTTATTCATGTTCTGTGCTATCTGTTTCTTATTTTCTAGTACCTTTAAAGTGGTTCTTTAAAATTTAATAACAACAGCACCAGTGGAAAATACATCTAAAATTTAATAGAAATTGCTAATCTTTCTACCAGTGATTTTTATTACGGTCCTGCCGCATTAACTACAGAATCTTACTCCTGCTGCGGATCTCTGTACGTGGATTTAGAAAAGCTATAGAGAGAATATTCTTCATTAAATTGCGTAGCTGCCACGAGTGGCACTTCTGTAAGATGTCCCTGCAGAACCCAGTTGGTTCCATCCCGTGAAGTTCGGTGGAACTTTTCCATGCTCACAGGGGATGCGTGCGAGTACAGCAGCTACAATAGGATTATTTCTGCCTTGAAAATAGAAGTATTTTGAATCATAAGGTTTAGTCTTAATAGTAATTTTTCTTTTCTTAGCTGCAGTTCACGCATGTCTAACTTCTCGTAAGTCTGCTTTCTTTCCAGACTTGGATCAAGTTTTTTTTCCTCCCTTAAATTTATTTTAAAATATTTAATTTTTTAAAATGTTACTAGCCCTTTAAAAACCTGTAATAAATGCTTTACAAGTGGCTAGACACCTTCCCTGGTGGTTTAATTTATACAAGCAGGAAACTTTCTCTCCTTCTTTCTCTCTCTCTTTCTTGTTTTCTTTAAACCAACTGACGTAATGCCAAACTTTGCTTTAAAAGAACAGACAGAAGTAATTGGTAGCTTTTAACTTTTAATAATGTTCTGGATTGGTTTTAGTGGCCAAACTGCCATTTTTTTAAAATTCAAGTAAAAACGGGCTTGTGGCCTGAGGAAGAAAGGCCCTGTTGATGCAGTTATTTTTATTCTTGTTTTTCAATCTGTTATTAAAAATCTTTCCTGCTGAGCTCTGCTGGATTTCTCCAATTGCTCTTTGTGATGGCTGGTGCATTTCAGGTTACGGTAACTTAAACTGTGTTCTGATCTTTATTTTTTTTTTCCCATGGGCATTTTGAGATGCTTTATCCTTTTTCTTTTTTTGGTTTGACCCCACACACACCTCTTATCTCTCGCCCAGCACCCGAAGCCTTCTTTTAGAGAAACAATTTATTGTGATTCAGAGAGGAATAGTATGTTAACTATACCTTTGGTGGCAGTTCAGTGAATATTATTTTTCTAGTGTGAGAGCATTTTACACCTGTTAGTGACGCTGATTGGGGAAGATATTCACTGCCCATTGCAGAAGACAGGAGAGATTCTATCTTGCAGAGCGGCCACTTTCTGTGTGTTCTCCACCCCATATTTTAAAGCTAAACCAGATTTTAAAATATGTTTAGTAATAGTCTCTAGCGATCTATATCTATTTGTATTAAGCTGATATTAGAAGCAAGAAGACCCAACAAAAGGATTTTTTTTTTAAATTAACTATACTTAAGAAAATCCAGTCTACTGTCTTCTCTTTTCTTTCCTGATTTCTTTATTTGGTTTAGAGTTTTCTGGCTTATTTCCTTAATTCCTCTTCTACGTCTGCTGGGGTTTTGAACACAAGCAAACTTTCTACGGTAAAAGACGGAGTTGGGCAATAGACTTTCTTGACGAAGTTGACGTCAGGACGACTTCATAAGTTGGCAAGTAGGGAAATCGTTCAAAGACCAAGTTGGCTTGTGCCAGTTTTCCCTTCCTTTAGGGGAGACACTCCACCCAGTGGGAGGTTACCCCACCCAATGTGGAGAGCTATAATTCAGTGGCAACACTTTAAATGTCAATCCTCCCTAGGGTTTAAACCCCAGACTTGTCTTGCCTCAATCTTTATATTTAATCTAACATTCAATCTGTTGAAGTAACATCTCATCATCATAAGCACTTTTTGGGCCTGATCCTGCAATTCTCCTTCTTGAAAAAGACTCATTGACGTCAGGGGGACTTTTGAATTTAGTAAAGGCTGCAGGATTGGCCTCTGCAGAGTTGTGTGTGTCTGTGTCTGTCCGTAAGTAAGATTGTGTCTGCCTGATGAATATTGTATAATCCGTGTTGTTAAAGACGAAATTGTAAAATACTTCCTTTGTAGTCTTAAAAATCTGAAGAAGTCCTGGAGTTGTAATGCTGTAAAACAGATTTTCCTCAATAAGTGAAGTGTACTTACTTTTATTTAGCATTTTCTCAAATTAAAATACGAGTTTAAAAAGGTCCAACTCTGAAGAATTTAAGGCATTTCTGCCGTTTCTCTATATTTCTCTATATCATGCTGTAGACATATTTTTGAATGCTGCTTTTGGCAATTTTTTCATCTCTAATGGAAAATGAACATTGCAGCCTGTAGCTTAGTGCCCGCAAGAACCCTTGGGGTACTTGCATAATACTGAGAGCTCCCAAGGAAAAATTTAGTTTTGGGGTATTCTCAGAGTCAACATGTAATTTTTATGGGTACATTTTACTTCATCGTGGCATCTGTTCTCAAGCATCCTTTTCAGATCCCCCATTATATTTAGTGAGGCTGACAATGCAGGAGGGAATACATAATTTGATATTAAAAAAATGTTATAGAAAAAGCACTGATGTGTTCATCTCTCTGCATTTTGAAAATATGCCAGCATTTTTAGTTTATTAATATATCTGAAAAAAAAAAGTCTGTAAAAGATGATGGTAAAAATCATCAACGTGCTTATGCTTCTCAGCAAGATTTACTTAAACAATATGCTTCAGTTTTGCCTCAAACCATTTCAAGCCACCTCTGGTCCAAGAATGTACCAGTTCTTGGTTCCTGGAAGATTAAGCATGACAGTTTCTATTATATAATGAACAGCAGTATTGTTTGAACAAAGGTAACATATTTTGATTTGTGTACTTTTTTTTGGCAGCTGGCACTAGTGTAGGTCTAAAATGAGTGGTGATCTAACAGTGTAAATATCTGAATGTTCTTGAAACACACAGTATAGATGTAATGTGTTTAAATCATTGGATCTATCTATCTATATTATATAGAATGTGTATGTATGTGTATATACAAATCCGTAAATGGTGTGCTCTGCTATCTGTAGCCTTCAAATGTGTATCCTTTGGGTATTCCTGACCTACTTTGCAAAGTCTGCAAGTCTAAAATACATACTGAAACTTAAAAAATTAAACATACAGCTTGGTGGTTCACAAAAAAAGCAGGGGGGAATTTTTGCTAGTAGTTAATTAAAAAAAAAAAAAAAAAAAAGGCATACTCTGCTTAGACAGATACCTTGCAGACTGCTTTTGGATATCCCAGTGACTTTACTGGGATTATTTTAAAAAACAAATTCTCAACTGATCTAAAAAAAGTTTGAAGTAGATACTGAAGTTAAGTATCGCCTAAAATTCCTATGTGCAGATGTGGTTTAATGTTTAATGGAAGTTAAATGAGTTAGGATAAAGCAATTTTCTTTGGGGGTAGAAGGTTTTCAGTGTTTCCAAAGTATGATTCTTTTTAACTTTCTCACACGCCGCTCTTCAAGCAAATGCTGCGTTATGTGGAACATCGTCCAAAACTTACTATGCAGATGAAATGTTGCTTCATGAATTCAGTTAGTGAAAGAAAGGTACCTCCAATTTCAGCTTCCTAATCTGAACATAGTTTGCTTTTCTATTTAGTGTTCTCATTTTTAGGTGTATTAAATATACTCATCAGATATTCTCCAGCTGCAGTTACGGAGTATAAACCAAAAATGCAATACATGCCGATCGTTGCCGAGCTTTTTCCTCTTGCACTCATAGATATGGACATGCATGCACACACACAATTAATAAAGTAAACCTTGCCCCAAATACCTGAGGCAAAAGCTTGTGAAAATAGATGAGCCTTACCATGTGCCTTGCAGGTAAACAGTATCTGACTCTGCTAGAGAAATGGGAGAGGAGAGATCCCGAGCAGAGGCTGCCTGCCCGCGCCGCCCTGGCACCCAGCTCTGGATGCTCGGGTCTGGGGGCTGTCAGTAAAAATCCCACATCTCATTTCAGCTGTCACAGTGGTAGGAAGGAAAGAAACAGTAACTCAGGTCTCCCATCTACTATATATACTGTTTTCTTTCTGTGGCCTCCTACAGACATCTGAAATTCACGCCATCTGATTAGTCTCCTTCCACGTTCTTTAGATCTGCAGTTCTCTTTAGAACTAAACTCCTATTTGCATGTTATGTCTATCACGAAAAAAAAAAAATATAATGGATTAAATTAATCCTGTAGTAGTTGTTTGAGCATACTGTAGGAATGTAAATAATTTTTTGGCATTGAGCTAGTATTTCCAGTCTTATGGGGGGGTAAGATGAGAAGTTATCAACAACATATATCTGAGTCATTCAGCTACAATAAATCTTCTAACAAATACCCACCCTTTGCACACCCAGAGATGCTCTGCAAGACTGTTGAAATTCTGCACACACCTGTATCTTACATGTAAGTCCATAAGCATGAATAGTAGATGTATCTTCAACTACAATCAGATAGTATGTTAGGCTACAGCAGTAGCAATCAAAGTAGTCCATGGACAAAAAGTTAGATTGCCATTTGATTGCTGCTGGCTGTGTGGCCTTCAAGGTTGTCTTCTCCCTGGAAAAAGTCCCAAGGAATCGTTACTCGAAAAGAAATTTGGGGTATGGCTCTGACTCCAGCTCTGCCACTGTTCAGGATACAAAGCATTAAGCGCTTCATCTATAACAGGTCAGAAGTGATCATGCGTAATCCACTTTTATCTAGGTATCATTCTGTCATATGTAAGGTATGCTCTGCCTTGTTGTCTCTGTTACTCTGCCTTGCCATTTCTCCTTCATGCCTGTCGGTCTCTCTTTGACTGCTACGTGCACATACATACATTCTAAAAATACATGGAAATGGAAGTCCATCTGTGTTGCATAATTTTTTTTACAAAAACACCAGTGTTTGTATTGTTCTTTCTCTGAGCCCTTAATGAGTTTAAAGAATTTAATGTGACTTAATGAGGGTTCTTATTCTATTTCTGACACAGAGACTAATGAGGGTAAAGTAGAACAAATTGAAACTCAACTTTTACTTGTGGTTAGTTTCATGATGTCATCAAATGCAGGATGTTACAACTCCTGGAAAAGTTTACAAATCTAGGCAGGAATCCATTTTGCATCACTGCCCTTCAGTTGTTTACGACATGAAGTTTGCTAGCGAGAAAACAAAGTTCAGCATAACTTGATTTTTTTTTTTTTTTTTTTTTTTTAAATGTTTGGGCTGGTTTGATTTTTAGGTGAATGATTTTTATGAAAGCGTATCTAACCTGCTTTGCCTGGCAACCTGGGGGAAACTTAGATATGACCGAAGATTGATTAAGCCCCTCTGATTATGGTTCTGATCTCCCCCTGTACTTGCAAGGGACAAAACTTCTGCTAACTTCATCTAGAGGAAGATTTGATCCTCATTGGGAAAATTCCTAATTATGTTGCAGCTTACTGAGAGGGAACTGTGGTTTTGGGGATCCATGTTACACTTTCTTAGAGTTTGCTGCTGTAAAGCAGTTTCCCTGGGCTCAGGACACAGTAACAACATTTTGTAAGGCTCCATCTTGCATTTTCGCTGCCCCGCTCAGGGTGGTCAAGCGGTATTTCACCACGCGAAGCTGCCCTTCAGTTGGTCTGTCACCTTTAAAAGTGATTCTTTTGGTTTGACATCAGTTCACTTCCCAAAGGGGAATGAAAATAAGTAGCAGCTTTAGGTAGTGCACCTGCTTCTGAGCCCTGCTGCTACTCACTGGCTTCACAGCCACACTTTCTTCTTGTTCCTCACCAACTACTCTCCGAAAGGCTCGTAGAAATAGCAGTGGAGTGACTGAAGCTCCAGTATTACACATATATCCATGTAAGCAGACTGTAATACCCTTATAAAGCTGTATGCCATGTCGTGGGCATCAGGATATTTTTGACAGGCCAAGGGAAGCAGTGACTTTCATCGTCCACAGAATGTGCTTTTATTATAACCAAACTGCAAAAAGTTGCAGCATAGTAAATAAAAAGCTTTTCTGTACCATCTGATTTTTTTTTTTGTCAGCAATTGTTAGTATTTTTAAATCAGATAAATCGCACAATGGTGTGATTGCTTAGGTTGACGTTAACCCTTGGCTCTTCTGCTGTTGCTCAGCATATCATATCTGAATTGTGATGGATTTTATTGCTTCGCATTTTATTTTTTTGCAATTAGTTGTTGGCTTCATGTTGTTGACTGTAACATGAAACAGTTCAAATAAATTAATAAGAATTTGAATTGGAAATAGGGGCATTTTTAACCAACTTTCTTGAGCATTATCATGCAAACAGAAAGAGTAAGTTGTTCGGTTGGTTTTTATGTATGTATATATGTGTGTTTGTGGTTTGTTTTTTTCTTAATGAAGGTTTTCATAATTTGGTAGTTCAGCAAACATGAGTATGTTCTGAAAATAATTCTCACAGATGGCAGGTCTGAGTCCGATAGTTTTTAGGTAGACAGTTTTCTTACAACATACGGAGTCTAGAGCTGAAAAACTGTTTTCTGGAGTTTTAAAACCATTGGAAAGTAAGATTTATTGGACCTTAAATATCCCAGTGGTGCAAATTTATTTGGTGTTCATGGCAGTCTCAGCTTAACTTTCCTTAGAGATTTGCTGTGGTACTGCATTATCTAAGGAACATTTAAAATGGTTTGTCTAGCTTTTTTTTCTTCAGTCATTTCTCAATTTTTATTTGCACATATGAAAATCTTTACTAACAAAGATGACCTGGCAGCTCTGCTGAACTTTCTGGTGCAAAACATTTTACCTGAATGGGACAAAATTAAGACTCTGAAAAGCTGGCATTTTTAAAGATACTCGTTTCAGAAGTGGAGTGTGACAGTGGCTAGTTGTCAATGGGAAGGAGCTTAAAAAATATTCACAGGAGAAAGAAAAAGCAGCTGTGGAATTTATTTTACTGGGTGAAAGGAGACTCATGGTTAAGCAAGCTTTACCTTCTTGGGTTTTCAGAATTTATTGCCCAAAGGACACATGCCTGAATAGAAAGAGAACTAGGATATTGTAAAATCTACTATGACATGAAGTGCTCTTACTGCATATGAATACAATTTATTTATTTTTTCTCTCCAGCAAACTGTGATTTCCTTTGTCTTGTCAGAAGGAATTTCAGATGAGACCTTACCAGAGTAATGCTGCCATAAACCCCGCAGTCCTCAGCTGTAGCTCCATGCAGCACGATACGGTCTGTGGTAGTTTTCACCAAGCTACTGTGCTGCTTTCAGTCAGGAATGGGACTGCACTGACATTACTTTTATAGAAAAAGTACGTTTTCATAGAAAATGCACTACATGAAAGAAGGGCAAGAAGGAGAGCAGAGAGAGAGCTCTGATATATGAGCTGAGATTATGGATGTTGTAATGCCATTTATTGTAGGATACTATAGAAAAATCACATTGGGACCAAAGTTCCCGTGGATTACCATGCAATATTTATTACCATTTTCCTGTGTTTTCCCTGGTTAGGATCTAATCCTTCAGTGTCTGGAGCTGCATGGAGTTAAGAATTTGTCCATTCAGAGAGGAAAACCTTGCCAGCTACGGGATTTCACTATTTCACTACCTGTATTTATTTATTGCCCCCCCTAAAATTTCCCAGAGTGAGGGGGTTGAGAGTGGAAGGGAGAGATGGGGGATAGGTAAACTGAGGGAATAGCAGGGGCACGTATCTGCTCAGTAAGTAGTATTTACTGATTACTGTTTACTGTCAAGCAGATTACTGCAGTTGTGTTTCTGTGAAGCAACTCGCATGCAGACACTGCGAAGGAATGAAGCAAAGTTGTGTGCAATTCTGAGGTGACTAAAAGATGTGCTTGTGACATACTTCTAGCAAAAGCCATTTTTGGTTGCCTGGTACCCTCTCCAAATGTTATAATTTTGCAAGTGACACATTTGATTATGAGCAGCCATCAAAACGCTTATAGGCTTCTTGTTTGAAAGAAGAATGTGTTTGAATTAAATATTTGCAGGTCAGAGAAATATGTTGATTTGTTCTTTTAATTTGTTCTTCAGCTTCCTGCCCTTTTTCAATTTGTTCAATAGTTATTCAATTTTGGAGTTTATTTAAAAGAGATGATAAAGTATACGCTTTTGTATTCCTTACTTGGGCAGAGCTTCTATTTGCTTCCTTGGGAGAGCTGGTCTGAGCAAGAGCTGCTGCCTGCTTTTGCCTTGATATGGAGAGGATGTGGTTAGTATAGGGGTCCCCTCATCCTCAAAGCTCCCTTACTGTGATGAGCTCTTTGCTTCCTGGGGAAGAGATTTTCAGTCTGATTTTCAATCTGATTTTCAATCCCTTCTGTCAAGTTTTAGGGAACAGTATGAACTGTCTTATTAGAGCTGGCAATGAGGAAAAGGAATGGAATCCGGGCACATCTCACCTCCGTGTTAGGGGGAATAAGGTATAATAAGCCTCTGCCAAGCTTGCCTGGTAATTCTTTGGTTATCATCTTCTCAAGATGGAATACACACGTAGAAAAAACACAGAAGTTAATGTTTACTTCTTGGATGCTTTATCGTCAAGCAAAGAGAACTGACAGTTTCATGATTAAGTGCCTAAAGTTGTTTTTGGTTTTGCAGTTGTTGAATTAATCACTGCAAAGCTAACTAATTGTGTACCTTTTAAAGCCCCCCCCCCCCCCCCCTTTTAATGAAAGGGAGATATTTTACTCACTGACTTCAGAGTCGGGTTATCCCATTAACTACTAGCAGCAAGCTCTTCAGCTTTTACTTTCTTGAGTTATCTCGGGAATCGTTCTGCTAGTAGATGGTGAATTTACTTACCGATGCAGTTATTTATGGCTTTCAGTGCCCATGCTGAGGGCACTGGCACGGGCAGAGGCATTTTAAAACACTTTTTAAAATTGTATAGAAAACACTGGCTCCTTAATTCTGAGATTACAGATGTTACTACTTGCTGTGTTTTGATTTGCAAGACATTATCTTGGTGTCTTACTGAGATGTTTCTTAGCCAGAATTTAGAGTTTCAAGGGTTTTTTTTTTCTTTTAAATTTTTTTCCTCCTTAAATGTTAGACATGGGCAAAAAATGACAAGGATCTCATCTTGATAGCGTGCTGTGCATCAGGGTTCATAGAACTGCAGGCTAGTTACTCCCTGGTTTTAGAGAAAGATGAAAAGGTCCTTGCAAAGATTAACTTTATTTCTGGCAACATTTTCATAGAATTTTATTATGGCAAAGACAGAATCAAAGGATGAATGGACAAAGTTGGGATTTTTGCCACTTGGTTGTTTTTTTCTGAGGCTGTGCAAGCTTTTTTTTTTTTAATAAAAAATTAATGTAGAATGCAGTGTTTCCCACAAGAGCACCTTCACAGATTTAGCATAAAGTGCATTTTAATTCAAAGACACTGGTACATTTCTTAAGGCTTTGAAAGCAGTGATCCAACAGGTATATAAAGCTGTAATGATAAATATGATGATTATTTGTATCTAGCATTGTTAAAATATAGGATTTATTTTAGTGCATGTTCAGATTAATGTTATTTATTTAAGATACCCAACTTATTCTGCATTTTAAATACAAGTCTCCTGGCTTCTCAGTTTGCTTTTTTTATGTCAGCAGGCTCATTTCAACTCAAACAAAGGTTTTACTTCAAGAACTTTTTATAATTTTAAAAAACCCTCTAATTGCAGTTGGAAATTTTGTGTATATAACTAAACTAACAAGTCTGTGTATTGTATGGGAGAGGCTCTAGCGATATTATTTATCTTAGGGTCCACATTATTGAAGGCAGGACTAATGACAGTGAATCATGCACACTGTATATTAACGTAGTCCACTTTCAGCACTATATAAATAGTATTGTAAATACACACCTGCAAAGTGTCTGCAGTTACATGGTCATTGCACAGAGTCCCTCTGTGCTCTCCTAAGTACATATCTCTGCGTGTATCACATCTTGCTAACCAAGGCAGCATACTGCAGCTGCTGTTCCTCTCAAGGACGTGTCTATAAAACGAACGCTGCGAACCCAAAATTTTGGGATCGCCTTTATGCAGAACACATGGGTGTACTGTTACTCGGTCTTTTAATACCCACCCGGTCTTTTTCCCTGCTCAGGGCTAGCCGCACAAGATGAGCTGGGTGTTGATGTGACATATAGGCTGCTCCTCTGAGTGGGGCAGAAGACAAGATATGATTTAAATCCACGGGAGGTTTCTTGGCTTTCCCAGAGGGGGACATAGAGAAAGGCTAGTCAGAAAAAGCCATTATTTCTATCAAAAGTCTAAAAACGTGGCAACTGCACTAGCAGCAGGTTCTTTAACTTTCATCTGCTGCAGTAACAAGGCCCTCATCCTAAACTTACTTCCTAAACTTTTCCTTTATTTCAGCAGGCAGCCACACCGATGCTGTCAGTTCCTCCATTGTGTTTGCATACACCCATTCAGGGTAGCCCAAAATGTAAGTATGTGCTGCTGGGTGCCCGTGGTAGCCGAGGCTCTTTGCCTGTGCTGCGCCTTGGAGCCTGTTCAAGCCCGTGGTAGGAATCCAGGGCTGCTTGTCGGGCCTGATCCTTCCATGGGGCTAGAGAGGCTACTTGCTCAGGGGAGACCAGCGCGTCCCCAGGCCACCTTCACAGAGGTGGCTCTTCACCCCGAGCAGCGCCTGCCCCTCTGCGGTGGCCCTGCAGTGTCCTTTGGATGACTTGGGCTGGCTCCCATCCCAGGGACGCTCCTTTGGGTTTGCCGGTTGCAGCTCTTGTGTGTCCAGGAGTGTGGCTGGGAGCTGGATGCTCAGGCGCCCGTTGGATGTGAAAAGGGGGGGTGAGCGCTGGATTTGGGGCCCCTCACCCCCTCTGCAGCAGGGGGTGCAGGTGGACCCTGTGTTTTGGGCCGCAGCCGTTGACGCTGGCTCCATGGTGTCCCTGGGGAGGGAGGGAAGCCCCTGTCTAGCACCTGGAATGGCGGAGGACAGGAGAGACAGGGATCTCCTTTTTAAAAGGAGGGTTTTTTTTCTCACCCCTATTCTTTATTCATAAACCTAACGCAGTTCCACAATTCCCAGACATGTAAAGCTGCAGGGCTTTTTTTGTTTTGTTTAAATCTTTCTGAACCAGCCAAATTTTTGGGGTTGGCACGAGGTGCAGCCAGTACCCATGGCCTTCCAGGGCTTGCTTGGTCTAGAAGTCTGCAGATGTTTTCTGCTGGATCTGGCTCTTAATGAACAAAAAAGATTTTGGCATACTTATTTATTTATTTATTTATTTTCAAGGGGAAAATGTGGTTTAAAACGTTGATAATTATGTTTTACATGAACTACTCAGACTTCATGCGACTGTATGGGAAAATGAATGCTCATCAATTTAAAAAAAAATTCTTTATTCATAAAGCATTCATATTTAAAGTGATCTGTCTTTTTTTTCTCCCCTCCTTAATGAAAATAGGGTTTGAGGAGCATTACGAATAATTATTTTTTTTTAATTACATATAGTTCTGCATCAGAATTCTTGAAGACAGCCCACTGTGATCCTCTGGTGAAAATACCAGGGCTTTTCAAAAGCTTTTTAATTATCCATTCTCACTGCTCCTCTCTTTGCAATATACACATAGTAACTGAAAAAAAGAAAAAAGAAAATATTCCAGGAGGGATCCACCTACAGATGTGCATAGGTCAAGCACATACTTCTCATTCAGAATGATTATTTTTCTTTTCCAGCCGTCAGGTAGTACGTCCCACCGTCAAAACCCAGCTCGCGCGCTCTTTCAGAGGGAATACTTATCACAAAGCTGCAGTGCATTTTAATCAAGGTTCCCAGAGTATTTTACGAGCAGTAATTGCCTCTTAAGGACAGGATGAAGTATTATACCCATTGTACTGACGGGCGAGCCAAGGCACAGGGAATCTAAATAACTGCAGTGTTAGAGTGAGCCAGTGGCAAAGCTGTGAACGGAGCTTTGGTGCCTTCACTCCTGGTGCTGCTAAGATACCTCCTCCTCCACCCGCCAGTTTTCCTCTCTCTTCTTAAATCAAAATTTTTCAGACATTGACTTTTTTCTTACATATTATACGGCAGGTGCTGTACTTGCTCTGAAGTTGAGGTGAACCTGTGTGTGAACGTGCTCTTCTTGTTTTATGAGCTTGCGAAGTGTGAAGGCCTGTGTGGCGGGACTTCGTTTCATTCCGAACCTCATGTTTTGCTGCTGCCCTCTGTGGCTCTGGTAGGCCATTGGATCATCCCCAAACTGTTGTGTTTGTTACTGATGTATCACCGTGCCGTGAGTGACAGAAAGAATTCCACTTTTCAGCACAACAGTTCACTCACTAAATGATTCCCCAGCACGATACATGCTCTGTCTTGTATTTAATTATCTTGTAATTATCAAAGCAGTAATGAAGCTGTGCATAAGAAGTGTATGGATCAATAAAAACAACTCAAAATTATGAAGGAGCACTGACAGGCTATGAGCCCAGCCGTTCTTTGGATGTTAGTTTCCATTTTTCTGAAAAGCTTTTGACTTTTTTTTTTTAAACAACGTCAGAGAAAAGGATGTAAAGTTCTTTCTGTTTATTCCTGACTGATGATGATCATGCATACATTCTCAGTGCTTTGCAAGAAGCGGTGTAAGTGCTAATGAAAGTTTGTATTGGAGTGGCCCCTAAGAATATGATCATTGTTACAAATTTATTAACACCATGAAAGATTTCCTGTCCTAAAAAGTCTGCCAGCAAACGTCATAATCCTGAGTGGGCAGAGCCATGTGGTAGGTTTGACTGAGCCCCTTTGACAATTATATCATTTATTTAACTGTCTATCTTTAGAAGTTGGGAGGCTAAGCTTTGGTTTCAGAGGCATGCTGAAACTCTCGCGCTGCATGCACGGCGAGGGTAATGGAATACCAGAGTGCTCGCTTGGGCTTTAACTACTAAATAATGTGGTTGCACATGACACAACAGGAACAGAGGTATAATCCTGCCCTGTGAAGCAGGTCACATGTTTCAGGTTCTCTCTGTAATGTATGCAAAGTAGCTGCTTAAATCATTACGAGTGTGTAAATCATCTTCTTCATAAACAATACCATCAAGGTACAGTCAGGCAACATGTCTCTTGTGGGTTGACTGGGGCTGGAATTTCTTTCAGACGTTGAGGAGGTACGTCAATGCATGTGAAGCAGATTCATCTGTTGCTGCAGTGTGATCTCTTGCAGTGGATTTCTAAGATGAATATTGCTAAGGCTGTCTTCTTCACATTGAAGTGCAGTGAAAGGAGGAGGATGTGAATGAGGCAAACGCAGCCTATATGATCCGAGGCTTCCATGAAAAATTTGCTCCTTCTTTTCCTCTGGCTTTGTAAGTCACGCAACAGATACCCGTTTATTCCTCTGCATAAGTTTAGTAAGTATTCAGAGCTCGTGTTACTATGTATGTCGTGCATTTGGGGAGGAAAAGATTTGTTGAGCAGTCTGTTAGACTCGTATCTTCTGTTTTAGCCATCATTTCTCTATATAATGATAGTTTTTTTCCATCTTTCTTTAACATGCCAGTGTACTTTCTGTAACTCCTAAGTAACACTCTACACCTCTTTAAAGCAGTTCTCAAAGCTGACTAGTTCAGTGGTGAGTGAAACTGAAAGCGAGACCTAATCTTGTTAAGAACTGTGCTGTACTTCTGGATAAACTATAAATATGTGCCATTATTACTACTACTACTACTAATTCTTGGAGTTTGTGTTTTTTTTGGGGGATGAGGAGGGGTAGGTGCACTGTATGGTCACCTCCCCACCCCCAAATGTTGTATTTTGAATTGCTTTAAATAGTTGTTTGGGATGTCTTTATTATGGTGAATCATGTTTTTAATATCTGCTTTAAACACACGTGCGAGTTCATACTAAGGCAATGGAAGCCCTCTTTCATTTGCTGTCATGTAACACCTCTGCAGCGTGTAAAATGCCCCTGGTTTATAAATACAGATAGACCTTCTGTGCAGAAATCCTTTCCCTCAAATGAGTAAGGGTCAGATAGTTTTGGTTAAAAAGTGAATCCAAAGACGGTGACTCCATAAATTCAGTATATACTCCTTTTGCTCAGAGATGCTGGCTCTGAGTTACAATTACCCAACATCAATTTTAGAAGAAATACCAGTGAAATGGCACTGGTAGATGTACTGGATACAACTAAAGATGCTGGCAGCGGCCACCTGGTCTATAAGCGCTACCGAAACATCACTTTTCCTACTTCCTATATCAGTGCTGTGTCCTTTAGTGGTGGGAAGAAAAACACAACCAGTACTCATCAACTTTCAGCACATGTGGAAACAAAGCTAAAAGAGCAGGGGCATCCCCGATGCATTGGCAATTTGCTAAGCGCCTGAGGGCTGCATCTCATTTGCATTGAAAATACGTGGATTGCTCCTGCCTTCATCTCGGCTAGGAGGACGCGGCTAGCGGAGGCAAGAGGGCCCAATATGGCTTGTTTTACCTGGATCCAAGTGGTTTGGATCTGGCTGGAGCGCCTCATGACGGGACATGCCGTTGCCCAAGGGGCTGTTGCGCTGCCTCGGCGCAGCTGCGAGGCTGCACGGCACGTTTCGCGCCCAGCCTGCCCCGTCCGCAGCGGCGGGCAGGGCCGCCAAGCGCAACCGCTCCCGGCCCGCTCCTGCTCAGCCCCGGCACCTCCAGGCTTTCCAAGCGTGGATGGGTTACGGTGCCCACCTCTGGTAGTTGCCGTGCTCTTAAAAGCTAGGCGGGCTGGTTTACGCCAGTGCTTTTTCCAGGCCTGGGTGAAAGGCGCCTCGGCGGTGCGAGGAGGCTGCCGGCGCTCCTCGTTGTGGGGCTCTGCAGAGGGCTGGGTGAATCAGTGCCCTGCACAGAAACCCTTTTTTGTTTTTTTAACCGGTTTAGTAATGAAAGTCAAATAAAAAAAAAAAGGGAAAAAAAAACCCAGCTTGTGCCTTTTCAATAGAGATAACTGTTATCTCTTATAAAAGTCTACATAAGTGTAAGTAATTGCCTGCACTTGGCTCTGGTACAGTGGAAAAGCTGTGATCAGCAAACTCTTATTGTGCTGCGCATGTAAGGGGAAGTTATCGGATGATACGGGGACGTGTTGGCGTTAATGCCTGTACTTCTGTCTCCCCTACCTTATTTACACTTCTTTGCAAGTCTTAAAGACTTAATAGTGCCTCATACCACGTTGCCTTTGAGAGAAGAAAGTTTTGCTGGGATCGCCCTTAAAAAAAAAAACAACCAAAACCCCAAAACAAAAAAAAAAACCACAAAAAACCCAGCAGTACTGCTTTATCAGTTCGGCTTCCTTTGTTCAGCGTTTAAGTTCTGGGTCCGTGTCGTGAACGAGCATCGCCGATGAGCGCCGGCTGTGGGGCACGGCGCGGCACCGGGCGGGCTCCCACCGGCTCTGCCCGCCGCCGGGCTGCGGAGGAGGGAACCGGGGGGGTTCCCCTTCCCGCCCGGGTCTCGGCACCCCCCAACGGCACGTTTGGCGAGAGCTGAAAGGACTGTCTGTCTGTGTGTGTCGGGGGTGCAGGGCTGCGGGTCACGTTTGCAGTCGCATGAAGCTTTACGCCGCGTAGCTGCCTCGTGTGTGTGTGTCTGTCTGTCTGTCTGTGTCCGTGTGCCAGCGCTGGCTGCCTTATCGCAGGAAGTGTTGCGGAAAGCAGTTGCTCCCTCTCTCTGCCCGGTTCCCAGAACGCCGTGATTAACGACTCTCCCCCCCGCTCTGTCACTCAAGTGCTGAGCAGAAAACGGCAGTCACGGCTGTCCCACTCCAGCTTCAGCCCCCCCCCCCCCCCCCCCCCCCAATAAACTTAGATAAAGCCCTTAGAATGAATACTTTTTTTTTTCCTTTGCCTTTCCTTCTGAACGCCTTCATATATATATATATATGCACATATATATGAAACATTTTTGGTTTATATTGTAAGTATATATATTAAAAATAATATATGTATGTGTGTATATATAAAACCCAAAATTCTGTTCCACACTCTGCAGTGATAAGCCTGACCTGAAGCAAGTAGAGCTGTACCTGTTCATAGGCTGGTCCTTTCTAGGACACCTTTGGAAATCCCTTTGTTGCCCTCACTTTATGGGTACTTTATTATGAAGAGGATGTGAGTCTGGTCAGTTTGCTTGGGAAAATACCAAACCCAACAATCTAGACTGAGAGGGAGATATCAGGATAAAGTAATATTTTTTTCATACAATCATCTTGAATTGTCTTGTGACATTTCATGAAAAAATCCCGTCTCAAACTGGTATTTTTCACTTGTACTTTTAAAAACTCACAGAATGGAGGCCTTAAGATGTTTGCATGCTAAGATACTGTGTAGTACCTGAATATATAGAATGAACATTCCAAGAAGCCCAGAGACTACTAGCATGCCCTTTGGAAAATTAATCCTTTAATATATTTGTTTCCAAATTGTGGTCTGCAGACACACTGATCTGCAGTATCATATCATCCATTTAGGGGTTTTAATTAAAAGTTTGATGTGAAGGCTGCATAGTGGTTCCCTGTTACGTTTAAAGTTTGACAGTGGTCCATGATCCAAAAATTGAGGAACATTCGTTCAGGAGAATGATGGTCCTAGATCATTACTTTTTGCTTTCATTTCATCCTGTATTTTTTTCCCTCTCCTTTCAAACATGATTAAAACCAATGAGAAAGGAAATATTTTAAGTTATTTGCAAAGTTATTTGATTTTTATAAAATTACATGGTGTGATGTGCTGTATGTGCCAAACTGCAGACAGACTTTCAGCTCATAAATTAAGTACACTTTTTTTGTTCTGGTTTAAGCCCATTGAGACTTCTGCCAGTTAGGTTTTTCTCTTCTGTGATCATCATGCATAATAGTCTGATGTTGCAGATACTTGCAGGAGCATAGCGAAACTGGTAGCATCATGTATGTGGTTTGATTTTTAATGTATAGCATATTAAAGCATACTTTCTATCCCTAAAGTTGTTACATGAAACTACTGCAGTATATATTAAAAGTCACTGTACTCCTAACTAGTCTAATATGAATAACAAAGGTACATAATAATTATTGCTTAAGAAAAGAAAATCCTTTTTAAAAATAGAAAAAAACCATATTAAATAAAAAGACTTAAATATTTACCATTTAAAAATAAGACTTTCAGATTTTGATCTGTGTTAAGGTCTAAGTCTACACAGCTTGATGTACTGTTTGATTGTGTTTATTTACCTGTTTGCTGCCAAAATTTTAAGTAAAGTCACACCACAATCCTGGTGGAAATGGCTAGCTAAACACCTGGAACCAGTTTGTGGAAGTGATTAAACTGGCTTTTGCCAGAGGCTTCCTCTGCTGGTGCAGTGACACTATTTTCTCCATTTTACATTCTGCTCAGTGACTCTCATTTTCAAAACTAAGATTACCAGGAACTGGGGCGGGGGGGAAGGCAAAAGAAAGCTTATTTTCCTTTTCCAGTCTATGGATGAAAATAGAGCGTGAGATGATGAAATCTGTTACTTCTAGAATGTGATAAACCAAAACAATTGGATGAACAATTGTACAGTGAACAAATCACATGTGTAATTCTTTGTTAAAATTAGTTTTAAATGCAAACCAGGTTTTGTAAATGTCTTTTTTTTCTTTCTTGTATACCTCGGGCATCATTGAACTGATGAGCAATACTTTAAAGAGGTTTTAAATGATTTTTTATTTAATTTCACCTTTCATAAACCATAAAAAAACTTACTATCTAGTAAACAGAAAATATGGAATGAAATCTGTAACATGTATCAACATAAAAACGTGTAAACACAAAAGATTATGTTGAGCTGTGTAACTGCTTAATTAAGTGCATATAGATATGATGTATACAAGTTACTGTCCAAAGGAAGACTCCTTCCTTTGATAAAACAACTACATTTAGTTACAGCTGACATCTTTTAATAATTATTTCCTGACTTGTCACTTTTCAGAAATAGAGTGAAAACATAAATAATTTCTTTTAACCTCATTGTATGTGTATGTTGAAGTTTTGGCCTGCCAATTTAAATCATCATTAAAACTGGTGATGTGTAAGTTGCTGTGATTTAAGTCTATATCTGTGTAAATAACCATGAGTGCAAATAGCGCAATGAACTTGAAATATGCTGTGTACCTGTTCCTCTTTGCTTTTTGAGGAATTTGGCAGAAAAACGTATTATTTCATTAAATCAGGATAGTGTTGCATTTATTGGATGTTGTGCAGCAGAAATGCTAAGTGCTTTTTTTCAGATTACGTAAATGTTATTGTATTTTCCAAATATCCCCTAGTTGGAATATTATATTAAGACAAGTCGATAATATCTTCTTCCTCATTCTGAAATTCTGAGCAGATTTTTTGATCCTGATCTTCAAATTCTGGGACCTGCAGAGGGTCAGACAAAATTTTTTATGTAACATGAGTGAAAATGCTGGGGAGGATTGAGTCCAGCCTGGAGCTCTTAGTATCTTGAGCAAAGGCTGTGGAAATAAGGTCGTGTGTTCGTATTCATTAATTACAGAGCGTTAAGAAAATAAGACCAAATCCAGAAGACCTCTTGTAATTAATCATGGTTTTTGCCAGAATACAATCCACCTCTGACTTCTCCAGTGCCTCTTGCAATAAAGGCTGGAAGATACTATCGGACTGAATGACCAAAGCTTTGTGCTCAGTCTACCCACGGGGTAAAACAGTGCCAGATGAAGACCCCGGACTACCAAGAACAAGTATTCAACTGAGAACTATTAAAAGAAAAAAAAACCAAAGTTGTCACAGCTGTGTCCTTTTAAGGTCAACACCAAAAAGATTCTTGTCAAGTAGATGGAGGGAGATGACTTACTGATGTAACCCAGGGCAAAAGAGATAAGCAATAAAAATAGTGTTACATTTCTATTTGATAGAGTGACTTCTCCTGACAGCTTACAGAGAGAACCAGGCAAAAAAATGCACTGAGTTAGTTACTATGACAGTGAAGCTGATAAATCACATGGAAATTTGATTGTGCCAATTCCACTGGGTTTTGGAGCCTGAATTTTGCTATTTTTAATAAGGACTTATGTAAATTGGTCAAAATACGCCAGAACTTAATTTCACTGAAATAAAACTCCTTGAACTACTGGGTAAAAAGGTAAACATAAACTGATAGTTACATTCCAATAGTGTTGTTCTTTAGCATTCAGATGTGGACACAGGGGAAAAAAAATAATTGATTATACTTTCAGCATGCAAGTGGGCTTTTGTTTTTAGAGAAAATCATGCCAGGTTAGGATTCCCACTTGTAGAAGGAGGTTCCCAGGTGGAAGGGGGATGTATTGCTTGGTGTGGACCAGTTCATCACCTTTACGTCTGGTTTCTGTATTGTATGGCCAGTTTTTGTGTGCATTTTAAAGATATTTATAGTCAATGTGAACTAATAACTGCTTTTCTAGCCTGAACTCCTGTGTAACATGGCGCACCAAATTCCACCCAGAGTGTAGCTTCTGCTGTGTAATACAAAAGCTGAATATCATTAGCATATCTTACAGAAGTACAGTTTCAAAGTATTTTAATGACAAGGAAGGCATTATAATCCTCCCCTGCATGTTATTTAATGAATCAGTTTGCTTGCAATAATGATTTTACTTTTCTGAAGACAGCACTTCCATTTCCTGGCAGGTAGAGATTGTTTTTTCCTGAAATCTTTTTTTCTCGCTCTCTTTTTTTAAAAAAGTCTTTTTAACCAGTCCCTCCTTTATGGTATGGCTTACTTTCATTTACCCACACCGTTTCTGATGGTTTTGCTTTCCCCGTCCACTGGCAAGGAGGACTGCAGACGTGCGGCAGCCTGGTTGCATGGGTGGGCGGCAGCGCCTGGACTGCATGCAGCCTTCTCGCGGCTGGGCAGACGAGCCCTACGGCCTCTGGCCGAGGACCTTCGGCGCAGTGAACTGCATAGTAGTGCTTCTGGGGTGAAGGGCAGGTAATGGCTTGATTTGGACTCTGCTGGAGGTTTTTCAGGTGTGTGACCCTTTCCTGGTTTATGTAGGACTAGCGCTAGTACAGTTCCAACATTGGCTGAATTTGCAAAGGCAGATATGGAGAAGGAGGCTGGGCTGGAAATGTGCTGGGGAATGCTCTTCAGAGGAGAAGAGATATTTTTTTAATCCAAGCCTGAGCTGCCACTGAAAGGGACAGTCCAACCGGCCTGCTGCCAGCCCAGGGGCATGAGCAGGGCGTTTTTGGCCAGACTGTGGGTGTGGGTGCAGGGCAGGGCCTGGGCACGCAGGCAGCGGGTGAAGGGAAGGGCAGGGCTCCTTCAGGACCAACGTAGCTTAAGTCCATCGTGAAATTGCACCCTCAGATCCCGGCTACTGGATCGGCCTGTGGCACCCTCCACTTGACTTGGTGACAACTCTGTTCCCACCGAGAAGTGTCACCAAGCTTTACTTTCCACTGTCACGGTTACCCTCTCCTCTGCGCTGTACCTACTTAGCGGGGGAAATCTTGAATCTCCACATTTTTCACAAGCAGAAGCAAAAACCCCAATGTATTACCAGGGAAAAAAAAGCTTGATGTGATATGTCAGGCAGAAATGAGATGCTGGAAAGGCCTGCCAAATCGTAGATTATCGAAGAGCCCTGGTTATAGCAAACAGTATGTATCATAAATAAATACATGTTTAAATGCATTTCAGTGTAGCAGAAAGAAAAAAAGCAATAGTGGTATATTGTGCTGTCATGGAAAAAGAAGAAACTTGGAGCGAATGGCCTGGTGTTTAAACAGCTAAACCAAAATAATGTGTGAAGGTTGGTCAGGCCCAAATGAACCCCATAAAAAGCTTTTTAGGAATTGTAAGGGTTGCGTTGGTCAGTTTGACCACATAAGGCTTCTCTGCTTAGCTATCTGTTGCCATCTTTCTTTTTGCATTGTGAATTATGTGAAAACAGGGGTGTTGCAACAAGCTAGGGAGATGGGGTGGTAGCTCCAAGAACGAGCAGGGAGACAGGTAGCATTCTGTCCCCGTTAGATCAGAGAAAAAGTTTCCATTTTCTTCAGCTGAGAGAGCAGCAGGCATCACCTTTTATTTATTTGGTTTAATCCAAATAGATTAAATTCAGTTGAAAACTGCAACTTTCAGAATTTTAACAAGTGTTTTGTCCTACCAAAAAGAAAAAAGCAATCTTTTAATCTTTTGTTGATGACTAGCAAGGTGTAGTCTCAAACTGCCTGAACTCTCTCTAGATGCATCCTATCTGCAGACCTCTGTCCCACTCAGACTTTGTGTACAATTTACTGAAAGTAACTTTACGTTGTTTTTTTTTTTTCCCCACCGTTAAAGCTCTGGTTAGGTTGTCCTGGCAAAGCGGTGTGGGCAACCTTGGGTATGTCTTTTGTGAACCTATATAGAGGGCTCAAGAACTGCCTTCTCATTGCCTTTCTAATGACTAAACTGCCTTTAAAATACAAAAAGAACTGTACAATGCCTGTTTGGGGTATGGCACAGTCACACATATAAATGACTAGTAAGACAAATAGTAAGGATGGAAGTGGCTTCTTTTTGACAAAAGCTTTGATACTGGTAATGTTACAGTTAATTCCTTCTGCCCAAGTAAGAAACATGACATATCTTGTATTTTCTTTGGAGGCAGAAGATACTGTCTTTTTAAGACTATTGGCTTTAAGGGAAGTGCAGAAAGTCACTATGAAAATAAATGTATTTTTTAAAAAGGATAGAGACAAAGAATAGCCTTTTCCCCATCTGCTTTTGAGGAAACAGTGCCCTTGGCATGTACTTTTTTAGGGAATAGTGGTAAGGCTGTGCATACCCTGAAAAAGTGGATTCATGTACATTGTCCTGAAGTTCTGTGGGAATTGTGAGCACTGGGTAGCTCTTTGAACATCAGCCACCATATGTAATCCCTTTTATAAAGTGAACCACCTTCATCCTAAAATTAGGTAGGGTTTTTTTAGCCTTGACTGCGTCTGGTGGAAGGATGTTTCATAGCCTCACTGCTTTGTCAGTTAAAACCCTTCCTTCTCATTTTCAGCCCAAAGTTAATCATGGCTAGTCTATTTGTTCTTATGCCAACGTGATCCTAAGCTTTTCCCTCCCTAACGTTTACCTGCTGCTAGCAATTGTGTTGCTAGTTTAAATGAGTTGCACTTCACTTCTTCATATAGAAGAGAGTCCCATCTTCCATATCTTCATTAATTTCAGTTAAAATTAATTTTTCTTGAACAGTATAAATAGTTTTCTTAATGCAGTGTCACCTGTGACATATACAGTGACATTACTACTTACTTGTTTCTGCTAAAATTCTTGTCTGGGACATCGTAAGGCCCTTTGAAGTGTGATTTAGATTGGTTTATAATTGTGGTCAACTACTATTCCACCCCCACCCCCCGCCCTTCTTACATTGTTTAGAGTTAATAAGGTCCCAGGGATTGTTATTTCAGAGCATGCTCTCTTTCTTACTAATTTTCATTCCAACTCATAATACAACTTTCAATAGTCTTCTGTATGGTATCTTAGTACTTCTCTAGATTGAAGATACCACAAAACTTTGTCATCATCCAGTTTCCTTAGTACTTTCTGTATAAACTCATTTGAGTATTTGTCTTGTTAGATCATCCATGATGCAGCTGTTTGAAATGAGAGTTTAGACCCTGATGGACTAGTTCAAATGGAAAGAAGTGACTTGAGAATAAAGTAGTAGAGTTTCAGTCTCTGCCTTGTCATTTGGCCTCAAGACCAGGCTCGCTTCTTGATGAGTGTTACGAAAACAGTATAAACATAGCCATGATATGGCTGTTTTGGAGTGGGAGCGGTTAGCATATGATGCTGCTTTTCTGAGGACAAACGAAATTAAGAGACATTTCCCAGTCCTTGGCTACTTGTCTAACCATAGGACTGCTCCTCCTCTCTTTTAATGATCTACTATTTTATTTAAGGAAAAAAAAAAGGTGAAATAATAATGAAAAAATGGCTTTATAAACCAGAGCAGAAAGTGTCTCTAATATTGCTGAAATGTGGAGTGCTTATAGGAAGCATAAGCCAGCAACGAGCAGTTGCTGTATCTCTCTTGCAGGTCAGGCACCGCAATCCTGATCTGCTGGATGGCGCACGTTGCACTTCGTCTGTTCGCTTGGGTTTCTACTGATGGAGTCCAAAGTGCGTAGGAGAATGGTGCCAAACCAGATTTTCTGACATGTAGTCAGGATGTTGCCAGGGTGTGCATTTGGAGCTGAGAGCTGCAGAAGTGTATCCCACAGTTTAGATGTACCCACGATCTGATGTTGGATTTTTCTCATGTAGCAAAACAAGTAAACGCCAGGCTGTCTGCTTCAGAAATGCTGTGTTGCCACAGTGTCTTATGCTGATAGGCTGTTGTTGATTAATCTTTTGAGTATTCTTTGGAAATTCATTTTCTATCAGTGCATTTTAATTGTTTTCTCACTTTAACCCTTGTATATTTATAATTACAGGAAGCAGTTCAGCTGACAGTGAAAAGAAATCGCTGCCTAATGCTTTCTTGTGGGTTCGCTGTTTCCAGCTTGCACAGCATCGCTGTGGCGGTGTGGGCTTGCTTAATGGTCTTCCTTTTGCTCATCTTGATGCCTAAACCATTGACATTTCCTCAATTCTTGAATCTCAGTTACAGTGTTCACGTGCCAGCTCCAGCACAACCTGAGACATATTTCCTTTTTGCCCTGTTCAAGGACCAAATTGACTTGTGGTGCTGTGAATTCAGGGCAAAATGTAGGGATTTGCAGAAAGTGATTAGCAGCTGGTTACCGGTATAAAGGACACAGGTTAATTTGAAGGGCCAGCATGTACAATTAAATGTGCGTACTTGCCACATGAACAAAAGTCCTAGACTTTGCACACTCTTGCTATAGCTAAAACAAAACGTGGTATCTTTTCTGTTTTCTCAAACCTTTTATAGTGAATGTGAGCAAAATCGACAGGTACAACAATGTTCCTATTGTTTCTATTGCCCACACTTGTCTTTAAAGAAAAGAAAAAAGGAAAAAAGGATCTTTAAATCCAAACAAGTCTTAACTCTCTACCTGTGATGAGCGAACCACTGGGTCTGCAGCAAGTAATCTTTATTCCACTACCTGCTGTAGACTTGCTGTTTCTCAGAGTTATAATGAAGTTTTTGTTGCTGATTTTAATATTTTCAGGAAGTTTCTGAAGTCCAGTCTCTCTGCATGCATCTCATGCATCCTCTCCCCACCCCCCCCCCAATCTTATATCTCATTCTTCTGTATTTCCAGTGATTTACAGTCATGATTCAAATCGAAACATGATGAGACATTAGGCATTGATATGTCAAGCTGTTAGAAAGACGCAAGGGAGATGGTAATTTTCAGTAATTTTAGAGTCTAATCAAGTGTGCGTATGTTGCCCAGATTACAGTGTACTGTCGAATTACAGAACTGCCCTTTAGCTCAGATGCCAGTAGCGTTCTAGGTAGACAAAAGTTCAGTTTGGACTAAAGAAGCCACATTTTTTTCTTCTGGGATTTGCAGTTTCTAAGCCCCCGCTGCTTCCCGCATTTGAGCTTGGGAAGCAAGAACCAGCCTGTCTGTGCGTATGCGGTGGTGTAGGCGCCACAGCACAGGCGTACCTACAGCACCGCCGGTGCCATCGGTGGTGTGGGAGCGCGTTGCTCTGCTCACTTACAGCGCTACCACCTCCATGCCCAACCTTTAATTATGCCTGATGCTGTGAGCGTAATACAGACTTATTTGCGGGGTTGAAGTGAGACAAGCATGCCATCTTGTGAGCAGGCAAAATGGGAACAATATGTAGGTTCTGCTGTGTGCAGATGAAGAGAGAGTGTTACGAGCGTAGATGTTGGGCGTTTTTGTTTCAGATTCAAAGGAGATCCAGAGCTGCAACAACTTGGTGTGTAATAAGATGAGAAATCAAATCAATGCTTTAGATCTGGGAGTCATAAAGAGTAATTCTTTTTCTATTAATGGGCCAAGGCATATCAAGATGCTGTGGGATTCAATGATATAAAGGGTTATTTTTTTAAAAAAGGAAGATTTGAGTCTATGTTTGGTTTGAACAGTAGAGTCTCATGCTGGAGAAGACCAAAGTATCAGCTACTTCACGAATGTATGACTTATGTTTATTGCAGTCTCTGGTTTTATGTCTTTTATGGGTCTATACGCTCGTCTTGTTATCTACATACAAATGGTTATACGAATGTCTTATGACATTAAGATTTTTATCTGTGTGATCTTGGGCTGTTCTCATTACTCACGAGAAGCCACGGACAAGTTTTGAAGATCATTTCTAATTCCTCTCATGTATTCTTTCAATACATACTGCTTAACAGAAGAATTGTTTAAGAGATGCTTAAATTTAATAGGCTCTGATTTCATCTCTGTCTTCTTGTAAAGCAAGGCATCTTTGCAGCATAAATCCAGTTGTAACAGATTTCAGGGGATAAGAAATTTATAGCTAATACTAATCCCTAAAAAATGGCTATATCTATTGTGAAACATTCTCTACAGAATTACCACAGATTTTGGGTCCTTGTATCAGTTAATCAAGTAATTTTAGAAGCTGGATTCTCTCCTGACTGCTAATGGTACAAAGATCGCTTTTGCAGCCTTATGTCTCATGGTTTATCAGATCAAACTGTTACAGGAGTAATTATTTACCCTTGACTAGTCCCATTTTGGGAAGAATCTGCACGCTGATGTGTGGATGAAACATTTATCTCTTGGGTTGTTTGAAATAACAATTGTGGATGTTCTGAAGCTATTCCTAGATTGGAAAATTAGAAGCAGCCCTAGCTCGGATTGATTGGCATGGGGAGAGCAAACAGCAACAGATTATTGATTGGGCAGCAGCTAGCTGAGCAGGATGACACGATCCATACTCAGCCAACTGGCTTACATTTGGCAGTCCTTTTATTCAGTTGTGGTTATCTTGCCCCATCTGTGTTGGACTCTCAGCTTCTCAACCTAATTGGCTGTGTTAATTTGTAGCCCGCACCTTCAGATCTCAGGTACATCCCAAATTCCTTTGCACAAGTTGCAACATTACTTCAAAGAAGGTGCTGTTGTAGCCTCTGCAAATAATTTTGGGAGTTTTTTTAGACTCCAAGATGCCAGTGAACCCAGAAGTTGCTTTAATAAGTTGCTTTCTTTATAAGTGAAAACACGGCAAAAGCTTTCCATTTTTGTGGGATATATCCCAGTGCAACAAATCAGCCCTACATCATTGCCGGATATTTCTTAAAACTGGTGAGGTACCGGATTGGGAATTGAGGTGCCAAGAAGGCAGCTCTGAGGAGGAGGACAGGAGCAATGCGGTAAGGCTCACTTGTGTATAGGGGATTTTTGAGAATGGAACTATTAGCGTAATCTGTGGTTGTACCTCTATGTAACTTTTTTTTTAGAGAAGTTCTTCTAGATTTTTTTTTTTAAAGAAACATTTAGATGTATTATTGATGGAAAAGAGATACAGTTAGTGTCCAACTCATTACAAAAATGTATCTTCAGTGGGAAAAACAACTGTCCACTTCTGTTTGTTCTCTGCAGACTGCAGATTTCTATTTGACTCCTATTGGTAGTTTTAGTGCCTGTCTATACATTGCAGTGTGCAGATTCTGTAACCTGTGTTGTCCTTGTGTTTGTGGAAATTACATATTTAGCTCTCAGAAAAAAATCAATTTTAAAATCTTTTTTTGTATGTGTTTTATGATCCTGGCAGATTGCCAAGGTTTAAATTAAATTTCCTATGTCTGTATGGTCGAGGCTAATGTGAGGGCTTTTGGCGCTACCCCTTCTTGCAATAAAGAATCAAAGCCAGTACAGTAAGAAATCTTCTATCAAAAGCTGAAAGCTAGATTCATAAAATCACTTATGCAGGCATTATGAGATTTTCCCATGGAAAGTTTATGTGGGAGTTGGGCAAAAACTGATTCAAGAACAGCATTATTTGCACTATATATATTCATCCAGCAGTCAACAGGCTGATGCTGACACCCCTTGCCAGTTTTAAAGGAATGCCAGTGCTCGCTACGTGAAGCTGCTGCAAAGCCACATCAGCAGAGTCTCGAGGAGTCTCCTTACTCTGCGCTCGCCTTCCCCATTTCCGACCAGAATTGAAATGGGTAAAACAGAAATCATATTCCTCAGTGAATACATGCATTCGATTCTTACGGCTATCTGAAAAATGCTTCTCTGTTTTAAAGCAGTTTCATAACAAATCATTACGGTGAAGGCATTATAAGAGTAGCTTTCTCGTCAGCATTTCACTTCATTCCTCAGCTTAAAAAGAAACATAAATAAGAGATAAAAAGGGCAAATAATAGACAAACCACTCACAGTGAATCCATTTGCATTCGCTTTGTTTTTTTGTTTTTTGTTTTTTTTTCCGCTTTTCTTCATTTTACTTTGTTTTAAGAAAGTGGCTCAGTGTTTCTGAGTCTGCATGAGGACCATAAGATATGTGCTGCAACAGGGAGTCTTTCCTAGTTAATAGGGATGATTCCAAAGGCAAGGTAATTCACCACTGCTTTGGCTGGAGCTAATATTGGGCTCCAACGTCAGTTCTCTAATTTCTGACAAATGGCCAAGATTTCTTGAATAGGCACAGCTTTCTGTTTTGTGTAGGGAACACACAATCCACTCTTTTGTTGTGGTTGCCACTGCTGTTGTTTCTCCCCCATTCACAATGGAGAGTGGGGTTATTTGTGCTGAGTGGAAAATCAGTGCCAAAATTCTGACTTGCTTATATTTAATGTGATGTTAATTTTTGTGATAGCCATAAAGGGTATAAGAGATTTTGTAATACGGATCCCCCTGTATCCTGACCTCCAAGTCAAGAGGGCATATTGGTGATGAAAGTTTTAGCTGTTACAGGCATATCAAGATGAGAGTTTACTGGATGATTCAACCCAAATGTATAGAAACTGTTTATATAGAGATTGCCAAACATTTTCCATTGCTTTTCTTTTTATCTAAATTCTTGAATATATTACTAAATAAAATAGTCTGTGTTTGGAATGTATGGCTGTGGGATATACGGAAACTCACAGCATGTGGGGGGAAGAGTTAGAATAGGGAAATATCATAGTTTTGTAAACTTTATGTGAATATAGGTACATCATATATAGGCTCAAGATTCAATTTGCTGATCAAAGCATCCAAATAACTTTGGATTTAATAATGTCAGCAATGAATGCTAATATATGGAAATGAAAAGCATGGAGCAACAATAGCTAGCCACGCTTACCAGTATTACCCTGCAGCATGTAGATTTACATTTTTTTGTTTTGTTTTGAAATCACAGTTTGGAAAATGTGTGTTCTTTTTCCCTTCTCCCATACTTCTGAATGTGGGTTCTCCTGAGCAAGCTTAGACAAGATTCAAGCTAAACAATAGGGCAACATCGGAACCTTTGAAGGCTCAGTTTGGATAGGTACCCAAAGCCAAAGTCTGCTTTGATGTACGTGGGCTCAACTCCTGTTGCCCTTGGTTGCCCTCTCTTACCTATGTAACTTGTGTCTGGAAACCCTTGCCAACTTTTTTCTTAAAAAAAAAAAAAAAAAAAAAAAAAAAAAATTTGCAAACTCATGTTCATCTTGGTTCTAGTCTGGCTGGAAAATTACTACAATAATGCCCTCTCCGGTGATGATTTAATATTGCTGTTTCAGGTCCAAGCTGTAGACTACTGCCTCCTTCCCCCTTTTTAGTTTTGATCCAGCTGAAATGTCAACCCCGTTTCAAATGGGATTTTTTTTGCCTCTACTTGGAAACGAAATTACTTGAACTTTTCTGGAATGCTAGCCAAAACCATCGTCTTTCTGCCTTCCATCTGCTCCCCTTCTCCTGAATAATTTTTGGTTCCATTTAACTGAAGTTTTGGGCAAGGGAACTTTGACGCCTTTCTCTCATATCACAGGCCTCACCTGGCAGAAGGGAACCGCACATCTCAGTCTTGCTTCTCTCAAAGTCAGTGGAGCTTTTGCCATTAGCTTCAAGGGAAATAGGATCAGCCCATTGTACTCTTAATGAAAGAGAACAAATGAGTCACTTCTTGTATCCATACTTGATTGCTCTTGCCTGGGAGCCAGGAGGTCACCTTCATTCCTCACTCTTCATCTCAAGGTAGCACTGTGCTTGCCTCTGCCAATACACTCAACTCAGATTCAGTTCTGAGTCATTTGCAAACCCTAAACTCCCATTGTCTTCAAAGGACATTTGGATTACAAAGAACATTGGGTTTACTCAGGCTGAAAAGAAATTGAAACATATGGGATTGCCACACCTACTAGAAGAGAGTTTGGAAAGACAGTGGTTGTTTACCCTAAAGACAGGATGAATAGGGGGATGTGATAGATGCGCCCACAGCCTAGAGGATCTTCGATTCTTGCTAGTACAAAATTGAGGGGAAACTCTACTCCATTGACAAGAAGGAAATTCAAAATGCTTAAAATATTTGCTCTTTTTTAGTTTGTAATTAGATTGTAAAGTGAGAGCTACAAGATATCACTGATACCAGGATTGTAGTAATGTTCAGGTAGATATTGGACACTTTTCTAGGAAGTGGAGATATACAGACTTATTTAACAACAAATTGTAGAATGTGAGAGATAATTAAGGGCTATAAACCCTCTTACTCTTCAGAAAGTAAGCCACTGTCTAGGTGTTGAGGATTAGGAGCGATTTATTTTTCACAGAGGTAGTTGATTCTGTATCTGTCCATAGGCAGTTGAACCTTCTTTGAAGGATCTGGTATTGGCCGCTCTCCAAGGCAGAACACCAGACTAAATGGACCTCTGGTCTCATCTAATAGGGAATGTTCTACAATCCTATAAAGTGTAATGACAGCAAATTAATAGAATAACCAGAAGATTCAGTGAGGATGGCAGGGCTCTCATAGGAGGTGTCAGTCCTGGCAGAAGTCAGTTATTTCATTTCAGTAAGCAAATCAGGCTGGATTCTCTCTGCGGTGCAATAACAACAGATTGAGGAGCATGCAAAGAAGCATCAATACATAAAAATTAAACTACTTTTAATACACAAAGCTGAGTTTAGATAAATGCAGAACAGAGAAGCAAAGGTACAATATTCTCTGAAAGTGTGGCCTTTTTATGCTGTTTTGGAGACTAATTTACATACAAATAAAATGTCAGCTTATCCCATAACTGTCATGATAAATTGGAGCATTTAGACTTTTGCATGAGGTGCTCTTTCTGTACCTTATTAAATTATAGGATCTTGGCCCTTTGCCAAGTGCCAGGGTGACACGCTCTCTACTGAAATGCATACAGGAGAGGGATATGGGCCTGGACATCAAGAGAAACCAGGTTCAGTCACTAGCTAAGAGCCCTGCCTGTACATCACCTTGAACACCTTGATTTTATTTATCTGTAAAATGGCAGTGATATTAATTTTTTAAAATTCTTTTTTTTAATTATTATTTTTAATTATTTTGCAAGGTTCTTTGAGGCTTGAACAGGTTGTCATGTTTACAGAATATTTTTAGATGCTTGATTGGAAGCCAGGGCAAAGCGAATCTTTACCTTCTTGGTCTCCCCCATCCTGGATGGATGGCAGCGGAGGTCAGTAGGAGCAAGCTCTGCTAGCAGGCTTGTAAGAAATGCAGAGCAGCAAACTGCCATGCTCAAGCACTCTTAAATAAAAGAAACAATTGTAGAATTCTTCATTTTGTTTGCAAGATACTGTAATATTCCACCCCACGTCGTCTCTTCAGACAAATCATCTTTTGACCTCAGTTTCTCCTGAAAGTGTCTTCATGATTACCCCGGTAGTGAGCTTAAAATGAAAGAAGTGCCTGGAACTAGGTTCAAACAATCTATTTTGAAATGCCACTCCTAAACTCTCTGAAATGACCAAGTGTCTGGTCTATACCCATAGAAAAGGTTAGATTTATTTCAGTGGCTAGATGGCTAATATGTGCTGTGCTCTGAAGCATATGGCAATAGAAAAGATAATTTTGAATTAATTTGATGTGATTTAATAAGAGATTTATTTGATGAGAGTTGTTTGAAGGTGATGACACTTTGTAGCTGAACAGGATTTAAGATGTCCAAAAGTGCACCTTTAGGGATTGGAGAACGATCAGTGGTGGGAAAGTAAATGTAAGTGGGAAGGAGCAAGCTTGAACAGACCATAGCTTTTTTTCACTTGTCTCTTTGTTGTAAACTCTGTGGAAAAAAATTGCAAAAAGCTCTTGGCAAATTGGTGATCAGGGACCAAACTGAAGAGTCTGAAAATGCAGAAGAGGAAGAGAGGAGGTGAAAAACAAGTGTTTTGCTATAATACTGCTCTACTAGTATGACGTATAAGGCATGATTTTCTCCTTGCATTTTCTAGATTGATGAAGCTATCATAATTTCAGCGGAGCATGCAGAGTATAGAATATCAAGCAGATACGTTTTGACCAAATACAATGTCTGATCCTGCCAAGTTTTACTGATATGAAGAGGCATGTTCTACTCTAAGCAAACTCAGGCAGGAAAGAGTGGCCATGCAGTTTCAGGGCTTGTAGAAAAACACGTATAGCTTAAAAAGTCCTTTGGAATTAGTTCGTCACTTGCTTAGAGCCATGACGTCCCCTGTCTTGTATGGTGTATTTGAAGACATTGGTGCCAAGGGGGAGGAGGTGGTCTTGTTGAAGAGGGAGTTGCTTGTCGTTAAGTTTATTCTGCCCTCCCATGCTTTAGGGACTGATTATTGAGTTCCTTACACAAAAGGGGTTGTTCTTCCCTTCTCAGCAGACAAAGGTCAGGACCGTGTGTCAGTTGTTTTCAGGCAGGCTTGCTCTGAGAACCACAAGCAAAGCTGGGAGAGAAGCGTCGTGTGTGACTGCCTCTAGCTTTGTGTCCCACCTGGAGGTGGTGGGGATGTGAAGCTATACATGTCTCTTTTCTGTCATTTCACTGTTCATGTATCCACGAGGGAAGGTGGAGAGATGGGAGCTTTAACCAGTCCTGTACCGCTGTGTTTGAGTCAGGGGGTAGTTTGCATCTAATGCAATCTAATTTTCAGTGAAGGCAGCAATTTCACCTGAGATTTCCAGTGTATTTACAGATTATTATTATTATTATTATTATTATTATTATTTATTATATTTTTTGAAAATGCTTAAATTAGAAAACATACAGGTCTTCGAACTGTGGGCTGTCCTTGTTAGCTTGTTGACTTTCTGGTTGTGCTCGGCGCGGGTCTGGGCCAGCCCGGCGGGACAGGCTGTGGCGGAGGGCTGGTTGTGGGGTGGCTCCCCAGGGACGGAGCCCACCGTGGAGATGGTTTCCCAGAAATTCACTCTCTCAAGACAGGAGCTTTCTGGCTTCAGAGCTCGTGTGCCTTACAGCTGCTCGATTGTTATATGGAGAGTGGGGAGAAGGCTCCAGATTGGTTAGGACTTTATGTGCTTGATAGAAGCCAACACTTTGAACACTTAAGGGTTTTTTATATAAAGCACAGCAGACAGTCTTTGTAGCCTATTTATGTGTAATGAGCTAGGTTTTGTTTTGTGCCTTGTTTTTTCTGCTGTGAAAGAAGAAGAAAAAAAAAAAAGGAGAGAGAAATTAAAACCACAGCAGTATTTTCCCATGCGGCTATAGTGAGTATCCTGCGATCTCACATGATCGGCTGTCCTGGTGGGGTGGCGTGTGGGAAGGTGTCAAAATATGTCTCTCAATTTTTTTTTTTTGTCTTAAAAGGGAAAGCCAGATGAGTGCCAAAAGCCCTATTCTCTTCTCTAACCCTGCAGTAACAAACTACATGAGTGTATGTTATTAAGATGATAAGATTAAATTTCTAGCTACTAACATGCTATCACAACAGCAAAGGGGGAAAAAAGATCTTGAAAAAATTATGAAAATTAGTCTGACGGTCTCCTTTTAATAATAAGATCACTCCCAACCCCAACAGACAGTGTAGGCTGGAATTCCACAGGGCTTTTTTGTGGTCCTAATGATTTTAATAATACTTTGTGCTATGTAGCACCTTTCATTAGAGGATCACAAAGTGCTTTACAGTCACTAATTAATTAAGCCTCACAACACTCCTGTGAGATAGGTAAGTATTAGACATATATTAAGCTGAGACACTGAGAGTTAATGATTTTTTGCTGCATTATTCTAGCAAAATGATTGATGTTTAAGCACCATATGTGCATTATATGTCTGTGTGTGGGTGTGTAATATATATGAGTGTAAAAGTATTAATTTTACTATCCCTTAACAAAGAGGTCCTACTTGAGCCTGTTGAATATAAAGGCGTATTTTCATTTAACTTTTTGTTGCTGCAGCATATTGACTGATAACATCACAGTCTTCGTAGACCCTTGACTCAGTTTGCTATTCTGCTTGTGCATCTACTTGCACAAAGATTAGTCAGTAGCATCTCATAAAATTCAGACATCTTTCTAAATGTATTATTCTGTTAAAAAGAGCGTATGACTAAGACCTGACCTAAACCTGCAGTGCAAGCACAAGGCAACAACCATACTGTTGCAACAGGCTTTGATGACAAGTCATCACATTCAATAAAAGTAATGAGCAACAACAATGACCCATTGCGGGAGCTGATGATCAGCAGGTAATTAGCCATTATCTTCACCATGCATAAGAAACTATTGATTATCAGAATTTGATTTTTCTTTTTATTTTTTAAAAGAGGTACAGTAGTCACTATGGTAATTCATTATCCTGAATTATGAACTGATTTTAGCAGAAGTTTCCACGGATAAACTGATGTGAGTGATTGTTGAACAGAAAAGTCTGCATCTCGCAGATGCATGAATTGTGTAGAGTAGGCTTGGCTAGTTTTGAGGGAAACTATATATAGCTATTAGTATTATTTCCACTTTAAAATAGCTGAGGGTGATCATATGAGGTAAAAAAACCGCCACATGGTTTAAAGGTAATTTCAGCGTAATGAAAAGAAGATACTAAACCCTGCATTACAGAGCCCAAAGATGAGTTCTGCAGCCTGGGCCTTATCCAAAGTTCCCTCAGCTTGAGAAGTCTCTTTGTTCACATTCAGGTTTAGTAATTCTTTTATTTTGGGAAGATCACCATTTCCAGTGACAAAAAGGTAGTTCAGTCCCAATGGCTGTTCATCACTTGGCCTCTTCACTAACAGCCAACAAATGTGCTTGTTATTGTGATGGCATTTTTGAGATGCGGATAGTTGCCCACTTCAAGTAACACCACTAAATTCGTTTCAAGTGGGACATGAGGCAGCCAGCAGATGATAACTTTCAATTGCTGATGGCAGAGCCTGGTTATGAACCAGTTACTAGTATTCCTTTATCCATCCCATTAGGCCAGTCCCATTACGATGCACAATACCTGTTAATATATGTTCATTTTTAAGGCACTTTTATTTTTTACAGCATTTATCCAGCTCGTTTTCAACACTTACTTTAAACTTGTTTTAAACTTGTTTTTTGGTGAACATCACCTCTGAGATCATTTTTGTCTCTCTTTCTGTGTGTGTGTGTTTGTATATGTGTGTGTACAAGAGTGTGTGTGTCTGTCTGAGGAGAAGGCAGCTACGGAATTTCTTACGCTTGATGGAAGTGGAGAACAGCAGCCACTTTTTGTATAGTGCCCACTAATAGATGCATGTGAATGTACAATAGGCATAATAATGTTTTTAAGTAAAAACCATATTTTGAATGCATAATTTAGGAAGGAAAACCTTTTTTTGTTTTGTTTTGCAGATATACAGATCAGCTCTCAAAATGTCTTCTGTGTCTTCCGTGCATCTTCTAAGACAATTGCATTAGCCCGCCTGCTAGTTGACTAATAGAATTAATAATTGTAAAAAGCACTCTAAAGCCACATGCCTTATGAAGTCAATGCTGGGTATGATTTTACAAGTATGTGATCCATTTTTTCAAGTGAAATTGTTAACTGAAAACGTTCTTGGCACACAATAAAACATTGTGCAATCTGTTATTTGTCTTAGAGATAATAATTTCGGAGTGGCTATATTCTTTCTATATCTAACTTATGACTTGCTAGGGGATGGTTTCTTCGATTTAGGAGTATTGCAAATGTAGTTTTATTTACATAATATGTCTCTGAAAAATGATAGTGGTGGAATTTCAGCAACAAAAAAAAAAACACATCTTTTCTTACTGTCCCCTTGAGTGGATATCAAGCAAATAAATGACAGATGATTTTTCAAAAGCTAAAAGAAAAAAGAGGGGAAAACACTTTTAAATTCAACTTAAGAAAGTTTTTATATTTAGATCAATGTTATCTTTCCTTTCATTCTCCAAGTGTAGAATACTGCATGAAAAATCTCCATTAGGCAGATGTGTTCCCCCCTCCCCTCCATTAACACACAGACTCACAGATATGTCAGGAAAATTTGAACCAAAGTATCGAGATCTGGAGTACTGTCTAGTTAGCCTGTATACAGTCCAGATTTTTCTTTTCTTCGCTTTATAGGGATTTTTTTCTGTCCTTTGCTCTGACTCTCTTCTGTCAGTTGCCACGAAGATAGCAAAATCTCTAAACTTTCCTTATCTGCCAAAAATATCTGTAACAAAAACATTTTAAAACATTGCATTTAGTCTTGTTTAATTTTGACTGAGGTAACAGTTACGATGTTTACTTTCTTGATTTCTCATTTTTTCTTCACTGCGTAGTCAGAACTCCTTTCTCTGTCCTCTAACTGCCATGAATTGCTTTTAAACAGAAGTTATTTTAAAAGTGGTTTGGGACGTGTAATCAGGAGAAAAATAAAGACTTAGCTGAACACCGACCAGAGATGCTCACCAATATTTTTAGTGTGTGTTAACCAAGAGCATTCATGAAGTCCCACAGAGAAGCAGTAATGCTAAAAGGCTAAGGACTGTCTTTATACCTTGAATTATGTACGTGCTCATGTTGTTTTAGTAGGCTGAGTCTGTATTGTAATAGTTCTCTTACCACAACAGGAAATCTTTCTTTTCTCTTACTTCATGGTTCAGAAGTTATCAGGGGAAAAAAAAGTAAAATTCAGTACATACATATCCCAGTAGGTGTGGCTGACATTAAAGAGAAGACACTTGGTTCCCAAGCATGTGTCTTCTACAGTAAGGAATCACAGTAGGCATTTAAGAAACCTATTAAGACCACACGGAGTGTCAAAATTTCAGTAACATGAGCTGGCATTCTGTGTGAAAGCCGTCTCGCTGTAGCCCATGCTGCCTGTGGATCAGCTCAACCACAAAGACAACAGACCCAGCCCAAGACACAAGTTGAACACTTCCCCTAAGAACTTGTCTGTTTTTATCAACATAGCACACAGTGCCCTTTCATGTGGAGCAGATGTAAATAAGAGGATGTACAGATGCCTCTTCTTTTATTTTTAACCTCCGTCCCCAGCCGTACTTCTCAAAGTACTGTTTTGAGAAGGTCATCCGTGGCTTTTAAAGGTCTGGATGCAGCACCATTTGGAGCGCATCAGTGCTGCTCCCAGAATCGCCAGGCGGTCCTCCCTTCGCAGAGCAATATATATCTCCAGTGCCTCTGTAGGTGCCTGGCCATGGCTGGCCTGGGAATGGGGGCTCAGGCTTGAGTCTGCAGCTCACATCTCATGTGTGGTACTGCAGGCTACTGCCACCGGACCACACGCAATTTGGCAAGACAAGCATTCGTCATTGTATACAGCATTGGCAAAGATAAGAGCATAGAAGAAGTTGTAGCACATCTGTCTTCTGCCCATAGCTAGCATGTGAACACAAATGGATCAAACCAGCAGGTGATGAGTATCAAATCCAGAACCACACAGTGGAGAGGGCAGGGAAGTTTCATATATATATTTTCTCTAAGTAGGCTGGGGAAGGTGAAGATATGTAGCAGACAAGGAATTTGGCTTACTACCTGCATAGTCTGATTATTTGTTCTTCCATAATCTCCCATGTTCAGCTAACTCACTGGTGGCAGACTCCTTCTTTCTCTCTGATCCTTATTGCTGTCCTGTCTGAGCTTTCTTAAATGGATCCTGAAAGTGTACTTGCAGATTTAGCAATAGCGGCTACGTTTGCAAGGAGGGCTGAGCAGAGGAGGGTTTGGCTGTTTAGATCCATGTGGATTCCAGGTGTTTTCGGGGTAGATCCCGACTCAGCCACACAGCAATGTCAAATGTCTGGATCCAGGCCTGTAAAATTTTATTGACAACGGGTTTCCTAATAAAGTTAGTTTCTCTCTGTTTGGCAAATAGAACTAATTACATGAATAATGGACTGTGGGGCCAGACTCTAGAATATCCATATAATCCTGTTTGAAGTTTATGGGCAGTAGGAGGGGGAGCTTTTGCTATAGAGAAACTGATACCTGCTTGGGAAAAATACTTTCTCTGAAACCTCAAAGTTACTTACTTGCCTAAATCTGTTTCCTTCCTAATAACTTGTTTAAGTGCTCCTGATTATGTCTTTTAGGTGTATTTTTGCAAAGCTACATTATGTAGTTGTACGGTGTATGAACATTAGACTGCAAAAGTTTATTTTTCCCTTAGTTATTTAAAGTTATTTCAAAGGAAGCGTTCATTTAAAATTATTTCTGCCAGACCATTATCTTCTGAAAAGATAATGAAACCTGTAATTCACTCACTCTGATGGCAGTGTTTTTGTACTTTAAAGTTGTCTTTTATTTAAGTTCAGTCTCAGTGTGACCATTTTTTTTAACATAAAGTTCCAGTTTTCTGCATAGACTAAAAACCTGCTTGACAAAAATTTTCTGAAAAGTTGATGTATTCATATAGTTCAGAATGCTTTAAAAAGTGCCAGGCTTATAATCTGTTATTAATCTTGAATAATTCTATAGGGTTTTTTGCTTTTTTTTCTTTCTTTCTTTCTTTTTTCCTTTTTTTTTTTTTTTCTGTGGTAGATATGGTCCGGAAAAAGAACCCCCCTCTAAGAAACGTTGCTAGTGAAGGTGAGGTACAGACCCTTGAGTCTACAGGTACTGAAAGTGAAGAGTCTGGAAGGAAAAAAGAATTTTCCGCAGAGCAGATGCAAGAAAACACTGACCAGGGTGATGCGGCAGAGTTAAATAACAAGGAGGAACTTTGCACGCATGTCCAAGAGCCATCTTCCAGCATTAAAAAGGACTTGAAAAGCTCAGTGCTGAGTGAAAAGGCTGGCTTCAATTATGAAAGCCACAATAAGGGAGGAAATGTTCCATCCTTCCCTCATGATGAGGTGACAGACAGAAATATGCTGGCTTTCTCATCTCCAGCTGTTGGGGGAATCTGTGAGCCCTTGAAGTCTCCTCAAAAATCAGATGCAGATGACACCCAAGATGTGGTCTGTACCCCGTCAGGAGATGCAGCGGAGACAAATGAGGAGCATCAGATGTCGCCAAAAGCTTCAGATGAAACAGTGCAAGTGCAAAGTGGTCAAACTGATGGCCAAGGCTCAAGCCCGGTCCCCATGGCCTCAAAAAACCCACAAGTGCCTTCAGATGGGGGTTTAAGGCTGAACAAATCTAAAGCAGATTTGTTGGTAAATGATAACCCAGATACGGCGCCTCTGTCTCCAGAGCTTCAGGACTTCAAATGCAACATCTGTGGATACGGTTACTATGGGAACGACCCCACAGATCTCATCAAACACTTCCGCAAGTACCACCTAGGACTGCACAACCGCACCAGGCAGGATGCTGAGCTTGACACTAAAATTTTGGCTCTCCACAACATGGTGCAATTCAGCCACTCCAAAGACTTCCAGAAAGTCAACCGCACTGTGCTTTCAGGAGTGCTGCAGGACATCAATTCCCAGAGGCCTGTCTTATTAAATGGGACTTACGATGTGCAGGTTTGTATTTTCCCAGCCTCCCCGCTTCTGCTAAATGCCTTCTCAACTGCAAAGTCGGTTATTTGCAAAGCCTCTCCTACCTATGTGATTAACGTATTTCATATAACCTGCTTAAGCCTTAAGAACCACTTTGGTCTATTTTAGCCAGGCTTTCCGCAGGTCTGCTGAGCATCTTGTACAGTAGAGGAGTACTTGGCTTTTTGACCAGTGACATTTCTGTGTACGATTTAGTTGTTGTGGTAATCAATAGCAAAAGATCTTATTCAGCAAACAGGCAAATTGCTGAATTGGTAATCATATCTGAAGGATTTGCTGTCACGGAAAGAAAAGAGCAAATAATAATGAAAAGTAACAACCAGATAGACAAAAGACAGCAGCTGGAAATTAAAAATGTAATCCTAAATTATCAGCTGCTGGGAGTCAAGATTTGGCTTATTGATTCTTTATTAAGATAAAATAAATGGCAAGTCTTGGCAACTCTAAAGTTGTCTAGTGCCAGAAAAACAGGATACACAATGGGTATTTAAAACATTTCAAAAAGTAACAGTGATCCACACTGTCCTTCACATTAGTGAGCATGCAAGGAAAGGACTATTGCCTCAGTCATTTTCTCATCTAGTTGGAGCAGGGAAAAAACTACAGATACTGCTTTTTTAAAAAAAAAAAAAAAATCTTATTTTTACCATGAAAGAGTGGACTCAAAAGCTTTTTCATGGAGTCTCTGTTAGTTTCTTATCAGCTAATATTTAATTAATTAGTTAAAAAAAAATGATGCTGGTTTAAAAAAAATCCTCTCGTGAGTGAGCTGAGAGATGCAGTAGGATACCTCAATATTCTTTGACATTAAAATTTGGATTTTAAGGGGAAAAAAAAAAGTAACAAGGTTTACATGCAAAAGCAGTTCAAATGTCCATCCAGTGTTGAGTGTATGTTTGCATAGGACATGATGTCCGACCTGGTAGTAATCACCAGACAAAACTCAGGGTATGTTAAAATAAAAAGGTGGAAGGTGGAAAATATTTAATAGTGCTTGCGGAGACTGTAGCTATAGGAAAGAAATTTTGCAAAACAGGTTAAGATGGCTAACATCTGACTTCAAGTAAGAAGCTGAAACCGGAACACAAGTCAGGAACTTGAAGCTTTTTAAGTGATTTAAACTTTTCCTCTTTTTTCAGAAACTCTACATCTTCTTTGTGGAGCAGCAAATCAAACTAAGGTCTTTATTATGCATAAAAGCTGCAATCTTTGAACTGCTATCTTATTAAAAGATCACTTCAGTGTCTCGTGTCAGACACTCTCTCCTGTCAAACTGTGATTAGAAAGCAAATACGTGATTTAGTTAAAAGAGGTTAGAAGTGAATAATGTCAGAATGTGAAATGATGGTTTATAATTAGCACATAGTATGATGTTAATACCTGGATTTCCTGCTATAGTTTCAGTTTGCTGACTCCGGGGACAGCATCTTAGAGCAACTGATCCATGCTGTCAGGAAGACATTCAAACTGGAACAGCTCAGGCATACAGTATAGAGGAATTTGAGTTTCTAAACACACTTTCATTTCCTCCAAACAATTGTTTCGTTAGGTCCTTAGTTATTTATAGGAAAGTTTATGCTTGATTAGAATGAGCTGGACACTTTTCCTATGCAGTGCTTTCAGAAATAAAACAGATGTGTGAGCTATCTCAGTTTGAACTGATAGAAGTAGAAATAAAACAGCTGAACCTAGACTATACTTGTCTACTAAACCCTGGCAGTACGATACTGCAGGGGAGACAAAAAGCGGTAGGAAACAGTGCGTAGATAATCTACTTAAGATCAGTCTTTTCTCAGACGAAAAACATTTTCCAAAATAGAACAGCCTATACAATGTTGGCAATTTATTTTAAAGAAAAAAAATTGGATCTGGAAACTTAATTTTTAAGAGTGCTAATTTTCCCTGCCCAATTTGGGAAGAGAAGATTAAATAAGCTTTTGTGCCAAATGCCATACTTCATCAGTTGCACATGCACCAGATGTTGATCCAGAACATGTCAGAAGATAAGTAACTGATTAATATTTTTATGCTTTCTCCTCCCCCACTCCCGATACAGAGCAGCTTTGTGAGATTCATGAACACAGTAAAAGAACGTTTGAAAATCCCCTTTTCACCCACACATATTTATATTGCTACTATGTCCATTTTGGAGGGGATTTTTCTCAGGCATCTGAATGGCTGGCGTCTCCTGCCGCAACAAGGGATCATATCGATTAGAGCTCTGGTTAAAATTGGTTCAGTCAAACTCCTGTGTAGCACGTAGAGGGAACTGAACCTGAATAATTGGTTCATCTAAGCAATATTATTTTGTATAGGTACTGGGCTAAAGGAAAATAATCCCTTTGTAATTAACTTGAAATAGTAGTGGACTGGGCTTAAGGTCTGATTTATTGATCCCCTTGCACTTAACAAATGGTTCTGTTGTAGCTGGGGTGGAAGTTATCGATGGATTTATGGTCTCAGGCCAGGGAGCTGGGCACAGAAGCCAGAGGATGAAGATGACTGACTTTGATCTGGCTCACAGTGGTCAGTTGGAGACCATGGTATATGAAGATTTGTAGTAGTGAGGGATGCTGTTGAGCCCTGTAGTTTGCATTCATAACAAAAGCAAACAAAAAGCAATGGAAAAATATCTGAATGCAGAAAAAACCTGTATCTGCTGTTCTATCTGTAGATAGTTAGGGATGCAGTCCCTTTGCCAAGGGCTTGGAAGAAAGAAATCAAATGCATTTTTGGACTTGCACCACAGAAGTGAAGTCTGTCCTAGAAAACTTAACACCCCCCCCCCCCCCCCCAAAAATACGCCCACCCCTCCCAACCCAAAACCCAGCTTTTAGGGTTTCTTTTGTATTGCGGTCAGCAAAACAGTAGGGATACACATTTGGCTTCACATGCAGGTGTGCAAATGGTGGGACTGTGTTTTGTAGTACCCAAAGAGGATTTGGCTGGGAACTGTGTAAATAATCCAAGCTTTCTGGCCTTACTACTGTGTAGATTTTTACTTGATTGGAATATTTAATCCAGGAAGATTCCTTTGTCTTCTTTGAAAATGTGATTTTGTTTTGAAAATCTCCTGTACTCTTTGTTCCCGTTTTCTTCCTCAGAGGTTTCTGGTTCATTGAGTTATAATAAATTCCATAGGATTGGGTAAAATCACTGAGCTGTTTCTGGGAGATTAACTTTCTTGCCAGTATGGATTTCAGAAAACATTTGCTAGCACATCTCTGAATTCCCAGAGAATGTGTTAATCAGCTTTATTGCTTTTATCAGAATAGTATTTGAAGTGAGTTCAATGGATCAACTTTTGCTGATGCCCCTCATTAATTTTCTTCACATTTAGTTAATTGATCAGTCTCTATAAGCACCTTTGTCTTGCTGGATGTTTTAGCTTATGTATGGCTTTGTGGATGTGCCTAAATCAGTAGACTTCAGACTGGATCTAAAGACTTCACTTAAAGTAAAATTCAGGTGACTAAGTTAACAGCTATGATGCTGAAAACCATTGCTTTGCTACTGTATGATTAAGTCTCCTTCTGTGTTTGATCTAATGACTCTTTAATGTAAAGTATGGAAAGGTCTGGAGACAGGCTGGCAAGTAGGCAGGAGTCTTTTTTCTGTCCCCAAATTTTTTTATGAGTAGTGAGTGAGACAGCTTCAACAGAAAGGTTGGAGAGTGCTGTCTTCCACATATCAGCTTATAGCTAAGGGGTAGGACATTGCCCAGCGAGGGAGAAGTAGGCTTGGATCCCCTCTGACAGAGCAAGGAAAGGAGCCTACTTTTCCTGTTTCCTGAACAAGTGTTCAAGCCATTACGCTATTGTATAAAAGGGAGCATGACCCCGTTTCCTGATATGTTTTAAAAGAAAACAGTGTCCCTCTAAGAAAGGACAGAAAATGTCTGCGTTCAGGTGAGGGTTTCAGATGGCATGTCCCAAGGGAGAAGGGTATTCATGCAGCCGTGAATAAAGACACACTGCAGTGCTCAGCAGTTCTTACGGTTGACTCCAGGCAGCTTCACATTGTGTGTGCTACCTTTGAGGAGCTTCCTGCTCAGCATGGCCCTGGTTCTGGAGCTTATTGTCACAGACCTACCTCCTCTTATGTTCAGCCATTAAAAGAGATTCCGACTCCTGTCTGAAAGTACTAAAAAGTGATTTTTTTTTTTTTTTAATCCCGCCCTCTCATTTTGATTGTTTCATGGTTTTAGATACTAGACTGCCACATAAGATAAGAAGACAAATTTCTGAAAAGCCATGGAGTGATAAAATCCATCCAGTAATTTCTTAATTGTATTTCGATGAGCCCAGGGAAAAAAAAAAAGTATTACATTATCTAACTATCCCACAGACTAATGAGAGATTGGCGGCAGATTTTTTCTTTCATGGTTCTAGACTTCCAGTGTTATAAGAGTAGTCCTATACCACTCAGCCTAATTCTTTGTCATATATGAATATGGGTAGCAACTTTTCCAGGATTTTCACAGCAACTGAGAGCCCTTCTGGATGTCCAGCTACCAGGCTGCTCAGCGTCCTAGAAAGTGGCAGAAGTGCCCATGCATGCAGAGTGTGTAAAGCTCTTCCTTTTGTCTCCTTTATAAATCAGTGGTGAGCTCCATATGCCTACACAAAGTTATGTATGTGTGTTTTTTAGCATTCTGGATTTCAATATATCAAATCTGGCAGCTTTTCTGTTCTCACGTTGAAGTGTGTGACTAGTAACATAACTTAAAATTAAAGTCTGGTCTAACTGGGATTCAGCTGAATGAGAACCAGTGGTTTTACTAGTAGTAGCTTCTGCTTTTTACCCTCCACTCTTACCTTAGCAGTTTGATTGAATAGGAGGCTGTGAAGGTAAGACTAAAAAAGCTGTAGGGGGTCTGTAGGGGTACAGATGTAATCAACATCCCTTCTCATGTTAAAGGGTTTCCTCTACATTTCTGGTGGTTTTGGCAAAGGGACTCTTACAGATATGGTGATAATCTAGATTGGAGGCATAAAAAAGTACAGAATTTACTTTTGTGTTAGTGACAAACCAAACCTTCTTAAAGTTCAACTATGTCATCAGGTGGGCTTCCTACAAGGTGGCATGTATACATAACTAGTTGACGTGAGTAAATGAAAACATGTATGTGCACGAATTTCATTTTCCTCACATGCTTAGAAAAACGGATCCAAATTTTATATTGTTGGTCTTACTGACTTTAGCTCCATTGTCCATAAAACAGGAATTAGATCTAAATAAACTGACCAACTGTTGCTGGATATGACATATCCTGATCTCTTGGACTAGATTGTGCCGTGCTAGATCTTGAAGGGTGTGCTAGAACAGAACTTGCATGAAGGTGTGATGACCCAGAAGGCCCATTTCATCTGTCAGCTGTGTTGCGGACTCTCCCTGGGGACTTCCCTGTTTGAACTGAAGGCTGTCAAGCTGTCTTGGGTGTTGCACCTGCATGTGTGCATACCTGTTTATTTTGAGTCTTATTTCTGGGTCATGATCAGGCTTGGAGACTGCCTTGCACACTGAGAGAGTCATACCTCATGAACACAGGAGTCAGTCATCTCTTTTAAACCGCAGACATGAAGAAGAAATGGTGGCAGGTGGAGAAATGGGTGGTGGTAAAACACACACAAATATAGATTCATATGCATGTGCTTGTGTATATGTATATACATACGTGCTTCTTTTTCTCATATATATGTGCATACACATATATATAAAAATATGTGAAAAAGCACGTATGGTCTTGTAGGCATCTAAATTCTATATTGATTGTTGCTCATAAGTAACAATTTGCATTATTATATGTAGTAGAAGTTCTTTATATCCTTTCTTCGGAGATGTTAGGAAGTTTACTATTCAGAATGATATGCAGTGATTTACAGCATGTCAGCTGCTAAATAGTAAGTGCCTGGGAACATTCACTTGCTCCGTGACAGAAATGAGCTATTTTAGCCTTCTTTCATTGAGAAGTACTCTACCCTCAAATTAGAGCATTCAGATGGGCAGTTTCTGTGGAACAACTGATGTGATGTATATTCATCATTCAACGTTGCCTTCAAGGCAAAGTTGTTTATGTGTTAATATTCCTCATCTTTATGCCAGGGATATCTGGTAGTGTTTGAAGACAGGTTAATGAAGAAAGTTGGTGAGACTAGTAATAGTCACGGATATATTTAAAGATGTAAACTGCTAAGCTAGCCCACAGAAATGATGAGAGCTCAAAAAATAAAATTGCTGGGGAAAAAGGAAAGCAGCTAGGTTTTCTTCTGGTGTAAATCAGTGCAAGTTTGCCTCGAAGTCTGTGAGGCTGTGTGAGTTTACAGTAGCCAAGGAACTGTCTAGTAGTTTTATCTATACAGAGAGAGAATAGAAGGGATGGTGCTTCTTTTTGGTGCTAGATATTAGTCTACTAGCATTAGCTAGCAAATGAAAGTCTTGATTCTGTGTTCCTTACTTTTGTTGTTTTTGCACATCTGGTCTCCTGACCTTAATTTAAGTCCTGTTATTGTTCTGTCACAGTCTTTGTTTTAAAAATACCTTTTAAATTCTAATGTCAAAAACCATACTGGCTTCAATGGCAACAGAATAAATCTCGAGAAGAATACACTCTTCTTGAATGAATGTGACCCAATAGTTTGCTTTATTGTTTTGGTAAGTACGAATAGCCCAGGAAGCCAGGAGTTTGCCCTTAGTCTTTGCCTCACTTGTGCAACATAGTTCTGTCTACCAATAAATTAATCACAGTATGGTAAATAGTTTTAAGAATACACTCTGAAGATTCTCCTAGTTTTACATGCAGAGAGCGAGTGAGAGGGAGTGAGTTCTTCATAGTGGAGGTTAGAGAACTGGGTGGTGTTACACAAACTTGCATGAAAGCCAGGAATCTGTTCTGGCCTGCACGACATGAAGAACTTCATAAATGTGGGATGGTTAAAATGTTCTGGATGCTATATTGCACAAAGCAAATGAATAAACAAGAGCATTAGAAAATATTTTAGGATTAGAAGATTAAGAGTAATTGGCAAAGGCAGACTGGATGGCTCAGGAGATTGGTAAGGGATCTGGAGCCTTTCACCTCCTGATTAGCCAAAGATGTAACCCAGGTAATCAAAACCAGAAGATTTATTAACATTTGATTTTCCAATGCAGATGGTTGGTCTAGTTTCTAATCAGTAGTTGCAGAAGAAGCCAGGGGTCAAAGACAGCTTTACCCTGTGCATGTAAGCCATGTGGTTGAATCTGTTACGTGGATATAGGCCACTAGTTTCTGCTGGTGGAATTTTCTTCATGGAACGTATGATTACAGGAGCTGACAGACTTTGTCTTCCTTGGTAATTTTTTTTATTTTCCGTAAGCAGTATTTTTAAATTGCTTTGGCGTAATAAGATTTAGGATTGAACTTCAAAAAGGAGGTGGGAGAATAAAGTAGGGTAGCATTTGGATCAAGGGCAGATAAAATATAAAACATTTAAAAAAAAAAAAAAAAAGAAAGTACCTCTCTTTGCCCAAGTCCATCTATTCCATGAAATCATTGTTTTTGGTCTGACTAATTAAGGTAATATAGACATATCTGTTGGAAACATATAGTGCAATTACACAGCTTTGTTGAAGTACTTGCCAACATGCTTTAGAAAGTACATCTTGAAACATTGTCAATTATTGTATTATCTTTTCTCTTCTTTCTGGTTATTTTTGGAAATGTGCGTGGTGTGTGAGGAGATAGCTTACTTGTATTAACACATGAACTTCAATTCTTGTGATAAATTCTTCCCCAGTCTTCTAGATTTTGATAAATTTCCCCATTAATGTATGAATTTAATGATTAAGAGTTTTGAGTTGCAGGGAGTCATACTGCAAAACGTATTTCGGTTTAATCCAAGACTAGACATGGCTTTGAAGAGCAATTTTTGAAGAATATCAGTGCAACCATCTCAAGTGCAATAATGGAGAACCCATTCTAATAGCGATCTTCCTCTATAATAATACCAACTATATTGCCATAATTGAGGTGCTGCAGGAGTAAGTAATAACCCCAGATCTCACAAGAAAGCAACAGTGAAAGAAAGAACTAAATCAGGTCTCCCCAGTCCAAACAGATGCCTGGTATGTTAGGTTCACTTTAAAAAGAGAATAATGAATTAGTTTTTTCTGTGCTTATTGAAGGGACTGTTGATCTATAGGTGTTCTTACATTTCCAGTGCAAGCTGTGCCTGTACTTGTGACTGCCACTAGTTATGTCAGCTGGCACTTTGGACTCGACTGCTATAATAGAATTGCAGAATTTTAGCATTGCTTTTGTTTAGTTTCTTCTGCTTTATGTTGGGGAAGAGTGTCTACTTAAGAAAATATAACTCTGCCAGGGCAAAGCAGGGGACTAGGTTTTGCTGGGATCAGGATGAAATAGGGGAATAAATACTAGAAGCTATCACTGCTGATACCACACAAAAATGTGGATATTGATTTCGGGGTGGTGTGGGGGGTGTGTGTGTGTGTGTGTGTGTGTGTGTATTTTCCTCTCTCTCCTTTTTCGCCTTTATTTTTCCTCTTTTTGGGGCAGGTCAGAGAGAGCAGGAGGTTAAGGACAATTACATACCCAGTGAAGGAGTATCTCTATGTACATAGAGATACGATATGTAACTGAAAAATCTGAAAGTTAAGCCAGGACTTGAGCAGAGTGTATGAATCCAAACAGTTCTGCAAATGTGTAGGCTTCATACAAATTTGGCTGGCTGAAAGCTGAAACAGCTTCAGTTTATACCGTCATTTCAAGTGCTTCTCCCAACTTCTTTGCATGGAAGCCTGTTTCTTCAGTTCTCTTTACCTGATGACCCCCAAGGAGGCTTTCAGTATGTTTTGTTATGCATAAAAAATGGCTTTTGAGTGTAATAGCATTAAGATGACTCTGTGTTACCTTTCACGTACATGCTCTCCTAATAGGATGCATTATTTTGAATTGTGGCAAGGTAGTCAGGGAAATGCCAGCCCAATAATTGGTAATCAATTACATTCCAGTGCTGTAAAGATTGTGTGTTGTTCCCCCCATTGCAACAGGTTAACACAAATAGTATGAGAATATTTAGTTCTATTTTATCCTCTTGTGATACAGAGAAGGATGTATTAGCATGGGACACAAATTTGCTATGTAGGCCACTAAGCAGGTTTAGCACAAGTTACAGAAATGTTGTCATTTACAGTCCATTGTATAAAATGCTAGTACTAATAATATGTTTTTCCAGTGTTCAGAAATAAAAGTAATTGGCAATGAACAGCAGCTGGGGTTATTGTCACTCACAATTTCTAACTAGTATCTACAGAGTGTCTGCAAAATAGGTTTGTTACCTGTAGGCTCTGTGAATGGACAGCTGAGCAATGAATGTATTTACCCATTAGAACCACTTAAGGTAAAGCATTTTGGCCAGTTTTCTGTGCATGCATAGAACAAACATAAGTATCTAATTAAATGAGCAAAACAAGATCACCTTGCAACTTACGTAATCGTGCAATGAGCTGCTGTTATTTTCTGTTTACAATAATTCCATCAGTGCTTTCTTTAAGTTGTCTTTTAACACCATTGAGACTTTGAACATTGAAATAATGCAGTGGATGGAGACCTGAGGTGCCAGATACTGTGGAGCAGGCCCAAATCCCACTGTTGTCCATGGATCAGGCTCAGCATGGCTTTGTCTCCAGTTCTTGCTCATCATAAAATGAATAAAACAAGATATTCTCTGCAGTACGGAAGTTCTGTTAAAACATCCATCTTCCAAAGAACCTCTTCAAAACCAAATTCATAACTTGATACCAGAACTTGGAGCCCCAGTTTAACTGACAATGTTATTACAGCTAAGTCCTAGCTATTTGGCTGCCCGACTCACCATTGCCTAATGAGATACGTTTCCTAAACAAACAGAAAGCAATTTTCAGTTTATTTAAGAAAAAGTTTTAACCAGCGCATGGGAATTGTGCGTTCTTGAAAAAAAAAGAATTGGAGGCTGAATAGCAGCAGCTCATTAAATCATGGTTTAGCAACTCATTGACTCACTCTACATGTTCAATTCTGATGGGATACAAAGGATAGTGTCTCATTCTCTGAGCTAAATGGCTAAAAGGCATTTATATTATATGCATTTAAAAATGTTTACATTTCATGCTCTCTGTATGTCTGAGTCTTTCCGTATGGTGTGATACTGAATGAGCAGTGATCACATGCTTGCTTTATGGCACAGCTGTTGAGGAGGAGAAGAAAAATAATTACACCATTTGCCTAATGCATTACAACTGAATCCTGCAGAAATGTAGTAATACACTTACTGGTTGGGAGAATGGAAATCAAACCCTGTGTGGAAATTTCATACTCCCTGTAAGGCATCTCTTGGGTGTAAAAATTGAGAACGTGGCACAAGGAAGCTTCCACCCATGTCCTTGATGTAGTGCTGTAGACTGGATGATGGCAAAGGAGTAGATGTCTGTGGTTTTCGGGTGTAAAGAGGAATTACCTTCTCGATGCTGTACACTGTTTACTATTCAGGAAAAGAAGTAGAGCAGTGGTGACATTTTTGCCAGGAGAGTCTTTCTTTGGCCTTCAAACCAGTTGTACAGGAGCAGCAAATCTCCCCCTGATGTCACGGGCAGGTGTGGTGCACTCCTGGGAAGGTCAGGCCTGCCTGCTATGAGAACACAGGGTTTAATAACATAAGCCCTGGAAGCCTTGTTTCCTTCCTGCAGACCATTTTGCTCAGAGATCATAAGAACAGTTAAGTAGACCTACCTTTTTTTTTTTTGTTTGTTTTTTTAACTGGTGATGTCATGGACTTGGGTGTGGTAGGTTTCTTTGCCACATGCCATTTTTCTACTGTAGTTTTTCCATCCTTGTTTTACTAAATTGAGCTCTGTGCATCAGAGGAACAGAAGATTTCCTTGGAGAATGTCTGCACTGAGTAATCTTTGAGAAAACCGCCTTTCGTTTCAGACATCAGCCACTATGGCTGTGTTAAAAGGCGTCCTGACGGATACTGGATATTCCTGTAGAAATGGTCTTTATAAGAATTGGTCGTACTCTGACCCAGCAAACTGAATTCATTATTTCAAATTTAATTTTTGTTTGCTCATATTTAGAAAGTAATTCTCTTGGACCGTTAAGCATGAATATGATTAAAACATGTAAGCGTATTGAAAGAAAAAGACTGAGGACCCGTTCTTTTGTTCCACACCTGGTACAGACTCCCAGCAAAGTCTCCTGTCAAAGAGTTCAGGGATACGGGAACTGATCATTGGATCTTCTGTCAATGACGTGATTTAGTGAAGGAAGGAATAGTCCTATCAGAGAACGCTGAGTTAAGATCATGTTGTGTACATGTGCCTCAGTTTCCCCAAAGATATATATTTATTATTAATCTGGAATATATATTCGGTTATGTGAAAAATTTCAAAATCTTCAGCAGCTAATGCTAAATACGTGAGGGTATATGTATGATACATTACTACATTTGTACAAATGAAAATGGTGGTGATGGTTAATGAAAGAGGCTTATGAATTAATTGCTCTCTATTTTTTTTTTTTCTTTCCTTGCTATTTGAATAAGTCTACAGTGGAGCTAAAATGACCTTATTCTTTATTCACAGGTTACTTTAGGTGGAACCTTTATTGGAATTGGGCGGAAAACTCCAGATTGCCAAGGCAACACCAAGTACTTCCGCTGCAAATTCTGCAATTTCACCTACATGGGCAACTCCTCCACTGAACTAGAGCAACACTTCTTACAGACTCACCCAAACAAAATGAAAGCAGCCCTTCCCTCCTCTGATTCTGGTAAAACTTCAGAGAAAAACTCCAATAAATCCAGTCCTACTCTTCGACCATGTGATTCTGGAGACTTGGGGAAGTGGCAAGACAGAATCACTGTAAAAGCAGGAGATGATACACCAGTTGGATATTCGGTGCCCATCAAGCCAATAGATTCCTCTAGACAAAATGGTACCGATACAACCAGTTACTACTGGTGTAAATTTTGCAGTTTCAGCTGTGAATCGTCCAGCTCACTGAAACTATTAGAACATTACAGCAAACAGCATGGGGGAAGCCAGGCAGGAAGCCTTCACCCAGATCTGAATGATAAGCTTTCTAGGGGATCTGTTATTAACCAGAATGATCTAGCCAAAAATACAGATGGGGAGTTAGTGACAAAGACAGAAAAGGGTGCGAGTGTGGCAAAAAAGAAAGACTTGACTAGCAAAGGAGCAGAGGACAGCATGGTGACAAGCTACAACTGTCAGTTCTGTGACTTTAGGTACTCAAAGAGCCATGGCCCAGATGTAATAGTGGTGGGCCCACTTCTCCGTCACTATCAGCAGCTACACAACATTCATAAATGTACCATTAAGCACTGTCAGTTCTGTCCCCGAGGCCTCTGCAGCCCAGAAAAGCACCTTGGAGAAATTACTTATCCATTTGCTTGCAGAAAAAGTAATTGTTCCCACTGTGCTCTCTTGCTTTTGCACCTGTCTCCAGGGGTGACAGGAAGCTCTAGAGTCAAACACCAGTGCCATCAGTGCTCATTCTCCACTCCCGACGTGGACGTTCTCCTGCTCCACTATGAGAATGCACACGAAGCCCAAGCGTCTGATGTCAAACCAGAAACAAATGCCATGCCAGGGGCAGAGGGGCCGCTGACGCTCAAGGAGAACAAAGAACACTCATGTACCAAATGTGACTTTACCACCCAGGTGGAAGAAGAGATTTCCCGACACTACAGGTACAGTGAAGTTTCAAATGATTAATGATAGGAACCCAAACAAACACCCCTCCCTTAGTTCCTTAATTAAATGTCACCGTTCCCCAAACATTTGAGGAAACTGGAAATCAAAATATGAATGCGTATAGATATAAATCTTTACAGCCAGAGTCCAATCCAACATCCACTTTGTTTTGGAAAACCACCAGCTAAGTCGGTGGATTTAATTATACATTTAAACCTGTGCAAAGAAGAGGGAGATTTGGATTTGTGTGCAGATGCTGAAGTTCCAGCATATTTGAGGTTTGGTCAACTATTTTCCACCCAGAATCTTTTAGGTGCTATTTTAGTGTAGGCTTTTTACCAGAAAGCTGGCATCTTCATTCAGTAGGGGAACACAAATGGCTTTACTTTCCAAGATAGACTATGAATCCTTTCATGCTCTGTAACAGTGCTTCAATGTACTACCTTTTTGTAGTATTTTCCATTCCCAAGTCCAGCAATGCAATAATTAGTTTAAGAGCATTCCACTGCCGTTTTGGTGTTGGTTTCACACTGGGAGCAGACACTCTTTTGTCTGTTGATGTCATCCCCCAAGATCCTTTTGCAGATGCTTATTTTCGTGTTGCTGGTTTACAGTGTCGTTCTATTTATTTTAAATGCTAATGTTCCTATTTGGAGGTGGACGCAGCCAGTCTCCTGACTCAGTCTGACACAATGTCATAGTGGCAGCCAACTCTCTGCTAAACTTCTTGGGTCAGTTCCTGGGCTGTTGTAAACTGGCAGTCCAGTTTACATCAGAGGAGGAGCTGGCTCTTAGGCTTTGTAAAGAGCAACAGTTATGTGCCGCTGCAAAAGCGATGTTAAATATTAGAAAATCATGCTGAATATGTTAATAGTTAAGGCTAATGCGTCAACAACAACGGAAAACTCGGTGTCTATCTCATCTAAAAGATCTTTGCATGGAAGCCAGCTAGAATGAAGACAAAAGAAGATGCATTTTCAAAGCTAAAGCTTTGTTAAAAGCTCAAGAAACTGTGCCATGTTTAATAGATTCCAAGACATCCAAAATTAACAAAGGCAGACTGGGGCATGATACTTTAATAGAGATTAAAGCTGGGGGCATCCAAATGTTGCCCAACAGAGGGCTGCATTGGCAATGTATCAGGAGTCTATTTAAAAAAAAAAAAAAAAAAAAAAGCAGATTGCTCATCTTTAATTTGGAGCTGGGGCCCATGGAGGATTCAGGTCCCAGCATGCAGTGCCCCATTTTTGATCCAAGTGGGCCTGAGGGATGTTGTGCGGATTAATTAGTTAATGTTTGTAAACTGCTTTGAAGATGAAAAGTGGTATCTGAGTTCCAAGCATTATTATAGCAGCTTTGAGCCATGCTGCAGAACTCCATAGGCAGCACTTTGTCCGCCGCTGGGGCATGGCACGATCTTTTTTTAGTGGTTAAATAACTGGAAGATTGAAATGGCTCCTTGACTGAAAAAAACACTTTTATTCTGCTGCAGCTGGTAATTTAAGTTTTAACAAGCACGCCTAGTTAAAATCCTTTTTACCAAGGAAAGGAGAAGCCGTAACTTTCAAAATTAAGTGCTAAGTCTGAGATGGGGTAGCAGGAGCTTCTCCTGCGGAGGGCTCAGCACCCTGCAGCTCTGGCAGTTGTCACAGGGAACTGCACTTTGGAAAATCAAGCATTCGAATCTCAACTTGTCTAAAATTAGGCTATTCTGTTTAAGACACTCGAACAATGTATTTTGTTAAGCCTTCAGCCTATGACATTATTGAGTACTCTGAGGATGTTGTGTAATTAAAGCGAAGTACAACATCCCCATAACCGCCAACTTCTTTCCCTTTCTCCTGTCCTCTCCCCTTTTTAATTTGATTTTTGTTTCTTTTCTGCATGTACTGCTGCTGCTTTCCCCCACTGTGCATCTTCTTTGAAATCACAGAAGTTAGTTCAGTTTGTGGTAGGTGCTCTGTAATGGCAAACCAGCAGGTTTTATTGCTTTTCTGTGCATAACCTAATTTTCACTCCATCAAACTAAAACAAATGGAGAGTTTTGGGGCATTATAGCTTCTATTTTTATTATCAAGCCTTTTTTTTTTTAATAGAAGTTTTGCATGTGTCGGATATGTATTTTCTTTCCCTTTTTGTATTTTATGAACTAAAGGTACAGAATAGTTCAGATGTAAAAAAGTAGAACATCTATAAAATAGTAGCGTTAGGGAGTTATGTGACACACAGAAACATGCTGATGTGGAGTCAGCTCACATCCTAGCTGGCCTTCTCTGTGGCTTCATCAGAGTTTATCTCAATAAAGCTGTTAAGCCACACATTATGTATTTCTGATGTATTTAAAATGCTATACATGCACATATATATAAAACCTGTCCATTTATATAATAAGGAGCTGAATGGATTCTAATGGTAAACATAATCATTGATGTGGTGGCAGAAAGTGTTCTGCTGTTCACATATTTAAATTTACCCTTGATAATCTGTGAGTATCAGAGCTGACTTTAGATGCTACTTACATATTTTGGGTCATGTATTTTTTGTCTGCATTTTTGATTATTTTCATTTTTGAGTCATATGCCTGAACAGCATGCTTAATTTGTTTTCTTTTTTATTTTGTTTCCTTTTGGCTCCACATCTACAATTTCACTATGTCTGCTAGCTAGGAAATTTTCTATGTCCCAATATTATTCCTTTGCAGCCATGTATTTGCAACAGTATTAGAATTTGCAAAAGCGGTTCTTTCCAAGTTTTCTGTCTACAGAAACGTATACTTAACACTTATTCAGTATTTCTTGACATGATTATTTGAGAGCTGTTCAGTTATATTTGAAGTTAATGAATCACATTGCACTTGAGTTTACTTGTATTTAAACCTCACTAAAATGTGCTTACTCAAATAAATCCCCAGAAGGTTTATTGGCCTCCATTTTCTACTAATTCTGCTACTACTCATTTTCCATTATACCTCTGAGGAATCAGGTACTCTTCATGTTCATTGTGAGGCTTAGTTTTCCCTCAAAACTGTCTGGTATTCTGATGAGCTAAAAGATGCCAACACTTGTAATTTAGATAAAAATCAGACTGAGTATTTGGGGAAATTTTGCGTGTCCAATCACTTAGTCTAGAGATTATTTTCCTGCTTGCTCTGAAATAATTAATTTTAAAATCTTAATTTTTTTCTTAAAAATGAAAGAGGCTTCTTGCAGAAGTGTGTTTTTTAAATTTTGCTAAAAGATGTGGGAAAACAATGCATTTTCTCATTTTTGCAAAAATTAGAATTTTTCATGTAAATCCTTATTTGTCAAAAAAGACTTTGACAGGAAGCATTTGATCGGTGCTAGTAGTAATTAAAAATGTTATGCTGAAAAATGCTCTAAACTTCTTTTAAAAAAAAGATAGGGTAGCGATTCATTAAACAACTGCAAAATATAAAAAGAAGATAGACTCAAATGAAATATAAGCTTTGGCAATGGTGTAGAATCATTTTTTCTAATAAATTATTTTGAAAATGTGGATGGCAGTAGTTATGTAGGGTTCTCTTTTGAAATTAATTTTGAGTTAATTTCAAATCAAATAATTCCTTCCCTCTTAAAGATAAAGGTGGTAGAGGGGCAAAAGGCAAAGGGATACTCAGGGCTCGTGCCTCCCCAGCGCCAGGGCTGCACGTCGGGGACAGGGGTGTCGGGGCTGCCCCCTCGCACGGTCAGGCAGCAGAAGCTGAGCAGGGTCTTAGACGTGCAGATTATGGAAATGTGGAGCCTTTGGGACACTCCCCAGAGAAGCCAACCAAGGGCAAAAGTGTAAATTGAGGCCCACCAGCTCCCGGTTTTTCGGCAGAGCAGGAGCCTTCACTCATTGAACAATAGCAGCAGCTGCAAGGACCGTTTCCATCCTCCTGACACCTTAATTCACTGCTCTGAACTTGTTTGCTCTTGCCAATGGCTTTTGCTCTTCTTTCATCTCCGGGCAGCTCTCCGCTCTGCCCGTTCTCCTCCCCTTTCTGACCCGCCGCTGAATTTTCTTGCTTGCTTTGCTCACTGTCTTTCCTTCTGAATGTTTTCCGCTCCCCAGAAGCCTGAGTGCAGCACCCATCCCAAAAGTAAACTTTCTTATAAGCCTGTTTCTTCATGAGAAATACTAGTAATTATTATATTCATAATGAAATTCAAAACAGGCAAAAAAAATGGAAGTGATACGACAGCCGTACCTTCATCCAGAATATTTTCTATGCCCTAGAGCCCAGGAATGTCTTTAGGTAATTTAAAAAAGAAAAGTATTACTTGTTTCGTAGACGATGGTGTTTTGTAATACTTCAGACTAGTTAGAAGTATGTCAACAAGACTTAATTAACAACTGGCTAGTGTCAGGAGTATCACAGCCTATTAGAAAGCTCAAGTAAAGAACATGAAATCCATCCAGAAAAACCCATCTAATCTCTCCAACGTCAAGATTTTGCAAGGGAAAATCCTTATATCTTATAGCACCCAATTCAAATACATTTCAGTACAAATAAATAATGATAGGACTTTATTAAGTTGTCAGAATGTAACAATACAGCAAAGGTTTGGCCTGAATTCCTTGACATTTAATCTTGGGATTGGGCCATAAATGTTTTAATGTCCACGAATAATCAGGTCTTTGATTTATTTTGTAGTGATAATAATGCTAAGTGACATCAGTGGATGGGATGACATTGCCATCCCAGTGCCCCATTGAAGATAATGCCAGTTTATGGCTTGAACCTGCTGTTAGTTTGCTTGAGTGGTGTATAAGCAAGATCACAAAAGGGAGAATGCTGTTTCCTTCTTCATTTACACTGCTTTCTTCCATACTGAGGTTTTCCTCAAACATCTCTCCTTTGATCAGCTGTATACCAATACACTGTATTGCACCTGATGAATTCAGAGTTTCAGATGGTATAACTGTGGTTTAGCTGTAAAGTGTAACTTTCAGGTAATGCACGGGAGTGCTTATTGTGTACTTTGCAAATTGGAATTTTTAAAGTTTTGTTGCTTAGCTTTGAGGAGCTTTGTGCACAAATCTAGGTGTAACTTGGGCCTTTAGAAACATGGGGTGGGTTTAAGTTCTAGTGTAAAAAGAAATCAAACATTCCCAACTTGTTTCCTTGATTGCTATCAGGGTGGGGTGAAAACAGTCAGAGATGAAAACATTTTCTTTTTATGCCTTGTTCTGGGAAAGAATAAGTTTCTAACTTTAAAAAGTTCTCTAATAGCTGATGACAGTTATTATTTCATTATTTGAGACTGTGACTTATATTGGACAGTTCCAAACTTTAGCTTACTTTTCGGAGCTTGGGGATAGAATAATATACATGACAAACCCATGCAAAGTATGAAGATTTATAAAGTCGATGGCAGAGATTACTTTTTAATGCATACTAGAAAAGTGTATGTCCTGAAAAAAAAAGCCTGTCGGGTTACTATCTACCTAAATCAGTCCTTGTCCCAGGCCAACTGTATGAGGTTCAACAAGGCCAAGTGCCGGGTCCTGCACTTGGGCCACAACAACCCCATGCAGCGCTACAGGCTTGGGGAAGAGTGGCTGGAAAGCTGCCCAGCAGAGAAGGACCTGGGGGTGCTGGTCGACAGCCGGCTGAATATGAGCCGGCAGTGTGCCCAGGTGGCCAAGAAGGCCAATGGCATCCTGGCCTGTATCAGAAAGAGTGTGGCCAGCAGGAGTAGGGAAGTGATCGTGCCCCTGTACTCGGCACTGGTGAGGCCGCACCTCGAATACTGTGTTCAGTTTTGGGCCCCTCACTACAAGAAGGACGTCGAGGTGCTGGAGCGTGTCCAGAGAAGGGCAACGAGGCTGGTGAGGGGTCTGGAGAACAAGTCTTATGAGGAGCGGCTGAGGGAACTGGGGTTGTTCAGCCTGGAGAAAAGGAGGCTGAGGGGAGACCTCATCACTCTCTACAACTACCTGAAAGGAGGTTGTAGCGAGGTGGGTGTTGGTCTTTTCTCCGAAGTAACAAGCGATAGGACGAGAGGAAACGGCCTCAAGTTGCGCCAGGGGAGGTTTAGATTGGATGTAAGGAAAAATGTCTTTACTGAAAGAGTGGTGAAACATTGGAACAGGCTGCCCAGGGAAGTGGTGGAGTCCCCATCCCTGGAGGTATTTAAAAGACGTGTAGATGAGGCGCTTAGGGACATGGTTTAGTGGGCATGGTGGTGTTGGGTTGACGGTTGGACTCGATGATCTTAGAGGTCTTTTCCAACCTCAATGATTCTATGATTCTATGATTCTTGTCTTTTCCACATCACCGTGCCTATCACAGTCTCACAGAAAAACGAAGGAACGCTTGTATGATGCTCTTTGAATCAATTACAACTAACTTAAATGAACAAACCTTTTATGTAATAAAGGTGATTTTAGCTGGGCCTCAGCCATGTAGTTACAACTGCATCTAATATTTGGCATTTATTTGTGGCCTCACAAGTGTGGTACCACTCCTGTGGTGTATATTGCTCCTGATCAAAAACATTTAGCCAGTGTGGAAGGGGGGAAAAATAAAAAGATGTTAGGCAGAAAAAGATCAGCTGTTTGGAGGTGTGATATCTAGATGAGAGCCAAGTTAGGAAAGGGGGTTAGCTATTGAAATAGCCAAGTTAAACAAGAGACACTTAGGGCTAAGTAGCCTCCCAAAGGATTGATAAACTTTCACGTGGGGAGTGTACGCGGTTGAGCCATTAGCCCCAAATGGTGTCTTGTTTAACTTGGCTTTTAAGATAACTAGCCCCTGTCTAACTTGGACTTCCCTGATGATATCCCACCTTTACAGGGCTGACCCTCTTTATAACTTGGCTTTTTGTATTTGTAAAATGTTTTTGATCAGATAGCACTCTCTCTTTTTTTTGTTTCAGAAGAGAATTAAGCTCGGTTTAGAAAAGAATTAAGTTGCAAGAGAGAATATATTAGTGTCGCACTGAGAGACAAGCTGATTTTAATAAAACACAATTGTAGAATGAAGAAAAAGGAACACAGCCAGAACAGGATTTTAACCCACAGCTTGCTCTCCCACAAGCAGATTTGGTTGCCATAAGGCTATGTGGAGAATAGCTGACTCTATTTTTTGCATAACTGAATGAGCCCATCCAGTCCCTTAAAATGAATATAAATACAGAAAATGACAAAAAGAAAACTGATATTGCACAAGGGCTAAAAAGCTTGAATTTGAATGTGTACTCATGTCTGCGCGCTGACACAACTGCAAGAAAGTCAGACAATGTAAATAACATATGGTTTGTTTTTCCAACAAAAGGAAAGAAGGAAGACAAGGGGGTTTAATAAGTTTGGCAAGTTGTCCCTTCCAAACTATCATACTCTAAAAGGGACATTTTGTGTATCATTCCAGTTCTACAGATGCACTGAGAGCCAAATCCTGCTCTTACTGAAGTCAATGGGAGTTTTGCCATCGACTTCACTGAGACTAAGATTTGGCCTCAAAAGAATTAATTCTAACAATTGGAGTTGTCAGGGCAGTAACAGATTCTCATACAAGTTTTGTCCTGTGTGGATAGCGAAAGGCTCGTTTTTTAGCTTGGCTAAAGACGTTGCTGTGACTCTGAATGCCTGGGGTGTGGATGTGTGAGTGTGTCTGTAGGGAGAAGCTTTCGCAGAGTTATGTACATTTTGATGAAGGGCAGGGACGGTATTTTACTCTGCGTTGGTACGACGCCGGGCGCAGCGGGGCCTGGAGCTTGATAGAGGGCTCTGACCGCTCCTGTGCTATAAACAATTATTCATAATAGCATTATAAAGCTCATAAACAGTGTTCTGTTCCTATGATAGATACAGTAAATGGGTAACATGTTGTTCTCATGTAGAAACATATGCTTTACATAATTTAGTAATGCAGTACTTTATATAAGCTTTTAGAATAAAAACAGGAAGGCGCTTTATTCCACACTGCTCCACAGCTCGTACCCAAGCATTTCTGTATTTGACAGGAAAACACAGCTTGTAGTGACACAGCCAACTATTTTGCTTTTTCTTTAGAGCAGCTTCTTTTAAAGTTGTGTTAAAATGTCCACAGACAACAAATAAGTACTGTCTGTTGTGTACAACCTTCTGTCCTTTGGTGTTTTCTTATCCGTAAGTTAACCAGACCTCCATTCAAAATCACCTTTGTCAACCAAAAGTATATTAAATTGGTGGAAAGCAAAGAAATTTTTTAAGCATTTGAACTTTCTAGCATAGATTTATGTTACACAAAATGGTTTTTTTATACAAAGAAAACTATACTTTTCTAACTATTTGATTTTGTTTAAAAAAAAGTGTTACTTCAGTGTTTCTGCCACAGTAGAAAGTGAAAAGTGCATTGCAGCAAACTGAAGAGGAAAAACCACGAAATCCCAGTGAAAATTATATGAAGTTTAGAATAATGCAGTGGAGTGTGAATGAGCAATAGGAGGTCATTGCAAGGAGTGGGGGGAGAAACCAGCAGGATTTTTCCCTTATTGTATAAGACACCAAAGTAAACCTGCTTGCTTTAGAGGGAATCATACTGTAAGTTCAATTTATTTTCTTCATCTTGGTAGGTAGAACTACTGCAAGAGGGAAGGCCGAGGGGAGGCTCTCATGTTAATACACTTCTCATTTTCTTCCAGGAGAGTACACAACTGCTACAAATGTCGTCAGTGCAGCTTCACAGCTGTTGACACTCAGTCACTACTAGAGCACTTCAACACTGTGCACTGTCAGGAGATGGACGTCACTACAGCCAATGGGGAGGACAGTCATGGCGTTTCGTCTATCAAGGAGGAGCCAAAAATTGACCTCAAGGTCTACAGTCTGATTAATCCGGACCCCAAAATGGGGGAGCCCATATCTGACAGCATAGTGAAGAGGGAAAAGATAGACGATAAGGAAGTGCTCAAGGAGAAAGGTTGGACTGACAGTTCCAGTGATGATCTTCGCAACGTGACCTGGAGAGGAACAGACATTTTGAGGGGGAGCCCGTCATACACACAGACCAGTCTAGGCTTATTGACCCCAGTGTCTGTTGGCCAAGAGCAGCCAAAGCCTTTAAGGGATAGTCCAAATGTAGAAGCCCCCCATCTTGCGCGGCCCATTTACGGCTTGGCGGTGGAGAGCAAGGGCTTCCTGCAGGGCGTGCCAGCCGGAGCGGCGGAGAAAGCCGGGCAGCTCACCCAGCCCTACCCTGGATCCGGGGACAGCAAGGCAAAGGACGAATCCCAGTCCTTATTACGGGTAGGAAGCTGTCTTTTTTTTTTTTCTCTTGCTTTTTATGATTACATGTATGTTATGTTTAATTAGGTATGCAAATGATTTCTTCAGTTCCACAGTAATGTGGCTGGGGTTTTTTTCATGCATGGAAAAAAAATAATAATCAAGGAAAGACTGAAAGACTCAAACTTGTAGAGCTAAACTGGCAGGTAAATGTTCCAAAGTGTTTGCATAAAACAATGTATATATTGATGTAGTATTAGTAAGCAAGTGCTTCTGCTTTTGCTATTTAGCTGTGATTGAATTTTGTTTAATCATTCCTGCTAATTGTGCAGGTTGATGATGCATTTGAAGAAGGAAGGTTTAGAACCCCAGAAGGCTGCACATCTGTTACACTAAAACAACTAATCACCTCTTAAATTTTGTGGTGGTGTGACAGTTCACACTTAAGCAAGATTTCACATTATTAAATATCTAAGAATATGAAACCTGAGTTAAATATTAATAAAAAGTAACCTCTTTTTTTTTATAAAGTAACATAATTATATATCAATTTTGACACTTGTCTGGTTGCCTTGGAAGCAAAATAAGAAAGAAAAAAAGAAAAGGAAGGAGCTTGGGTGATAAGAAAAGGAGAATATTTGTAACACCAAATAATTCTTATTCTGTCTTTTTTTTAAAACAAAAGGACCTATAAGGAACTTCCCCTTCCATCAAGGAATGCTCTTCCCACTGTAGGGAAATCTGAGGTTAGAAAAGCTCCCAAATTCTGAGGGGCTGAACAGGGAGACAAGTAAGTGCCTTTCTCCTGGAGTCATCACTCTCTGTTTTCAGGGGCTGCTCCCTATCTGAACTTCTAGAAACTTGCTACAGGAGTGGTCAGTCTGCAGACAAACCTCACTAGAATGGAAGTGATGATCAGCTTTTTTTCTTTATTGTCTTTTATAAGAACATTTATAATCATAACATCCATTACTGTAAGAGTGAACATGTCTGAAGAAGACAAAAGGCAAGATAAATGCTTTATTCGATGGTCCACTAAGATTGTACATAGGTATGTCTGTCCCTGTATACATATGTCTTAGAAGCTCTTTTTCAATGAAGTCAGTGGTCTTAAAAATACTGCAGTTTTTCTAATTATAAAATAATGTGTCTGTCACTTAAAGTCTGCATGCAATTTAGGGGGACCACAGTCTTTTGTGCCTTACAGGTCATGAATAGTTACTGATGTTAGATTTTAAGTGTATGAGAAGCAGTCACAGTATGACAGGTTCCCTGTTGCAAGCCTGGGTGTGTGCTCATTGTGAATGGCAGGTTATATTTCTCTCCTTAATTTGGAAATATATATAAAAATATATACATATATCTGACTAGCAGTGGAATTCATGCTGTACATGTGATGCTAATTACATCCCACTTGAATTTTTGTAGTGGTTCTTAGCAGTGCACAGACATATTGGCCAGAGGAGCCATTTATATTGTGGGTTATCAGAACACAAATATTTTTCATTTATTTTTTGACTCCTAAAGAATGAAAAAAGCCAACTAAACAAAAATCTGCAAAGGGACCTGGTAGTATGCAGAATCAGCTCTATAAAGGTCTAAATTTGATTGGTAGCTGGAGCCTAAAATCTTAATAAGTGGTAAAATAAGACCATTATATTATCAGTTTTAGCCATTGGTGAATGAAGAAGGGGAAACTGTACACTGGCTGCTTCTTATGCCCTTCTTTAAAATAACTTTGGACAGTTTTTTAAAGTCTTTGTACAAAAGCACTAATGTTTGGGTTTTGGTTTTTTTCCAAATCAGTATTTTTATCACTTTGGAAATATTTTGATCACTTCTGGATGTTCTGAAATATGAAGTACTTGTAATTCCCATGGTTTTCTGAAAAAAAAAGAGAGTCTTATTTTTTTATATTAACAGGGTATATAAATTAGTTCCTTGCATTTTAAAATGTTGTGTACAACCCAATTTTTCTTTTATAAGGTTTGTAAAAGGATTTATTAGTGGATTAGGTCTATGCTGACTGGTAAAACCATACCGACGCCCTTCAAGGAGGAATTACTTTTGTGTACACTTCTAGCTACCTTGCTCTTTGAACTCTGTTGTGCCAAGGACTTGTTTGTCTGGGTCTTTTCCTTAGTTATAATATTTTAATTTTCCCTTTTCTTCTTTGAAAATTGGGCAAGTTGCCTTTGTCAGTTTGAAATATTTAAAAAAAAAAAAAAGGGAAGGAGGTTAACTTTCTACATCTGCTGAACAGAGTCCCTAATCATATCTATTTCATCACTTCTGATGGATAGAGGAAAACAGTGAGAATTCAAACTTCTTGAAGGTAAGGGGTGATCTGAAGGATAGGAGATGGTGGAAGATGAAGAAGTGTGATTCCATGAGTCATATTAATTCTTCCAATAGGGCGGATATTCCTGGTTCCCCTGGATCTGTGAAAAAGATCATAGAAACCTAACTCCTTTATTTTGCTCTTGGTTTAGTTTTGGGATGCAGTACTGGAGCCAGGAAATAAGAAGACAAAGTGATCTGGTCAGCTTGACCAGTTCGAGCTCTGTGTCGGGTATTATCTGATATACATATATGTTATATGTATGCCTGGAAGCTCACTTGGCTCAGACAGAATTAGAAATTGTTCAGAAAAGAACTTCCCTTCCATTCTGGAAAAAGCTGATTTTTATAATCCTCTGAAATAAAAAAATACTCTGCATTGTTAAGCAAATGTCTCATGATTATCCACTTTTGGAGAAATTTATTCTTCCAATGTGAAATACCTAGTAGAAATAGCTAATGTTGTGCTAAAAGTTGGGCCTTTCTAAAACCAAAACGTTAAATCAATACATACTTCTGGTATCATATAATGAATGCTCATGCAAAATACTGTATCCCAGGACGACTGGTGACTAGGAAACAAAACCTGTAATAAAATCACTGTGGACACCTTCATTTTTTTTCCCCCCAAAGATTGACACAGAGGAAGCCAAAAATTTTGGATTACTCGGTGAATAAACACTGTGAGAAATGGACTGAAAAAACATCTAACACATCCCTTTGGTTGTACTGGCTATTAAGTATTTATAAAGTGGTTCTGCTTATTACAATGATTTGTAATGATTTGACAGTAGCAGTAATACCATTTGCTTTTCATTTTTTAGTTCTCTCATGACTGGGGAAGGGGAGATGATGTTTTTCACATTTTTTTCATATAGATAGAAGTTAATACTGCAAGTGGGTTTTCTAGATACTGAGTTTAGGAGTGATTAGCATTTTAATAAAACATCAAAGATGATAGAGATCAACTGGGGAAGGGGTGAAAATCTACAATTGCCCACAGAAATCCATAATGCCTACAGGATAATCGTAAACTTTTGGAAATTACTTAGAGTGTTTTTCAGCTTTGCGTGTTGTGTAAGCCGTTCATATGCTGCTTTCTTGCATTCCTTCCATGCATGATGGACATGTTCCCTCCCCAGTCTCTGTGCTACAGTAGATTATTCACGGGAGTCATTAGGATAGGATTTCTTTCCTTTTTAGCAGCTAAAAGACCGAACCGCTTGTGACCTTTCGGGGGCTGGGGATGGTGCAGTGGCGATAGCTTGAACTCTACATGTGTGCAAACACACATATGCAGTGGACGCACCTTTTTTCCCCAAGAGCGCTTCCAAGCTGTGTGTATGTAACAGAATGTTTCTCAGGAGCTTGGTACGCTTCTGTGAGTAGCTTTAATTTATTTTTCTTATTAACATGTTTCCAGCAGCTGTACTTACAGCGAATCGGTATGTTTTGCAAATGGGAATTACAAAAAGTGTACCTCAGCATGGTACAATGTAGACATTATTTCTGCTCTTCCTTAGAGTAGCTGATTTTATAATTTAAAGATTTGTTGATACTGGAAGGTCTATTGAGATGCAAAAATGTTCCTTTTTTTGGGTAGCACATTGGCAGCCAGCAGACTCCAGGCCTGGCAGATTGTTTAATGCTTTGACAATGCAGATCTTGGGCAGCAGGAACTTTTTGCTAAACTGATTTTAAATGAAGTGTCCTGTTTTGGTATGTGTGGACACTGCAGAACAAAGTTTTCCACAAAATTGGGAATTGCAACCTGAGCCTTCAGATCTATACACGGACCTAGTTAGCCCACCTAAAGGTATTGGTAAACACTGCTGCCTCGCATTGTAGTTCAGCCGATGCAGATACAGAATAGCACAGATCAGTGTGTCCTGCGGTGCCGCATAGACCTGAAGGCAACAGGGAGATGCCTGTGTATTAGTCATAATTCATGTAACGGGGATTTGTGTACCGTCAGAGGGAGAGAGATCGTCAAATGATTGCAAAGGTACTGGCGATTTTTATCAAAGGCAGACTGCAGGCTGTAACGTTAAATATCTAACTGAAGTTATGTTAACCTTTGTTATGAGCTTTTTATATGGGGCAAAGGATAAAATCAACTCTTCTATTAAATCGAGATTATTTTGTACCATAATGATCAGACTGTTTACACACTACAGGAAATCATGGCGTTTCAATAAATTTTCCATTTACTTTAAGAAGAGTTATTTTCTTTTTGTCTGTGATATTTGCACTTCGGATATTTCATGTAGTGTTCTGTCTAGAGCTGGTTATATGGATTTAAATTTGGGGGAGACAGGAAGTCAGAAAAAGTTATTTCCCGTCTCCCTGTTTTGCATTCTCTTATGTGGCTGATTGGCAGAGCTCATTTTAAAATTAGCAATAGGTATGTATGTATCAGTAAATTTACATATAATTGATTCAATATCAGTGTAGTAAATATCAGACACAATCCCTAGTGGTGAAACATTATTTCTCCTATTATAAAGTACTGACTCTTGTTATCCACAGGGTTAGATGCCAGATAGCTGCAAAGCAGTGGAAATGCTGAACTGGCCTTTGTGATTTCCAAAAGACTTTTCTAAACATTCAATTCTTGGCCAGAATGATAACATACCTTTGAGGTAAAACCTGCCTCTCTGATGTTGGTAGAAGTATTGCTGCCGCCGTTAGCAGGAGCACAAGGAGCAGCACTGGAAAGTTCAAGCACAGAGAGAGGGATCTTGGTTTAAACGTGATTTTTCGGTGGTCACTACAGGGTAATGGATGGAAGTTTTTGTGCGCTTTGGCATTGTGTCCCACTTCCAACCACCTTTTGATAGCAACATCTTAATGGTATATCTACAGAATTAAATTTAACGCATATAATTGTATCATGCATCTTATATTTAAGTTGGTGGAGGTCTTGGATGCTGCATTTCATCCTTCAGCCACTTTGGGAAAGAAAAAGCAGCCCTTTAAAGAAGAAACATCTGAAATAGTTTCTCTGTAGCTGCATCTCATTTTTTCCCCATTTCCTCTGACTCTGTTAGAGATCTTTCAGGAAGTATTTATAGTCAAGGCCATTCATTGCCATACGGGTCCTCTAATTAGCTGCGGGGAACTCAGCAGGCACTGTGTCTTACTAATGCATGGAGCTCTGTCAGGTCAGAGAGCTGCCAAAGTCTTTCGGTTTTTTTAGAAGCACCTGTTTCCACAAGTCTCTGCCTGGGGAGGCAGAGGGCTACTTTTTAAAATATAACTACATCCTGGAAAACGGCAAGAATACTCCGACAAGGAAAATGAGAAAATAAAGTTAGGACTTGAAGAGAAATGGTTTTGAAGCGTTGGGTTTTCTGCGCAAAGCCGAGGCGGGTAAAATGCCTGTGCTGGTGAAGGGCTCACGGACGAAGCTAAAATAACTTTCTGAAGGTTTCAAGTAGTTTAGAAACAAACATGTACTTGGCTGCTTTTAGTAACTACTGGAACCAAACCCACAAGAAATTGAATGTTTTGCATTACTCATCCTGACAGAGTGATCAGATAGGACTAGAAAGTAACTTTTAGAAAAATGTTAACCTGCCCAATTAAAGGCATGTTTCTGGTTTTTGTGTGGGGTGTGTCTGTCATGTGGAGAGACAACCCCACCTCGTGCGTGTTTACCCACCCGTCAGTTCATAGTTTTTATTTATTTATTTTTTTTCTTCTCCCTTTTACGAAATGTGGTTTAGAAGAGAATTAAATGATAAAATCATTATTTGGGTGGGGTGCAGTAATAATGCGAAAGGGCAGCAGCTACGTCAAAATCCTTGATGAAAAGGTGAATCAGAATGTGGAACAAAGGGCTGGGGAGATCAGTACCGGCCCCCGGGCCGCTGCGTAAGCAGCAGGATTTATTGAAGTCGCTATGATCAATAACAATGATTCAAGCAGGGAGAACCAAGATAATTCTTGATTTAAAACAAGCTGCTTCATTCGGATGGGAGAGACAGTAATGAAGACAAGAACAAAAGAGTGCTTTCTTGTATTGAACTGAGTGGCCAAAACAGATTGACAATCAGTTTCAGATGCAATTAACTCAATTTTATATTATCCTTAACTACTTTGGGTAGGAGAACCTCTGTTTTGCTCTCTCCGGTCCGGTATTTGGTGTCCTGGTGTTGGTGGGAGCAAGAAGGGGCAGCGCACCATTGTCACCTGGATGCTGCACGCCTGCACCAGGGCCTGGCTTTGCTGGGCGAACGTCACCGGGGTGCTTGAGGCAGCCGCTCCGTGCCATTGGTGCCGTGGGTAATGGTGGTTATTGAACTCTGCGTGAGGGTGGGGGTATCCTCAGTGCATGGCTACAGTTCACCTCGGCAGCCCCCGCCGTTTGGGGCTGGGTGGGGGTCCGGGCACAGAGGGGCCCCCGGCACTGTCCCCCAGCCTGAACAGGAGCCCCTGGCATGGGGTGGTGCGAGCCAGAGCCTCCCTCGCCCTTGAGGCTTGGAGGTCTCCTTCCAGTTCAGCCTCTCTGCGCTACCAAGCCACCCTTGTTGACACTGAAAACAACTCAGTCCTGCAGCCCTTATTCATACCCCCTTGCTCCAAACTGGACACACTGAACGAGGAAACGTTACTCCTTTAGGTACGACCAATCCTGGTAAGCAGCTATTTTTTTTTTTTTTTACTGTCTTCAAATACATTCCTGAATTTTTTTTTTTTTAAATTGTGCTCACAGTGGATGCAGCTCGGTTAAAGTAGTGTCAGGGTATGGAGCACAGCTGTGGGCACTGCAAAGGCAAACAGCACAGCAACAGCTCCCTCCAGTCTAAACAATTCTGAGAACTGTCAATGGGAAGCCTTGTTTAAACTGGGAAGTAAATGCAGCTTCTCGCACAACGACTAATTTCAATAATTAGCTGAGCTTCTCCAAAGTTTTGAAAAGTTAAGTGCAACTATAACCATTATACAGCCCTATTATTGTTCTGTATTGCTAGTAGTACTTAGTATTAGATTATATACCTAAAGTGAAATGGAAGCTTCAATTGTATTTAGAAACTAAGGATAATCTTTGCCAAACTGGATCCAATAGGAAACACACATTCATGTCCAAGGGCAGAACTTGCTGCTAACTTGTAGATTTTCAATGGAAAATTAAATTTCATAGATGAATGCAGGCAAGGATTGTACATAATTCTATTTTTGCCTGAAGTACTATGGTGCTGAACAGTGAAAATCTATGTGAAGATCCTCTAACATCTGGAAGTGCAGAGTTGCTTTCTGTGTTGAATTTCAGACAACCTTCTACATGTATTTGGTAATTAAAAGACACAATAAATATACTTTTTTAGAGGAGGGATATTATGATAGACAGCAAATAAATGTTTAATTTATTGGACTAAGAAGGGAGCATTGTAATTATAATTGGTTTGAAGGAATCCAGATGCTATCCACATCTGAACAAATTCAAAATGGTAAAGATTTAAAAACAGATTTATGAATAAACAGTGCACACACATGTTCTGTGATTTTTTCCATGAAGGTATCTAGGGGGTAATACACCCAGTTAAAAATGACAACTGTGGAAAATAGTTGTTACATGAACACGTGTGTTGAAACAGAAAAATATATATATATATGTGAGATATGCAAAAGGTTTTCTGGGATGTCTTTTGTTACCTTAGCACTCCTCAGAATATGCATATGGCCACCTTGGCAGTAGTCTTAATTTTAAGATCTCTAATGTAGCCCAATTCATTTAGTGAACAATTTCCTGCCTAATATAATTAATTTACTTCTTGTACCAAGTTCTGGTTTTAAAATGAAGTTTTTTAATGGCTAAATGGTTCTGTTGATGTTTTTCTAAGCATTTTTCTAAGTAGTATTATGTATATTTTAGAAAATCTTACAATCTTTGTTGTAGTGATATAATAATATGTGTATGTAATATAAATCTATAAATCTATGTATTTCATATTGCATGTTACATTATTTAGAGTTCAGATAGGATATAACTTGTGCATAAAGACAGGAGGAGGAATAAAGATGTTTTCTCTTTTTGCGCTGTGCACAGTATGAAGTTTCTGAAACAAATGGCGTGGTGGCAGCCCAGGCTGTGCAGCGCTTTGCAGGCAGCTTGCAAATGGACTTCAAAATCTTTGCTGAGTTTGTGTATCCCTGTGCTGCCTGAGATTTGCAGATCTCAGGTTGGTGAATCATATTTGTCCTAGTTAAATGGTTAATTCCCTATGATTTCTTGGCTGCTGTAGGCCTTAGTCTCCCAATTCTGTCTGTAAAATGGGAATAAGGGCAGTTTCCCGTCTTGAAAGGCGAGTGTGAAGAGAGATGCATTAAACTCTGTATTGTGCAACACTATAGTCATAGCAAGAAGACCCTGATCCATAGGCGTCCTGAATCAATATTCCTGGTTAACTTCTCTGGGTATAATGGTGTAACTTTTTGCAAGAATACTAGTGAAAGAGAAAAAATTAAGAAACAGGTTATAATTTTAATTTTAACTTTGTTAAAATTTCTATTCTTTCCTTCAGCCTGAAAAATAAAGAGAAAGCAGGAATTTTGGAGCGAGGCATTTGCATTTCTTGTTTGACTTTGACCTCATTTTGGTTTATGTGCCTCTGATGTGCATAGTGGCAAACTACACGTTTTCACTTATGGGAAGAAGTCTTTTAACGATGGCTTACAGTGCAGTCTTTAATCATGTGAGTTGCCTCCAGCACTTGCTGAGAGTAAAATTCCACCCTCTCCATTTTCAGATGGGTTGCACTGTCGACTGTTTCTCCTTGCAAGACTGTCTGTGATTTGAAAATTGTGTTTAAATTAAAAAAAGCAAGGAAAAAAGAGAAATAATCAGAACATTTGTCAAGGAATTTGTTATGAATGGGAATGAGGAGCAATGCAAACAAGCTTGGAATGAGTTTTAATTCATATGTTATTCTGGGAGCCTACAATTTCTGGTGAGAAAATGGCATATTTTAGGTCTATTTCCTCCAGTTCTTGGCATGGAGTAATGCCTGTTTTGTTCAGTCAGATGTTCAAATGGGAATTTTGGATGCTTAGAACTAATTTTAGTAGGTGGGGGGCAAATTTATTATGATGCTACAAATAGAGTTTGATCACAGCTGCTTCACTGCAATTACAAAAATCGGCTGTGAATCACTTAAATTATATTTACTGGTTGCAAAAAAAAAAAAAGAATCTCATCTATACAAAACTCTGTCTTGTTTCCCTTAAAGTTCTGAGTATCATCATTTATATACCCAGTATTTTGAATTTGACTTGATCACATTGCCGAAGTATTTTCATGCCGCTCTCCCCCGTGCCCCAGCAGTGATAGCGTGCTCAAATGTCTCTACCATTCTTTCCTGAAGCAACTGTATCTTTCTGTGTTAGTGTGAATTTCTGAGCTTGTTCTGAAATTACAGTAAATCACACACAGACCTCTTCAGACTTATTAAGAAAATGTTAGAAACTTCACTGAAAGTTGGGCACTTCAAAGCTCTTGCTACTCCAGTCTGTACATGACTAAAAGGCTGTAAGGCAGACACCGCAAGGTGAAAGCTTTCAAATCAAAGCAAAACTTAATATACCGCTATTATCCCCTTTATAAAACATATGGAGAATAATATCTTTACATACTAATGAGTTTTTTCTGATAGTAACTGCTTTAATGTTCATGGGGTTATGCTTTTGAGTTAGAAGAGAAAACACTGAGTTATACTCCGTATTTTTTCGGCATTTCATGGCAGCTCCTCTCCCAACCCAAAGTGGATGTATTCCAGATCTGTTTAAAAGTTTGTATTGTGCAGAATAAGCTTGGTCAGCCTGTTTCTTGAGAAAAGCATTTTCTTCACAATTTAGTTAATGGACTCGGCTATGGTGATCATTTTGGCATTCCTCCCTGCAGCTGATAAAGAAGATCTGTAGAACTCTCCATTGACAGTAGCACAGTACCTGTTAGTATATTGCTGAAATTCATTTATATTTGACTGAGGTATGCTAGAAACTTAATATTTCCTTTTGTTTAAAATTTGCATAAACCCTACCTTATGCAGTGTTTGAGGGGTGGGGAGAGTTAATAGAAAACGTGATTAAAATCTTCTAGGCTTCAAGGCTTGTAAACAACTTGGCACCTATGTATGTTTGTGTGCATACGTGTGTTTTACTGGTTTGTTTACTGATTTTAAATTAGGTTTAAAAATTAGAATGAAATTTAAAAAGTGAGATTTATTTTTAAATTAAAAATGAAAAGACTTTTCCACTGAACACAGAATTTCTGTAGTTATTTAGCCAAATGGCTTGTAGGACTAATATTAATCATTTTTAAAGCAAAGAGTATGTTAAAACTTTACTGATTTTTCCATTACAGAAAATTATGTTCTGCTTAGCAGAAGTTTTAAATCTGGGTTGATTTTTCAATAGATCTTTTCATGCCTTTAAGACTGTAAACTTAATCATCACTTAATCAATTTGCCTTTCCCTTCTAATAGCCAACTAAACGGTAGAGGTCTTTGTAATGGTTATCCGTAACAACTGTCAGAGCAGATCTGGTGTAGGGACTTCTACAAAAATTAAGAGGATAGTTGATATCTGTTAAATTTGGTCCCTCAGTCTGGTCTTTCTTGGTATGATGGTCAGCTACGTGACTCCTCACGTGAAACTCAGTTTTAGTCAAACCTCGTGACCAACTGCGTATATCTCAGGAGAGGTGTTTCATTTGACTTCAGTACCCCGAGTTGGCATTGGTGTAGACCTCTAGACTGAACTTTTTCTGAAATGTATTGTTTCAATGAGTGAACAGAGAGCCTGGGGTGAAGCCTTAATCATTGCTAAAGGCATTTGAAGGCTTTCTTAGTGATATCCTCCTTAAGAAGTGAAGCATAAGCCATTTTGGACACCAGCGCTCCCAAGTACATCACTGTTGTGAAGAAAGAACATTTTTAAAAACATTGATTTGAGAAATATTTTATCTGTGCTGGTTCTGTAGGTCCTTGGCAAAGAAGTTAAATTTTGTAAGTGCTAGGAAGTTAGCAGGGTCTCCATCCAGCTGTCTGCACTGAAGGGCTGCCAGCGCCTCGAGAGCTGCAAGGTGTGCCTGGTGCTCTGCCTGGCTGTGAATGCCTCTGGACCCCTGCTGTCAGCTGTTTTTATCAATAGAGATCTGCTTCCCTCTTTGCTTGGCCTGGTTGCAAGGAAAATTCTCTTTTCTTGTCTTCTTTAGCTTGGTTTGTCTCTCTTCCCCATCAATCTTTTGTGGAACTCACAGTTTTCTATAGTAAAAGTCATTGAAATTCTCCAAATTTGGAGCTTTCTTTTGAAAGAAAAAATACCAAACCATTCATTCTGTTATAAGAACTGTCTAGGCTTTCTGCTCTGCCTTTCCTAAAATATACATCATCTGCATTGCAAACGGAGGCTTCCTGATGGGGAGAGATTAAGCAAAATTGTCTAAATCCGCTTCTCTCCTTGGCATCTGCACTTTGCCACAGTTGAAGCCAGGGTACTGGTCTGAAAGGGCTTTGCTCTGACAGCTTCTCTCTCAAATGCCTACTAGCATGCACATAAATGGCTCTAGTGATCTGATATCCTTCCTACCAAAAATATTCTCATGGCCTTGCTTGCTTTCATCAGCGCTACTAAGTAAACCTCAGCTAGTGGAAGGAGACATGTTGGAGCACAGCAGAAGAACAGAATGGATGAAACTACAAATTGTTAGTCTGTTAAACACAGATTAAGTCTTTGGGTACAAATTCCATTAGTGACTGAATGAGTCTGGATGGGTAGTAGCTTGTGGAAGTATTTGTTATGACAAAACCAACTTTTCATTAATAGACAAAGTTATCCTGCTTTCCTCTGTAGTCTGGCCAACTTCAAAATGTTTCAAACTAATTTCAGACTTGTAAAACACTGTCTATCAGATACAGACATATGGATTGAACTAGTAATTTGCTTGCCATCTGCTGATAAAGGAAGCAAGGCGTCTAAGTAGAAAATGAAGAAATTTTTTTTCCTCCCCCATTGGAATGTCATATGGTGCCTTTAGTAGTTGTTTGTATTGACATTTTTATTGATTGTTATGTAAAGTGTTACATTGCATTGACCTGCATCTGCTTTCATCTCATAATTATGATTTTTTTTTTGTTTACAAAATATCCATAATCATTTGAGCCTATAAGTAATGTAGTTAGAAAAGAACCCACTTTAAATCTGAAAAAATAAATTGATAACTACAGTTCTTATTGTATGAAACAAGAATAAGCATATTCTTTTGCTCAGAACAGAGAAAAACCTGAAATGTTACTAACAGAGTTAATTAAAATTATATTTTCTTTTAGTCAAAATTTCCCTTTTCCTCCTGACAGATAGACTAGAGGCCAGGAAAAACAATACAATTCCCAACATAAAAACAAACAAACCAACCTGCCAAAACTTTTCTGCTTAGGGGAAAATGGATACTGGAGCTTTCTGGGTTTTTCCCTGTAAGAATCTTCTCTCACCAGCCCTGATGGTTTGTGCAGGTCCAGAGTTTGTCCCCCAGGCCTTTGCCAAGGCTTAGCTGTGCTGGCAATACCTATTTCATCCGGGGATGATTCACCTGGAGGGGCAGAGAGGTTTCTCTGCCTCGCCGCAGCAGGAGCAGCCCAGGGGCAGCGCAGTCTGCGGGAGCTGTGCTGTTGCAGTGTTGGGAGCAGTTCCTCTGCCGGGGTGCATTGCCTCGGCTGCTTGCCTTCGGGAAGCTGCAGGGTGTAAGAGTTGAAGCTTTGCCTCCTGAAACTGTACGGACTTCTTATTTCAGCATATAGGCCCTGGTAATCTGTGGAAATAATAATAATTCCATAATGAAAGTTTAATTGTTTGTTCTTTTAGTTAATGCTGCTTATATGTTTGTCCATTTTCATGAAGCACTTAGAGTTTCTCTGTTTAAAAGTGACATATCAAGTAGAAAATGCACTGTCTTCTCAATAGGAATATTGCTTTCATAGGTAATAAAATACATTCTCAATCAGTGCTCAAATACATGGAACTTTGGTTAGTTAAATAATAATAAATACTCATTTCAGCCCTAGTTCTCCATTTTTTATTCATATTGACAAGTACTGTATTTTTCATTGATTTCAGTGATCCATTTTGAACAGATAATGCTAAAAATATTAATGAGCTATGTTCTTAAACATGAGTTATGTCTTCGTAAAAGTTGTGACTGAATTGTTGATTTTCTTTTAAATAAGACGAGCCCATTTTTTTTCTGCAGCAATTGGATTATTGACTTGCCAAAAGTGTAGGATGTAAAGAATGTACCAAAGAATTTCTATATGTGCTTGAAGTGAAAGTAATACGGAAAATCACTACTTGTCCAATATACTGTTTTCTCTTTTGTAAATACCTTTGTTTTTCTGAAAATTGATGTTCCTTGTAATGACCTGCAAAGTCTGTGAACAATACAGATACCTATTAACACATGCCGCCTTCTCTTTTCTGAGTGTGGTTATGTGCGGTTCTATTTGAAAAAGCTAAACAGTTACATAAATAACAAGTTTTCCACAATGTAGAGTTAATTACCATTTTACATTTGGAGTTTACACTATGCAGAAGGCTATTGCAACAGTAGCAACATCTTAACAGGTGGATATTTGTTGCAGATGTACTCATAGGAACCGATATCTGTGACAGCAAGAAGTCTGCAAAAGTAAGAGGAAAATTCAGATAGTATTGATTAAGTAAAAGCTTAGGTAAATGCAGTGCTCCTGTGAGGGCTTATGGAAGGCATTAAGCTACAACAAGTAGTGCCACTAGTAGTACCATTACTATATGGTTTGCCACATGCTTTCCCTCTGCTTTTTATGGCTTAAGCTGCATTCAGTATGCTCAGTCTGTCCTTGTATTATGTTTCTACGCTGTGTTCCAGCACAGTAAGTCTAGATCTATTTTGCATCTGATGGGCCTATTGGCTTTTGTTCTGGTTTTATTTCATTGAAAACATCAGGACTCTGTTTTCCTGATGGTAAACGTTAATATTTACAGCATACACTGGGAAGTATACGTCCAGGGTAATTTTATCCTTTTAAAGTTGTTTTGGGTTTTTTTTATAGGACTTACCATGCTGTACAGTATCTGACAATTCCCATGTTTATAATGCTTTGTAACATATATTGCAATTGATAAAATATAGATGTTTACAGCATTCTGTTAGAGTATGTTGACTGCAGCAACAGGGTCAAATTACCGTTAAGAAAATACTGCTTCATAATAATGAGGAGGGGATATCAGATACTTAGTCTGAGTTGCCTACCAGAAACTGGTAAACTTGCTGTTGATGGGCATATTCACCTCAGGGTATTTAACGGCTCTTTATAGGTTAATGCTTGTAAGTCCATTATGTAGCTTGGTAAATTGCCTTGAAAGGAGATGAGGGTGTGATCGATAGGGGAGGAGGAGCCAAGATCCCTTCTCTTAGACAGGCTGTATGATTTGGGACAAAGGTAAATTTCCTTTGTGCTTCTGTTGATGCGTATTTTTATTATATAGTAGCTTCCAAAGAACATTGAGATTTATGAATATTAGCAAATTGCTTTGGGAACATTGGATATGAGGCAGTTCAGAAGTAGAAATGTTTATAAAAAATAGCTAAAATTTTATATGGCTAGTATACACTTATCTCTTGTCTATCAATCAGAGCTGTTCTTTTGCAGACTGAATTGCCTTACTGTGATACTATCGCACTTCTGACGTGAACAAATGGTTTCAAAACCATTCATGTCAGGTCAAGATGGTGAAAGCAGCAGATAGACATGAGAACCGGGACTGTATAAACAACATACTCCCATCACCGGACTAACACAGGTCCAGAGAAGTGGCAGCATCGTTCTCGCAGCTCAGACATTGCCAGCATGCTATTCTCCCCTTCCCCAGTGCAAGAGAATTGACTGCAACTGTTTATTTTCAACACATGGTTGATATCTTTGTCTATCTGTCTGTCTGTATATCAGCTGTGCCTTGTTAGGGACTTGATTCATGAGCCCTGAGAATCTTGCTCAACCTTTCATCTCCCTGCCATGTAACTGCGGTTTGTTAGAAATAACTGAGAAAAAATGTAAACTTACTGAAATGACTAAGAAGTCTATAGTCAGTGTCAAAGGAGAGAGGGGATGGACTGAATCGAGGGTGTATGCAAGAGATTAGTCCATGCTTTCTCAGATATATTTATAGTATCTCTCTAGATGGAGAAAGAAAAACTCAACAGTTGTATTTGCCCTTTGAGAAATGTCAGAAAGGATATTTCAGTCTGACCAATTCCTCTTAGTCTGGAGGTTTCTCTTTGTACTGTGCAGAGGCATGAGAGTGTGGTATTCCCAGCTCTATATAATCCCAGAATATACCCATATGTTATATAAAAACCCCTTGGCTATATATATAGCATATGCCATATTTATATGAGCGAACTTCCGTAGTTCACTTAAGAGGCTGTAGAGACACTGATGCAGCTAATGGAAACATAGCAGCAATGGGAAGGAAATTTGAGAGGTTTGTGCTTTCTCCGCTATAACCTTGTCATTGATCATCCTGTTCAGCACTGCTTAAATGAAGAGAGAAAATGCTATTTATTTTTTAAGTTTTTAAAGTGTGGAGAAAGCACAGCTCTCAGATGAAGTTGCTGTTACCCTTCTGGAGATGGAAAAGCCGTTTTTACATGGGGGTAAATGTTACTCGTTTTCTGGCCTATTTGCAGACTGTAGAGTGCCCCCAATGGATTCAGGTGGCCTTTAGCACTTACATCCACTCCACATGAGTTACTCAAGTGTCTCAATAGAAATTACATGTATCATGTTTTTTGGATATGCCTACCAGTGCCTTCACTGAATCATATTTGTGCTGCTGCTACTGCTCTGTTCTCCTGCTAAACCAGGAAGACTCCGTCTGGAGATCAGCCAAGTTTTCAAAGTACTCATAGTGTCCGTAGTCAGAACAGAATTGCCAGAAAGTATGGATTTTCCTTAGGATTTTTTGAAATGGAACTGTATTCATTATCTTGAGATTGTCAAAAGCGCTTCAGCTGGTCTTGATGTCTAGTCACATCACAGTTGTAAAGTGAGGGTTGTTTTCAATAGCTGGCAATAAGTTGTCACATATTTTGGCCTACCATTTCTTCTTTCTGAACTGTTTAAGTAATGGACAAAAAATATAAATATGCTTTATAAATCTGTATCACCAAAATGATAAGTCATATGCAGACTTGGTGACTTGAAGAACAGCATCTACTTAACCACCCAATGCCATTAGTTTTTTTATAGAGACTTTTAGATATGAAAGTGTGCTGGAAACATTAAAATAAATGATATTTCCAAAGGGAAAGTTAAAATGTATGCCTTTTCTCCTCTGTTAGGATTTTCTGGAGAACTCTACTGTGACCAGCATAGCTATGTCGCTCTCATTAGTATGTGCAGAACATCAACCTGCCTCACATCCTTTTCTAGGAGAAACTGTTGAAAGGTTCGAGTTACCCTCCATTAATAACACTGGCAGCACAAATGACTGAAATACACTGTCAGTTGTGCCAATGCAAAGCTGTACAAAAAAGTGAAAATTTTATCCCATTCTGTTGAAATATTAAATTAGATTGTTTAAGAGCAACGTTTGATTTGGCTTTTTAGATAGCAAGGAAAATGGACAATCTTTTTATTATTTTTCTGTGTGAAATTTGACTTTTTTTAACCAACATTACCATCATTTGATAACTTGAAGGGCTACGTGGCATTCTGACTACAAAAGGGATAGAAAGGACACATTAAGAGAGTTTATGAAGTTGCTGGGGAAAAGAGTATAATGATAGCAGCAGGAAAAAAAGCATATCACAGCTTCAAAACAGATGGAGTCCTCTAAGGAAGCTGTCTGAACATGGCCCGGGAACTATAAATTGCATTTAGAAGATAGGGTTTTCACTGCAGATGGCAGGTTCCCAGTTAGAAGGTGAAAGCCAGAACAGGGCTATGTGCATGCAGAGAACTGCATTGAATGTGCCTAACATCTTGTGTTTGACATACATCGAAATTTAAGCTGGAATATGAATTCAAAAGGCTGATGTACAAGTTCAGAACATGAAATATGTCATAGTGTTCAGAAACCAAGCAACTTGCTTTCAGGCATAGAAAGTTTTAACTAAATACAAAGGCAGAATAAATTTGTGGCCCTAAAACTGAAACAAGGCATTAACTTTGAATGTCATTTTCAATCAACCTTACACTGAAATATGACAGAAGAGCCCTCTCTTTCTTCCCATGTGCCAAGCTGGTGTCATTCCAGAGTCACCAGGTCAAAAAGCAGTGGTTTCTCTCTGGGCCTGTTACCCCATATTATTTTATTACCCTATTTGACCTGGACCTGATTTCAGTGAAATAAATGAGAGTTTTGGCTTCGACTGGGACTCCTGCTCTAGGAAATGATCCTCAGATCCTAGGAAAAAAAGCTCCCTGAAGTCACCCCATCCCATGGACTTTCAGGGCAAGACTTGTCTCATCTAATCGTGATTGAGGTGTCTGTGCCTGAGTTACCTGTCTAGGATTCTTGGAGCCAACGCAAATTTAAACAACACAGTTGTGAAGTACAGAAAGATACTCCTCTATAGTCAGAGAACTGCACACTTTTTGGCCATTCATTGTATTGGCTTCATCTCCAGTGACTGAAGGAGGCCTAGACACATATACCACTACACAGCAATTACAGGAGGTGATAAAAATGAAAGGAGTGCCTGCTTCTGCTTTTTCCGAATGGCAGCCTTATCACTTCAGGTAGGAAGCAAAACTTCAGCATATCTGCAGTTAATGACTCCTCTGTCTCCAAAATATAATATGTCAGTTAATGGGAAATACTAATATGGCTTTAATCAAGAAGGTGAGGGGAAGGTTCTAGCTAAAACTCAAAACATTGTTTCATGGAATAATTACAGTTTTATTTATTAATAGTTTTATTTTTCTTGTTTAATATATGTGTTTAAATTTCTAGGGTGACATTTCTTTAAAAAGGGAATAGTATAAGGCCATTGAAGATGAAAGCTGTATTTTCAGTACTACTCTTTGCATAGAGCAAAGTGATAGTCATTCTGTGGAAGTATATTTAAAGACATGCTAAACTGATGGCTTTGTAAGATAAAACTAAAATCAGAGGGAATGAAAGGATATTTGTGAAGCAGAAGAAGGGAGTAAGATGGAAAGGAAAAGTTAATGAGCTAATTTGGATAAGAGTGGGGATGATTCCTTCAGTACATGAGGTGCGTACATGTATGGGAAAGGGGTGTTTCCTCTTGCTTTGGCTAGCTATTGAAAAGTCAGGAAGGCTCAGCCTGTAAGAGAGCCAGGACAGATAAGGGAATAAGGGATCTGAAAAGGAAGCATGTCTCTGAGAAGTCAAAGAATTAACTAGGAAAAGTGGCCCAAGGAGCTTTGTCTAAAGTTTTACAATATAGATTTTTTTGCATCTCAAACAAACTTTTAGTGCTTTATTTCTATATACCTCTCACTCTTAGTGTTCCTGCCTTTGTTCCTTCTGAATCTGTAAAATCCATCTCAAAGAGCAGTAAATAATCTGCTAATGTCCATTTTAAGTTACAGGAGGCCTTGAGTGATTATCAGTGATTTGCTACCCTTTATACATTAGTCAGCTGCAGCTGTTTAAATCCAGAAATGCAAACTCAGACCTAACGTTTTTGGTGATTCCTGTTAAATACTCAGTGGTGTTCATTTAGAACAGCAACTGAGAAATCAAGTAATGAAGCACCATTACTCAAAGTTCGAAAACTGAAAAACAGTTTATCTTGTTTTTTCTCATTATTATTGGTAGGAATTACCTTCCTGGGTCACATACTTCAATGTATCTAACAAGTTGTATGAATAGAGCAGCAATAAAAGGCCACTGCAAAGCATATTTCATGGGAGTAAAGTGTGCAGTGTTACCAGTTGTTAAATGACTTTTCCCTTGTGTACATGTGAAAGTCATTCTCTTATACACAAGGGCTGTGCAAATCATATATACTTAGAAGAAGCAAGAAAGGAAGCATCTGGATTGGGCATTGAACAATGTATTTGAATTTTAAAGGCCTTTCACTGATTTACTAAGGTATGTCTTAGCTTGATCTGCTCTCCTACCACTGTCAATAGGATAAGGGTGGTACGTGGGTTTCCCCACTCATATTCAGCCCCTCTATACTTTTTTCATGACCTCATTTAGATGATCGACATCTTGCAGTTACTGGGATGCATGGGATGAATTTCTGGAAACTGTTCATGGTATATGCTGTAACTTGGAGTTTTGAAACCAGGTTTGTGGAGTCTTATTAATTGCTGACGATTAAGCGATGGGTGTGGATAACTGTTGACAAAGAACAGATTTCTTCAAAGAGAAAGAAAAAAAGCTCCGTAACTGGATTCTTATGATTCAGTAACCTTTCTTACGTACAATAGCTGTCACAGAGTGGAGGCAAGAATGGGCAAAAATCTTTGAGCTGGAGGCACTGAGAATACAGGAATCTTTGTATTACGTAATCGGAACCTAAATGAGATGCCTAAGTAAGAAGGGTGGTTTTCTTAGGCTCCTTCCACAACAAGTGAAGAGAGAGAGGTACCTCCAGAATGCAAATCAAAGCAGAAGCATATCTGCCTTCTCAAATAATTTCTCTTTACCTTGACTGACAATTTAGGAAGCCTGGGGAGATTACTTTCTTAATTTAGGCCTGTAAGTTAGGTGGCTGAAATTGGGCGATGACCCTCTGTAACTCTCTGTGTGTTACATTTGGGGAAATTCTAGTGTGAAGAATCCTATAGGCAAAAGCAGGTGAGTAATTTCAAAGTCCATGTTGCTCTAGATCGTTTCACACTCAGTTATGCCAATACAAAGAAGTGTTTTTAAGTGAGGCAATTCTACAAAATGCCAAAGCTTGCCTGAAGATGATCCAAGAAAAATGAGAAGCCAGCCCATAATGTCCATTACAGACTCTTCTAAATCTTATGTTACAAGTGTATAATACCTTTCTACACTGCTTTCTGTTCTAAGATCTCGTAAGCTTATCCAGCCCCCAAGCGCCAGTCATTCAAAAACAAATTAAAACAAGCAAAACCACCTGTTTTTTGAGGTGCTTACAAAAGAAGTGTTTTGTCTTCGTTCTGCACCGGGCATTAGCAAACAGCAGGGTTTTTGCAGGGAAAGCTGTCAAGGATATTGTGATGGGTGCTGTGCCGTGCTACGCATGCAGAGCTGTGTGTGGAAAGTAGAGGCATTGGTTCGTGGTCATAAGAAGTCCATAAAAGAAAAAAAAAGTAAAGAAGCAGAACCTCATCGTACTGAAAAGGACCTAGTCACATTGAAAATGATCACCATCTCCAATAAGACCCCATCATGTTGAACTTTCCAGATGTGCTCAGATGGTAATTTTTGGATGTTTCAAAATTACTGTATGTTGAATTGCATGATTGACTGCTTTTTAAAAGTTGATTTAACCTCTTCACCACTGAACAATCTGTAACACTTTCCCTTGCAATTTATTCTTTTGTGTTTCCCAACACAACTAACAAATAGTATTTCACAAAAAAATCTTTTTTTAAAGGTTATACGTCACTTTAAAACTTGTTGCGGGTACTAGTGTGGTAATGTTGCTGGTTATATTTAGGCAGCAAAGTGTGTCTTAAGCCCTTCAGACACAGTAAGGATGAAAGGCTGTCCTAATGTTATCTTTTTTTCTTTAAAGGAACTGATGTGTCTCTTGTTTATGGGTTTATGGACATTTTTATTGCAGCAGGGAATTTCTCCACCCCAGTTTTACAGGGCAGCAGTAAATGCTCAGCAGCTGGGATACTTGCGGCAATATGAAGAAAGTCTTTCTTAACATTTCCATCCTTATAACAGCAGTTACAAAATGGTAACTTTGATTTCTTAAATAATACATGAATTTATGTGTGGGTTTTTATTGGGGTTTTTTGTTTTGTTTTGTTTTTAAACATCGGTGACTAATACTTATCTCAGTTAGTAGTTACCTTTCTCTCCTGAAGTTTACAGTAAGCTGGAAAACTGCTATGGAGTTGCTTGTTGCCTCTGTATTGTGGTGTGAGGATAGATTAGGTGGAATAAAATTACTTGAGCAACTGGATCAATTAAGTGCATATACAATGTCTATGTAATAAATAAACACGTTAAAACATTTGCAAAACAAATAGTAGGTCAAATTTAGTGCAACAGTGTATCACAGTGGAGGAAATAAAATTTACCTTCCCATCCACTGTAAACCTGCACAGGGAACAAAAGGACTCTGCTGGGTCAGAAAGGCCTGGCTGCTGTGACCCTTCAGGAGGGAATTGGACTCTGTATAGCTTGCAAACATTGTAATGTGTGCATCTCAGTACAGCTTTACTGTAGAACCTTGAAGCGTTTAAGATTACAAGACTACGTAGTGTTTGGATTACTCCTTCTTATCCTGTTTTATTAAGGAATATCTAAATGTCTTCCACTATTTAAATGAGAAAAAACAACTTTCAGATGAATGTGAACTCACTTTCGGACAAATGATGACCGAAGAGCAGGTTTGGGGAACATCTGAGTTCCCCTTGCAATTCATTTCAGCTGAACCAATTGTGTAATATACTGTTTCAAATGTAAAAAACACATCTAACCTAGACCGTAAAGATACAGTAATAGAAAAGGTTAGCTAGTTTTTCAAACACAGTGAACACAAGGCAGTATGTACTGTAAACTCTTAATGCATTAATTTACACTTAGACACAGCAGTGCGGCTTGTCTACGGTGGATGGACAGAACAAGTTAGTTAATATGTTCTAACAAGGTCCTGCTAGCGTAGCCTGGACAAGGTCTATCAGTACTTGTCAGTCACTTTATTCCGGTTGCTTATCTAATAGAGTTCACCTCTGACAGTTGTGTATAAATCCAACACTGGATTCTCTCCGGAAGATATCTCCAGCAGCAGCAACTGAGATCGGTGTCTGAGTTACAGCATCACGTAGTCATCCCTTAATATATCATTGGAAATATGGAATAAAAGTTGGAGAAAAGGAAAAAGGGAAACCAATCCTAGCAGTGACTACCATGCCTTCTTTCGAATAGTGAAGCTGATCGGTTTTTTTTTAGTATAGCTATTTCAATATTTTGATAATTCGAGGAAATTTTCAATTACAAGTGATTAACTTTTTCCCCCTGGTAATATTGTAGCTGAATATTGGAAATAATACACTACAAAGAGTATTTTTTACTTGTTTGTTGTTTTCCCCCTCCCCAATTCCTCTCCAGCTAACCCACTGGTTTAGTGATTAGCACCAGAGCCTTTCACACAGTGTTTTGAGCTCAGTTCCCTGGCTGCAGTTCACTCAACCTTGACGTAAATCTCCAATAAGTACTTTGTGAGAGGTTAGCCTTTTGTGCAGGGTGTGTGAGAAATCCTGCCTGACCAGGTTTGTTACAGAAACCAGTGTCAAATTGCCTTGCCCCAAGTGTTTGAATATGAAAGAGAGGGATGGGGGTGGGGGGAATCATGCAAAAACCCACCCTCTCTCTCCACTTCCAAGAGGCTAATTGTTCGGAAAAAACCCCCAGTGTTTGGACTCACAATGTTTTAGTGCTTATGTGCCTATGTCTGGCACTGTCAAGTGAGCCTGTGATGATTTACAGTCTGCAGGTAGAGCAGTGAGTATGTCATTCATAGAACCTGCCTTCTGTGTCTTGCGTGTTGAGGCTGGTTGCTTTTAATTTAATCTATTTGATCATGTTATTTGCCTTAGGTGATCAACAACCTTTCATGTAAATCCTAGCCAATCTTATAAAACTAATGGAGAAGAAAAAAAACCACACCAAAATACTAGCACTGTAGTCATGCCTTCGCTGTTGATGTCAGTGGTGTCATAGGAAGGCAGATAAGGTATGCAACCCTCCCTTTTTATAAGGAACATCTCCTCCCTTCTTTGAGTTTTTTTTTTTAAAGAAAGTTACATCCTTTGGAAATGGAAACAATACATTATCTTACTACCTCAGGGCCTTGTACATGAAAAGCCCGTTGAAATCTCTTTGCCGTTCTTCCATATCATGTAAAAGTGGGTTGCTCCCAAATAGATTTAAAATTCAACATCTGTACTTTTCTGTTAGCAACCTTCACGTTAATTGCAATTACACATTACTAGACGTCTTTTGGATTAACTCTTTCATTCACGGGAAGTAGATCCACAGAGGTTTGCATAAACACTTTGGGTTTGAGGCTGGGGGCTGCTGGAATACATTTGGACAAGTCACCCAGTTTATCAGATTATGACAGTAAATGGCAGCAATATTGCTTAAAGGGAATGGGGACCTCGGCTTCACAAAACCAAGAAGCAATGCAGAATCTGCAGCAAGGGACAAAAAGCTGCCCCTCCAGCTAAGCAGGCAGGGCAAATGAAATTCTTCAGAAGGGGAACGCTGCACAGAGGCTTGCTGTGATATATTTAATGGGTCCACTGACTTCAGAGGCTCTGGCTTGAAGGTTTTGGAGGGAGAGAAAGGGACAGGAAGGAGGAAGAAGTGCTGGAAGGAAGAGGGGGAGTCGTCTGTTTTTGCCAATGTTATGTTTAGTTGGAATAAAACAATAATAAACACAAGACTTTGAAGGCCATTATTTCCTTACTGCTAATTACCTGCAAGAGCCTTGACAGGGAGGTACAGTCTGAATTTAAGCCAGTGAGTAAAATACAAAAATCAGAGCACAGTCTACCAGTTGTCTTACATTCCTGAAGAACCTAATGTGAGTTGGTGTTGATCCATGAGGATTGGCTTTATGCATGTTTTCATCTTTCCTTTCTGTGCTTTGATTATACATTAAAAAATAAAGTGCTTATCTTGGTGAATTCCAGTAAAAAATTAGTTACAATGCTTTCAAGACCACTTTGCATTTTGTTAAACAACTTCTAAGCATGAAATAATCTTGAAATCTAGTGTGTTGCTCCAGGCTTTTGAGATAGAATTTTTCATAATGGTTATCAGTATCATTATCATAAAAAAGAAAAAAATCCTGACAGTGAGGGAGCATTTAAGCATTATGATTTGGCAAACAAAACCAGAAAATGACAAAGTCAAAATTTTCCTGTGCCCCTTCAGACTGCTTGCGTAGTAACTTGGTGGTCCTTAACTGCCTGGTATTTCTAAAATGGGAAATAGAATTGGATGTGAAATATAGTTGCAGAGTTGCGTTGTCAGCCTCCCCCCATGAGATACACAGTCGTCTTGATCATATTTGCTCTGAATTCCTCATGGATCTAAGCTAGCCGCAGTGTATAACACACTTTCTCTTGCTTGCATAATTTATTAGCTCGGACCCCAACTCTGCTTACCCCGTAAGATGTAAATAGCCCCACTGAACTGTATCCAGCCACTACGATCTTGTTGCAGGGTCAGTGCCCTGGTTGCAAGAGGGCTGGGAAGCAAGATAATACATGTTTTTTAAATCCTCTTCCTTCTGATGTGAGACTTCTGTCTTTAAACTATTGGCTAATTGCCATTCTATTATCTGACACTGGTATATTTGCCTTTTACATAGCTCTTTCACCACTGCCTATATTAGTTTTACTTCCCTTCTGAATGCCCCTGTTTGTTTTCATTGTTATGTTTCTGTGTAAGGAGGGGGCTTTCATTGTTGCCTATGTCTTAACTTCTCCCCCCCCCCCCCCCAATTGCTTCTTTTTCACTTCCCCATCTTTTTAAAACGGCCTAATTAATTCTTAATAATGCAAAAATGCATTAAGACCTAGCCCCCTCTTTTCTTCCCCGCCCCTTTTCCTCATTTGCCCTGTATCATGCAGTCACAGCCCCCACTAGGTTAGCTACTACTCCAAGTCAGAGTACATAGTTCTTGGAATAATAGCATAAATTTTAATTAGAACTATTATGGTTTGGAGGAAAAATAAAGAAACATTGCCTATTTGTTTGCAATAGGTCAAATAATTGAAGCTTTTTGCTGACCACAGCAGCAAAATTGCAGATGAAAATTGTCTTATTTACTCACTGATCAGATAATTAATGTAGTATTTGATGTCCAACCTGACTACCTTTCCAAAGCTAAGAGCATTTTTTCCTGAATGCAAGCTGCCAGTGTGGACATAAGCATGTGCTTTGGAAATCTGCTTGGAATGAGCTGTTAATCCCTGGTGGAGTTGTGACTATTAGCGCTATTATCCAGGCGGTTTGGGAGAGAGCATTGTTAAGCGTTAGAAAAGGGCTTCTTGGGTACATCTTCTGGGTCCTGTTCTTTCCTGTCCTTAAGCAGATCATAGTTGCCATATATATCGGTTCACTTGTCTAATAAATATCTCGTATTGTGAGACTGCAGTGTTAAACATCATCATATACACATCAATACCTCTCTCATAGGTGGAGCAGCTTGAAACATTTTCAGATCAGGCTTTTCAACAGAATAAAACCTACCAACCAAATTGTTTACAGCAATTTCAGATTCCTCAGATTTTTTCCCCACTATGATATTATAAAAGTAATACAATTTTTCCACTTAATTTTGTAGTCTTGAAGCTGCTGCATAAGTCCAGAAATACCATTACTATAAAACACCTGCAATAAATATGAATTTAAAGTGCATAAAATGTATATGATAAGGCATGCTAATTTACAAAAGGCTCTGCTTTATTAAAAAAGGAGAGAAATGAGGCAAGCTCTTCTGCAACTTAAACTTATTCATCACCCTTGCAATGAATCTTTTTCTGTTACCAGCTTGAGATTTCATAACTGTTAACAAGCCAGCCACGACTGTTGAACTTCAATACATCAACAGTCCAAAGAAGAGCTATTAATTAACCCGGGTGACTGGTGTGGTGAGAGCTTAGCTATTGACAGCTGTCACCTCAGGACATTGCCGCTGTTAGTTTTCAGCATGGGGCAGAATTGGGATTCACCTGAGGATTGTCACAGGGAGAAGGAAGATGGTTGGAGTGGAAGGCTCAGATTTGCCACCCTGACCCATGGTCGCTTTGTTAAATGGGAATTCCTTTGATGTAAGACACAGCTCAACTAAGGGCTGCAGAACATAATCTAAAATTAGGAGTGTGGTTAATTCCAGTGCTGCCTGATGTGTTAGTACAGAATTTTTAAGCCATTTTCTTTAACTGTGATATTTATGATGTCCCAACCGGGGATTTGTTCCCCTCTGAGCTAGATTGTAAAGCAATGCCACAGACCATGGAATTCATCGTGGCATGACGGCATTTAAAACCTCAGTCGAACCTTGTTCAGTATCTGTAATGTTTTCTATTCTGAGCCTAAAGAACAGCTCAGCGCTGTGACTAAAGATAAATAGTGCAATATTGTCAACATCCTGTAGATGTTATGCTGCAACTGTGCAAAATCATTAGGTTGGTCACTTACTGGTACCTTAATGTTGGGTCTGGTGGTGAGCTTTAGGGAATATATTAGAGACGAGTTTCTTTTATGTTCCATTGTGGTTTATGCAGTCTGCGAAGGAAATGCTCTCTTGCCTTCCTATGTCAGCCAAGTCTTTTGGGTAGGTTTTTCCTAGGAATAGGAGGGGTTATTTTTGTCTTTAATTTTTTTTTCCCCCTTCTTTCCCCATGCTGGTCAGGAGACAGTTTATTTTCACTATTTCATATTCAGGGCATGACAGGGTCTGAAATGGCTAGAGCTTCTTGGTGGACCTTCCTAGATCTTTGTGTTTTCAGTAAGCACCCTGAAATCACCCAGACTTTTAAACTCAAAAATTTCATCCACCTAAGCTATTCATTCTTTTCTTTAAAACAAGCAGACTACCAAACCAAACAGAGGAGAGACAACTCCAGTAGATTCTCTCTGGTACACCAGTCCCACCTCTTTCATGAACGGGTGCAAGTGTTAATACTTGCTAATGAATGTATGAGCTGTGCAACTATGATATTGGCTGTCTATAAGAAGTTCACTTTAATGATACTGAACAAGTAGGCAAGGGAAGGAAAGCTTGGTGCTCTTCAGAATGACCGTGCTGAAATGCAGAAATACTCAGTGCATATCCACTGAGTATTTAAATTGATGACATTCCTCCTTCCCCTACCCTGTCTGTCTCCCAGAAGCTTAGGTTTCAATATGTTTTCAGTGCACAATATTAGCTGACCTTGACTTTGAGCAACCACTAAATATGTATTGCATTTACTGATATTAAAAGAACAATCCTAAGAGTAAATCTGCAAGGCTCAGATACTGATTTTATCACAATTTACAGAAATCAAGGGACTTGATGAACTTACTTTAAATTAATTTTTGAGCCAGATGGAGCAAACCATAACCCCAGTGTTCAAATTTTTTAAATCAGCGCTTTTGCCAGTTTGAAATAACTAGATTTCTTCACCCCTAACAACTGCTACATAGTGTGGCTCAGGCTTCAGAGACTGACAAAACTGAAGGCCAGGATGTGCTCTGCAAGGCGTCCGTACCACTGAGAATCAAACTGAGGTATTGTCTCTGCAAAATTAATCTAGCAAATCCCTTTTTTATAACTATATAAGTATTCCAGAAAATTCTTTTTCTGGTTGGTATTAATAATACAAAGACCCTTGCAATTCCATTGGCACAAGAAGAAATCAGACGTATATCACAGAGCTTCAACATCAGCTAAACGGTGGGGGAAGGAAGGAAGGAAGGAAGACAGTATACCCATTTCCATAAAGCCAAACTGAGTAACTAAATAATTACAGATTTAAGTCTTTTCTCAAAAAGATTACAAAATTATGTACTATAGATTAAAAATGATTACAAATTACTTATTAGTGTAAACAAATACATGTAAGTTTAATTCACTGGCTCAAGAATGGACGTATTTTGGTGTTTATTAACATTATTTGGATTAAGAAGTAATGGTGGGAAGCTGGAATTTAGTGGCAGTGGTTAATGCATTTAGCATTTAATAGTTTAACTGCTTAAAAATGGTGCTCATACAATATGTGTGCATGTAAGTATGTATCTTCTCACATGTTTTTACAGTTGCTTTGGATTTGTTCCATTTACTAACCAACTATTCTTAAGCATTTGATGCCAGGGTGTCAATGCAGTATTTCAATGCTGAGTGTCCACCTGTGCCTTTAGGCTTCTGTTTGAGTTCAATGGATTCTCCAGTACGTAAATACATCCTTAACGTTATGCTGTATTTTTGCATTTTACTGTCTGCGGATAGTAAAATGAAAATGATCATGCATTTCCAACAGGGCTTTTCATCTGAGTGTCTCAGCACCATGAAAGCACTCATCAAAATTGTTACAATTACGTAGTTTGGAAGTATATTACACTGCTGCTTTTCTTTTCCTCCCAGTTCCATTCTTCTCATTAAAAAATAGAGATTGAACTTGGTAAGAATGTTTTCTGAAATGCTCTATAATTTTTATCATTTTGTCAAACTTTATTCTTCACACGTAAAAGGAGGTGGGATTGTAATGCTGTCATAGGACATACAGGGATGGCTCATTCAGTCCCCTGTATTCTTAAACAAAGGAAGCTACTAATTTTGATAACCCTAATCCACTTTTTAGTGAAACTTACAGCCTCTTCTTTTAATGAACAGAACACTTCCTCTTATTTGCATTTTGTGAGACTCTCACTAAATTGGGCTCTGTGCATGTCTATCCAGCTGGTTTGTCACAGACGGTATTCACCATTTCTAAAGCTGCGTAGGGTAACGAAAATAGATAGCGCAATACAGGCATAATAACTTGTACAGTGCTTGCTCATTGGAGTGCCTTACCACTAATGTGTATAAATACCTACTGCAATTGAGCATGACATTTGTAGAGGGATCAACTCCAAAAACATATTGAGTGTACACACTTTAATTTCTCTTTACACATCCCTCAAGGTGAAGATAGATGTTCCAGTCTGTCAGCCTATCATCACTCTGAGCACTTTCCTTGCCTTATGTGCTCTGTTTCCTTCTCCTTTGAATGCATGTTATTTTTTAAATTTCTGTTAGAGATTAAAATCTTTTAAAGGGGATCATTCTGTATCTCTTAGGGACAGATACTCAGCTGCATTTCTACATAGGAACAAGTCTCCTTCTGAAGGCATACATGCACCGTAGGAATGAAACTTTTGATTTTTTTTTAAATTTTTTTTTTCCATAAATGTGTGACTCTCAACAATGTAGATTTACTGAAGGTGACATATTTCTGAAATACTACAATAAGCTTTGTAGTGCTTCCTTTCAGATCGTCACTGAAAGTTCTGATGAACTTAAACCGTTAGTCATTTTTTCCCATTTCAACCACCAAAACTGGCCTTTCTCAGTTAGTTTGATAACTCTGTATCCAGTAATAGGTACATGTAGTTACAGAAACAGACCCACCTTATTTTATTTGTATTCTTATTTCATGTGCATTGGCAAAAGGAAGAGAGGCCTTTTTAGTATGTGCTAAAGGGTGGTGATACCCTCTCTGTGAATCTTCCATAGGCAGGCTGCTTAACTCCATATATACTCAACTCTTCACTTTTTTTACGTCATGTCAGGTTTTCCCTTTATATCATTTGACCAGATTAGCTATAAAAAGAATGGCAGTCTAAGCAGATTTAAATAGTCCTGTCCTACAAGATTAGTTGCAGTGTAAGTGTGATGGTCTTGCATTATGAAATTGTTAAAAGGCAAAATAAAGAATAGCTGGAAAACAAGAGAAAGAAACAGTATTTTTAATGAGGCAGTTCTCTAGGTCTTTGTTTTTGTTCGTGTTTTTTTTAGGAATGTAAGAAAGTAGGGTACTTCTGGCTATTGTGAGCAGAAAAATTTGCCATGACTGCTCTTGATTTCCATATGTACTTACTTTGTTTGTTTTCCTCTTACTACTCTTTGATATAGAATAGTTTCTTCCTGTCTTTCATTAAACTGATGCTGCCTTGTACCCCTGTGCTCATATATAAAAGAACTGTAGCAAGAAAAGAAGTCATGCCTAACACATCTGATAGTATTTCCATGTTCATATGAAAGCTCTGAAAATCCTTGATAGTTTATTAGATAGTTATGTGGGGGAGGAGTCTTTTACTTTCACACTGAAGAGCTTATTGTTAATGAAGTAGGTATTAAAGGGACTGACTTGTACATCTGCATTGCATCAATTTAGGCATGGATAACTGGGTAACCAAAACCTGCTGGACTTAGTTGAAAAATTAATTATTGTCTAATGTCATATGCTGCCAATTCTATAACATAGAAAAGATTGAAAAAAATAAAAAAATATGGGGAAAAGGTAAAAAAAGTAGATACAGAGAAGCACTTTTATGTGGAGTAAGACTTTTAACTTACTCTTGTATTCCTTTAGCTTTGTTCATTCTCTTTACTATTTGCTCAAAAATCACCTCAGCTGAGCAAATGTCATGTGAAATATCGTATGGGTTAATCAGTAATAGCATGCAAACAGCTATTACCTATCTGGGCACAGTGCTTGAGTGTGCATTGCAGAACAGCTGTCAGGCTGCTTTGGAAGCTTCCTTTTCTCAATTTTTTTCACTGAAAGATCAGAGTATCTCCCCATCTCTAAATATAGTGAATGTTCTTTTATTAAAGGTTGAGTAAAAATAGTTACTCTCATTTCCTTCCCCCCCTCACCCGTTTCTGTCACAGATTATTTTAGATTCACACTCTCTTCTCTAGTATTTTGGGGGGATCAAACTAGGTATTGCTAGAAAATTGAATTTATATTATGCTACATCTGATCTTGAGTTTGGACATCTAATCTGATGGGGAATGTGGTAATTAACAGAAAACTACAGGGGGGTAACTTGTGACAATTCAACTAGGTTGATTTGCTTTTCTTCCAGAAATCAGTAAAAGCAGGAGTGTTAACACAGGTTTCAGATTTGTCATGGCTTTTTTATTTCTGTAGAGAGAGAGAGTGATTATATCCATATAAACTGAAAAGTGGGTATGTTTATAGTTGCTATCCTCTGTCATTTCTTCTCTGAAGGACCTAACACTTCTCCTTTCCAATCCTAAACATCTTCATATTCAGCATCCCCCTTTCTACCAAACTGCATGTGAGCGTGAGTGCCACAAAAGCCACACTGTGGCTTGGGTAGGGAACAGAAGGAGAGATTCAGAGGTCAGTAGGTGGGAGATGACACTTGGCATTTCACTGTAGGCTGAGCTGGACCTGCAGCAAGATTGCAGGTGCCCTGTAGCGTCAGCTTCACGAGTGCCTCCCGGACTGCACCTGGAGCACCCCGCTCTTCCCTGAGCCACCTTTAGGCTGTCTCCGGTAAATGGTATGTGATTGACTTTCACATGCTGACAAAAAGCATTGTTGCATATCATCAAATCTGCCTTTGCTACGGAGCTTAGTGTTGGCTAATGAACCAGAAGAACTTGTAGTTCCAGTACAAGTGGTTTGATGCTGCTGGTACACTTTTCTTGTGGCTTTGTGTTTCCCCTCCCCTCCCATCATCCCGCCCCCCCCCCCCCCCCCCGCTAGCATTTGGGGGTGGAGATTGTTTGTTTCTTTAACTGGCATATTATGATAATAGAATCAAGAGATAAGATTTAATCAAGGTACATAATATAAATACATAATAAAACAGTAAGACATGTAAATAAGATCCTATTGGTACCTTGGCTTTTTGAACTGTACTTTATGGTGTGTTTTCATATGATGTAAGTGTAATGCTCTTGTTCTTGGTAGAACTTCTGAAGAGAAGACTTCAAATTCCTCTTTTCTCAAGCTAAGGTTATGTTTCATGTTAAATAACAAAAGTGAAATGAGATTGCTATCTCCTGAATGAAGAATGAGATTGCATTCAGCCATTTTCTTTATATGTTATCTTATCAACGTATGATTTTGCTTATATACACTGGAATGAGATATATCAAGTATAACTCATTTATCACTGTCAGCAGCCATACTGCACATTTCAGAGCCCTCATATAGACTGTTCCTTCTACAGTGAACTACCAGCTTGGACTGTTGGCTGAAACACGAGGGGCAGGGTGAAGGGGAGAAGAACAAAGCCAATCCAACCAGAGGCTTAGCAGCAAGAGCTCTAGATTGTGTCCTGTTCCTCGTAAATTCCATGTAAAGCTCTTGTCTTGAACGAGTGTGTTCCCTGTCCCTTATGACAGAAAGGGATGTGGAAACAATTACTCAACATGAGTCATAAAAGAGATAAACCCTGAAAGATAGACAAAAAAATGTTTATCCTGTGCTGAGCCACATTAGCCCAAGGCTGTGAAGTCTTATTTCCATGTCATGCCCTGGTTCTGAACTGTTTGTCTGAGGCCCTTTTGCAGACAGCTGCTGAAAGTAAAAGGTCACAGTGCAGCAGCTTTAAAGAACCTGCTTCAGCCATATAAAAGTCACCAAAAGAAACGGGAATCCAGTCTGTCTAATTTGTTGGGAGAATTAACCTTCCTGGTGTAGCATCTTCAGTAGCAAGAGACTTTTGACAAGCTGATGCCATGATGTATTTGCCTCTAATTTAGTTGACTAAGAGAATGACTATATTATGAAAGATTGTTTTTCCACCACTGCTATAAATGTAGCGATCTTAGATCAGATTTTTTTTTTTTTTTTTTTTTTTTACAATTAGTTAGCCTTGTTCTCACTGTGGAGAATTAAGAAAAACTGCTAATCATTAAGGACATGTCAGCCTGTCCTGAAAATTAGAAAGATGTGTTGGTTTTTGTTGAAGGCTGAAAACATACCAGCAGAGTGATTCTTTTTACTGCTTTCTGTGTGGCGTCCTACCTTTAATTTGAAAGTATGACTAAGTCATTGTGGATTAGGCTTCCCACTCTTGACAGTTATTTGGAGAAGTTTTCTTTACGATGATAAAACTTACTGAGAATCTCCTTTGTAATGTGTCAGTACCTAAGCAACTCACATGCTGTGTGCTTTCTGCTCTGCTCTTGTGTATTGTGCAATCTCCAGGCTGGTAAAAGAACCTTTTTTCTTACTTTAAAAAAAGAAAAAAAAGGCAAAAAAAGTTCATGTACCTAATCTAAAGGTTAAAAAAAGCTAACTAAGGATTGGATTAATTTTACCTAAATGTTTCCAAAATATTAGTTAGCTGGGAACAGGCCTGATTGCTTAATGTGAAAAGTTCTCCTTGCCTAATGGAAGTATCTGACATGTCTTCTGTATGTTAGACAGCGTATCCTCATTTCCAACCAACTTGTGCCAAAGCACCATGAATAATCAAGAGAGCGAGCCTGGTTCTGGGAGATGTCAGAGAATATTTAGGTTATGAATTGCCTCTTCCCACTGGCAGTGAAGGGAGCCTAGGGTTAGATTTCTGAAGCTCAGCAACAGAAGAATCATTTCTGTGTTGCTGGGAAGATCTTTTCATCTAAAACCCAGGCAATTAGAGAGCTTTAGGTTAAATACAGATTTCTGTTCTTCCATATGGTGTTTGTTTGCAGAACTCTCACACTATGTTGTTAGACACCGATATAACTGTGCTATAGCTTTGTTGGGCCTGTCATGCATCCTGCAGAGGCTTTTATCTCTACTGTTTATCAAGGGTACTTTGGGCTTGATAAGAATTATTACTATCAGTAAAGTTTTTATTTCTAGATCCCTATAGTATTCTGGGTTTTTTGTATTTTTATCTGTGAAGAAATTCTAGAGATGAGAACTGATTACATGTATTTGTACTGTACTGTTGTATATGTTCATCATAGTGTACGTTCATCTTTTGCCCAGAACCACTCTATTACCAGGAACTTACTATGAGTTCCTGAAACTGAGCCTGACATCTGGCTTTTTCTAGTGATGCATCTTCACAAAAAACAGCCATTGCAATTAATAACTCTGCTTATGATGTTTCGATCTAACTAAAATCAAGTTTCATTTTTGTAATTATATGAGTCATCGTCTATTAAAAAAAAAGATAATAATACTAATCATGAGCTGAATGAAATTTCGGTTCTATTGAGAAAAGTGTTTCTAAACATAAAAATGAAGCCACACTCAAATGTGATTTTGTTGTTTAAGAACAGTGGAACAAACATGGAAGGTGATTAAAAGGTTGGAAGAGGTTGAATGTGTGGTTGTGAAACAGTAAGTGATACAAGGTGTGGTCTTGCTTCCATCCAAGTCAAGGTTTGTGCATGAAGTTTCCATGTTCCAAGTCCTTTGTCCAGGTTTTAACTGAATTCTTAGTTGTGGTCCAAAATGCTTACGTAGGTATTTACTATAAAATGAGTGCCTGCTTAATCGTCATATGCATTAAGATTTAATATATGTTTGGTAAATAGCACAGTCAGTCAGGAGGGATGGTCATTATTAGAGTGAGGAAATGTGATACCTTTGCATCAATGTTTAGAGCACTGCAAAATTCAGATTTTATTTTTTGTGAAATGTGTTGAGAAAGGAAACAACACAAAATCATACTGACTATTTTCACTGAAACACATGTGAGGATTCAACTTCCTTTCTTTGCCAGTGTTTCCCTGAGGTTGGTTGCCTGTTTTCTTGGAGCGTTTGGCTTCCGTAACTTTTTGAAATGAAAAAAAAAAAAAGAAACATGTAGGATTATTTTTAAGAAGTGCATAAATCTCTCGAGCCTCAGCATGAATTTGAGTTTTTGAATATTTTTATCCTTTGGAAATATTCTGTAAAGCTATACTAAAATTTCAACCTTTTCCTGTTAAGTATTTGAACAAAACTGAAAAGAAAAGCTCACTTACATTTATACCTGTAGGAGTTTAGGAGATGATCAGAATGACAATGTAGTCACTTTTGCAGTAAAATTTGACTTTGCTGGCCAAATGGCTGATAAACAAACCTGTTCAGGTCACCAGAAATGCAGTGCTTGAGGCCGACATTATTGGCCAAGGTTCTAGGTCCTTCGTTATCTGTGAGGCCAGGTTAGATGATAATTTGACTTTAAAAAATTGAATATAATTCCCATTTATTTCTACAAAATTATATTAAATCCAAAGAAGTATCTCTAGCCATTAACACAGGCCTACTGATTCGTATTTGTTACAAGTAGTATCCACCATCATTTGAAAATTAGACTGATGATGCTCAGGGAGAGCACAGGTTTGAAAATAGTTGTGCTCAGCCATACGGCTACATCTTGAGCTAGTGATGTTTTATAGGAAGAGAAATGAATAGTTTAGTCTTAAAACATTTTTTTAAATATTCTTTTGCAGAGACCATTCTTGCTCCTGTTTCTGTCTTCACCTTTTTTTTTTCCAAAATGCCATTTAATTTCTTATTAACAAGCTTGTTAAATAAAAGGCTTCCTAGTCACATTTCTTACACCGATATTTCTGGTGATGGAAAATAATGGTCTGTGTTTGCCAAAAATAGAAATTAACTAATCCTGGTACTTTGTTTTCACAGTAAATGTCAACAAATAAACACTACCACTTAATTGTAGTTCGTAAAACTGAAAAACAAACGGCTTTATAAGTATAATGATACAGCAACAAACACTTGTTATCGAAGTATCAGTGTCTCTCTCTCTTCATAAAACATTGCTTGACTTAAATCACTTTGCAGGTATTAATGAATTTTATTTTAAAAGTAAAACCAGAATAGTAATTGTTAAGTATTTAATCTTCTGCTCCATTGCAGGATGAGGTATCTCGCTAGATTTGGTGACATAAGGGTCAAAAGATAAACTGTAACCAATACCTTTGTTTATTTTTTTGACAATGTTAAATTAGCAACCCCTCAGACCTCTTGCAGAGAAGTACAACCTGAGTAATTGAACATGTCACTGGGGAGTATGCTTGGTTAAGCTGATTCCTATTATGTTGACTTGTCAGGGACCAATAATTAAAGTTGAAGAGGGATGCTCATTAGTGTCTACAAAATGATTCAAAGAGCAGAAAGGAAGAGTCCTTCAGGCACACCTGCTAAAACTGACACTGCGTGGTGGGGTGAAGCCAACCGACCAGCTTGTTTGTCTGATGGGTTAGTGGTACAGCTCTAACAAAGAGTAAATAAATTAAGAGGTGGAAGTACGAGCTCTTTGAATCAAGCTACAAAACTGCATTTGATGTCTACCTTTTAAGATGTTTGCCTTATACTATAGTGTCTCTGCAGAATTGTACTTTTAGCATTTATTGTCTAAGATGTACAGCAGTATCTATTTGAATGACTTTCTCCTCAATCCCTGAGTAATCATTTCAGTCATTTTAGCTGGAAGAAGCATAATATTAATAATCTCTCTGTTTCTTTGAACTCTCAAGGGTCTGCTTGGATAACCTCTAGGAGTTAAAGTGCTTTTGATGATAAATGCCCTTATTAGCATGAATTTTTCATACTTACTCTTTAAAAATCAGTTGTGTTTTTTTTTTTTTAATTCCCAACACCTATGCTACTGACTGTAATACATTAATTTCTGTGAAAAACCAAACAGGAAAACCCTCTGAATGAGGCTTTCTTGAAATGATAGTGCTTATCAGAGCAGGGAAACAATATTTGCATAGCGATACTGTGTTATTACCTAGAATTAATAACCTCAAATTTATATGGAATTGGGAGCTTCTGGGGCCTTGAGCTGGGGATGGTCTTACAGACTTTCTTCTTCCACAATATGAATAATATGAGAAACTCAGTTTTCACTGACACTCAGAGTAATAAAACAAACCCACACAACTTAGAAATAAATGTAGACAAAACACTTTAACTGTGAGTAACCCTGTGAAACTGGTTATGAAAGCTCAATGTATAACGGAAAACTGAGGATGTGGCAAGTTTCTTGATGAATAATTTGTTTTTGTTCTTTCAGGTTATCTGTAAATGATTTTTATCACACATTTTAACACATTTTATTTTGATAAATTCAGCTGTTCAGCTAGAAACCCATGTGCTGGGTGATCTCCTCTACTCCTGCCCTGTATTTTCCCACTGGATCAAGGCAACACTTCCCTGCTCTAGAAATGTCCTCTTCACTGTAGCCATCTCTAAAATCTTCATGCTGTGACATTTCATTAGGGACAGTTAACGCAGAATGGAGTCCTACAGAGTCAGGCAATATCCGTGCGACAGCCCTCAGTCATTAAAACTGTTAATCTCGACTCCCAGATCTCCTTTGCAGTGGCTTACAGCACAGCCTCAGAAAACGCTAGTAACAGCACCCTTCCTCATGGAAAGCTGTTACAGATCATGGACGTGGGGGGATAACAGAAAAGCACTGGAAAAGAAAGGTATTTTTATCAAAAAGCTTCTTCTCTTATGTGTCCTGGAGACCTACTGAAGTTAGGAGGACTTTACTCCTGCAAAGTTGGTCTCCTGAGATCCCTTTGATTTTTCTTGCCTCTGGGAACCATTTCCCTATAATGGGTCATTTCTACAATATTTTTTTTTTCTTCAGGAAAAGCTAATATGGTTTAATTTGGGTATCCAAACCTATGACAGTGAAAAACTCCCAAGGAACTGAGTCATGGGCTGAAAAGCAATTGCATTGGAGTTTTTCAGGGTCTGCTACCATCATATGTAATGAAGCCTTGACAACTATTAAACCATAAATTTCTAAAAACTGGGATAGAGATACTATTCAAAAATGCCCATTAAGTAAGAAGTAAAACATGTAGGAGTCCTGAGCATTGCCATTTGTGAACTGAAGGTCTGCTGAAAGGAGCAAAACATACCTTCTGCCTTTTTGTATGTTCCTTCTCATCTCTCTCCGAGTTATAAATTGGAGTACCATAGAATCAATTTTTTATAATCTTATTAATCAGCATAATCTGTATTAATATAGCACTTTTGTAGTTCATGCCACTTGTCAGTGATTTGACAGAGTGAATTTTGCATCAGCAACAAAAAAGTTGTGATCTCTAATAAAAATGGAGATGAACAATCAAGTAATGAGCTTTCAAAGGTAACTAAAAAGGATCAGACTCCTAAATGTAAATATCATCGCAACTTCTACACTTATTTTTGACTCAGATCTCCAGACTAGAGAGAGGCCTGTGACTTTTGGACCACATTTTTTTTCAGATTCACCATTTTGTTGCTAATAAGATAAGCTGTCTTGGGAAATGAATCAGTACTTCTGGGTTGCTCATTTGGCAGCTCAGTGCAGTGAGCTGCTCCTGTTGTCAACACAATTAAAAAACGTACTTATTTGTTTCCAAAGACTTCATGGTAGCTACTTGCAGAACTGTATTTTATGTTAAGCACGTAAGCCAGAGTGTCTGTGTGAGAATAAAGACATTCCTTAAGTATAGAGGTTTTCAAATTGGTTTACTGAAGCATATGCTAATGCAAAGTTTGTAAGTAATCCTTAGGCTTGAATATTGTAAAATTCTTGTGATCAAATTTGCCGTGGGTCAGCACATGGCTAGCAGTATGCTGTTGTAAAGTGGAGTGAGTACCTATGAAACCTGGGAAATGTGGCCGAGGAGAACGTAACAGGTATCCTGCATCTGAGAAGAACCGCTAGCACTCATTCCGTGATGCAAACATCTAGTAGCAACTTCGCCAAATCCTGCTAACAACTCAAAAATCTGCAATAGAAAATCTGAAAGAAGATGCCATAAATTTTTCTTAAAGCTGTATGAAGAATAAGCATAAAAGGATTCTCCCCACTCTTATTTTCTTATTCAAATGATAGAATATCTATTCAGAGGGCTTTCAGTCACAGCACAGCTATAGCTGTCTAAAACCAAAAACTTCATGAAAAAAACTTTGAGGATTCACAATTTTTTTCCATATTGGACTAAACCCTAAAGATTTAACTTTATTTATATATTGTAAAAAATAGCTCTCTGGATAACTAAAGTACTTGGACATTCACCTGGATCGTGGGAGTCACAGGGTGGCCAAGAGCAAGGATCCAAACCTCTTATCAGCCGTGGCTGAGGACACCTCCTGCCATACGGAGTTTTTCTGGCCCTCTTGCGTAGAAGCTACATCCTGACCCCAATGAACGTAGTCCTCTAACTGGTACATTTTCATGGGAAGTTTTAATTACTGTGAATCAGTATTTTATGATTACAAACTTTGGAAAATTCCAGTCTTCCTCAGTTTGTAAAGGTCCAGTGGAGGGTAGAGATAGTAAGAAAGGGAATGTTGGTTAAACTACCCAAAGACAGATCATAACTCGCCATTCACTGGAACAGAGGAAAGTCCAAGCCTTCTGCCTTCCCACCTGACCCGTCGTTGGCTGGGTGTGGCAGAAGGGCATTCATCTTTCTGCATTGGCACAGATGGGTTCGTCCCCACAATCACAACAAAATGCAAGGTGTCATCTTTAACTGTTGCTGTGTAAAGGCAGTCAGAATTGCCATGGCATCCAGAAGATGCAATTAAGTTTACTTATGCTGCAATACATAATAAGGCACTGTGCCTTTGCAGAAGAGGTTTCATTCTAATTTAAGACTCTTTGTAACACGAGAAAATATGTGATCAACGCAAAGGTGTTCAATTCAGGTCTTTGGAAGGAAAAGGATTTTGCTTCTCAAAAAAACATTTTTGGTTTTATATGTTAAAGGAGAAGTAGGTGGGAAGTACTTGGAGAAGGAAACCTGAGGTGGTCAGAACGATGAATGAGATAGTATTCTTTGGCATGTGTGTTTTGAGTAGGTAAGATGGGGTGTGTGTGACATTGCTCTTACAAAGCAAAAGAAGACAGTGGTAGGTATCTGAGTGAGTTTTAAACAATATAAATTAAGAGAAAGGATTGAATTGAAAAAATTGAGCTATTATGGAGGAAGAGCTGAAAGCAGCTAAGCAGTACCTCAATATAAATGGCAAGATGTAGAGAGTGCTACCAGCTTACTTCCCAGCACACAACTGGGTGGCAAGGAGAATAGGGGCACTGCCAGCAGTGGTGGGCTGGGAGAAGGGGGCTGATGCAGCCCCATGGAGGTTAATTGAATCAAATTGATTTAAATCAGCTGATGAACTACATGAGTTACACTGAACTGAAGCAAAGGCCTAAAAGAGGGAAATATAAGAGAGAAAAAAATATGTTATGGGATACATTCGGAGTAGATGGTCATACATAAGTAGGTAGATTTTTCAGGATGGGATGGGATGGGATGGGATGGGATGGGGTGAATGAATATGAGTTGCAGCTGAATGAGTTTTTCATTCATTAGCCTGTTCTATCCTATTGCATTTCCAGTGCACAAGACAATTGCAATGGAAGGGATTAAGGTCACTGACCTTAATTTAGGTTAAGTCTGAAAAAAAATCTTGAACATGTGTTCCTAGGGCAGGGTTTACTTGCCTGAAAAATTTCCTTGTTAATGGATTATTGATGGGGGTGGTGACGATCATAATTTGTGAACTACCACTTTTTAAATATTTGCCTTTTCTGTCTTGTCTAGAGAGGAGCGACATTAGCTTTTGCGGTTGCTTTGTTTATCAGCAGTGTCTCACAGTCTTTGCCCTGGAGACTATAACAAGCCTGGGTAGAGATAGTATCCTTGTTCTTTTCTGTACAGTCCATTTAAAGATAATAGGCCATGCCCAGCATGACCAATAAAAAAGGAAAATGGCATTTATCTTGCTGGCTTTCTCTGACAGTGTTTAGGACCATGCTCTCTGCTTGTTCCATGGGCTCAACTCCATGAACAGTCTATGGGGAGTAAAACATTCAACAACACCTTTGTAACACAAAGACCCATTGTCGTTTGTGCTCTGTGGTCTCAGCCTTCCTCTAAAAACTGTTTCCAGTTGTCTTATTTAACAGTGTAAAAATAATCCAGCTTTCTCTGCAGCCCTTTTAGAGGACAAAATGACTGTAATGGAAATAAATAGAAATGCAATTAGCCTTCTCTACAACATGGCTTCATATGTTTGATCACAAATAGCTTGAAATCCAAATGCAGACCTGGCCCTGCTCCATCGCATCATGTTTTGTTAGCTAGAGAACTACTAACATTTCTAATAAATAAATTAAAAAAAAAAAAAAGAAGGGACAAGCAGGAAAGAGCCACAGAATTATTCAGTGAGGCAAATGTCTTACAGGGAGGAACAGAAATTTAGAGCATTATCTGCTTATCTTAACAACAAGGAAACTGAAAGTTGAATTGATTAATGGCATTAAAGTATCTTCACGGGAAGAAAATACTGAGTACTAATAGCCACCACTCTCCTCTGCTTGTTCTGAAAGTAAAGAGAAAAGCCAATAGTGTTGAAAGTCAAATGCATTCAAATGAGAAGTAAGGGATATGTTTCGGTAGTGATGACTGGTGCCCATTGAAAAAAGTACTGTTGGAATGGGAAGGCGGGTGTCCATTTTTTGATACTTGAGATGAAGACTGAATGCCTTTCTGCAGGAATTCTGACAAATACAAGGTATTGGACTCACTACAGAGATCATTATGTGAAAAGTAATCCCTCGCTTTATACAGAAATCTAGCCTAAATGATCTGATATTTTCAGGGCTTTAACTTTATGGAGTTAAGCCCACTCTGTCCTCTGGCCCAGTAGTGTGGATGTCAGAATCAGAACAAATTAGATTTATGCTCACCTGCAACAGAGCTGAATCTGGCCCTCAGAGTTCAGATTACTGTGCATACAGTACACAATATTACAATTGTTTGTAGGAAATAAATCTCAGAAGTCCATATGTGTATAAACAAAAGACTCTAATTGAAACCATCATTGAATGTCCAAGATTATAAACAAAAGATACATTGTCTTGGTTTTGCATAAAATGAATTATAAGGTAAGAGCAATAATTAATGTAATCTATTATATCACTGGTAATGAAGGACCTGTTGGTTTGTATTTTTAAACAGTGACTTTAGATCAGAAACAGGTAGACTAGATCTTAATGGAAAAGGAATCTAACTTTGAGTACGGATAACACTTTTTTAGATATCTTAAAAAAAAATTCTGGTAGTGATGAGAGTGTGCTAGGTGCTGTACAGCCCTAAAAGAAAGCTGCGTCCTGCCCATTTAGTATCTGATTTACTTCAGTTTTATTGCCCATTGTTGGCATCATATCAAACATTTCCTTACTAGGCCCCAGCACTTATATGAAGCTGTGCCAAGGTTATTCTGTATGTAATCCAGAAAGCCTTTTTCTGCTGCAGGGAAATCACTGAGTTAAGGGAATGATTATTCCATTGTGTTCTGTTGTTGTTAGTTTTTCTTCAACAGATTTGAATTACCCTATCTTAGCTTTATTAGTATTGTTGTCTGTTGTACTTCATAATCAGAGCAACACAGCAAACAGTTGATTCAGCCTTCGGGAAAATTTCAAGCCCAGCATGTAAATAGATATGGTTGATAAGAAAGGAAACAGAAGAGAAGTGTACTGAGGAAGGATGGGAAAAATGGGGGATCAAGAGTAAAGCAAATAGGTGAAGAATATTGTCGAGTCAGAAAGCAGAGTAAAATGTTAGGAGGCGTTAGCAGGAAGGAACTCAATAGTTATGACACATTCGGACTAAATCCCGAAAGGCCAAATTGCGATCTGCCAAGAGAGGAAGAGAGAAAGAAGAATGGAACAGCAAAGGGAGTGATCGAATACATTAAATATACAAGCTTATATTTAACAGAAAGATAAGTTGAAAATAAGTTATAAATACAAGGCACGTTTATACTGTACATTGCAATAGATTTATTTTGAAGACATGTTTGGAATATAGGCCAACATGCATTTTCTTCTTTTCTGTGGATTTAGGTTTTTTCATTTGTCTGTTTTTTGCACTGGATGATCCAATTAGTCTTTCAGTCAATAACTACACCTTTCACTGGGCACGGCTACCTTTTCAATATGCCATCATTTGGGAAACACAGCTCATAAAAACACATTCCTCAAGTTGGCCAAATGGGAATTACGAATAGCACAGTTCGTCTGTTTCTGTGAATGAACCTGTGAGGTCCTACCAACTTGTGTGAGAAACAAAATTTGGGTATGGTGTGGGAGGAACTGAGTATATAACTGAAAAAAAGTAATGATTTTTATTTTCACACTGATGTATCAATTACGATAGAAAACAAGGTAAAAGGAAAATTCACTACTGTTTTACTGAGTAGAATGACGATAGGTGACATATTAGCTCCACCGAAGTTGATGAAGTCTTTATCAGCAAAGGATCAAAAATTCCATCTGTAGACTGTGTTGGTGAAATGGGCCACGCATCTAGATCTAGTTTGTTTATGAGACTTCGTTTGTAACAAACAGCTAAAAAATTTAAAATAGTGATTTACAGAAGGTGTTGCTAAAACCTTATAGACGTTGGAATAGCTACCTGGGGAAAAAAAAAAAAGAGCATGTGTTTTCCCCGCAGTGACAGCATTAAATTAGATTGCCTGAAAAATCAGAACTGTCCCTAATTACGGAAACAGCACAAATCTAACCGTAGTTCTGACTCAGATCTATGAAAGGAGTGATTTTCAGATCAGGTAGCAAAGCTGCTGTCGTTTACAGTCTGGATGCCAAGTTCCCCTTGACTATCTCACTGCTTCAAGGAAACCTTCAAGCAAAAGCATTGCAGAAAACAGAATTTGGACCAGTAAATAAGCTGGCCTGCTTATTTCACTGGATAGCGATGAACTCCGTAGCCCTGAAATAACAACACTGCTCTTCATCTGCTACATTAGTGAATTTGAAAAACTGTACATTTCCAGGTGGTATGCATGTTACAAGGCTAATTTTAGGATTAAGAACTCCACCTTCTTTCAGTCTCCACTTGAATGTCACCTCAGGGAGCTGCAATTCTCATCTTCTTGCACTCACTCTGCCTTTAACGTTTTCAAATAATGTGAAGAAGATTTTCTTCTATACAAAACTCCTGCACTGGAGAGCATAAAAGCATTACAATTAGCAATTGGCAAATGCCATGGGCATCAGCTTGGTTTGCAGAAGTACCCCAAAGTTGAGATGCTTACCTAAGCTACCCAAATCTCTCCTGAACCGGCAGGATGTGCCAAAAATAACCACAAGAACAAGCTTTCCTACAGGGTATCAGAGCTGCTCCCTATGACCACAAGTTAGAACCAGAAATTAGAGAGAGAGAGACAGAGAGATAATAGGAACAACCCTTTAAAATAACTGCTTCTTTTTGAACCTTGACTAAAAATTCATTTTAGGTTTATTTCCAGTTTTGGTTGAAATTTAAGTTGACTTTTGTTTATCCAAAAGACTTCGACTATCATAGAGTATAACTGAATTAAATTCTAGGTCAAATTACTTGGTGTCATTTACTGTGCATGTGTTTTTGATGGATTTTACTTAGTAAAGCACTGTATGTCCTTTTTCTAGCATTAACTAATCCTCACAACATCCCTGTGAGGCTGATAAGTAATATCCTCATTTTACAGTCAGAGATAGAAAGGTTATGTGACCTGCCAAAGTACACAGAATATAATCAGTATCAGAACTGGCAGTAATACTTCAGAGTTCCTAGTTACTAATCCTACTCTGAAAAATACATAGGATATTCATTGTGTATGTAATCTACACTTTGATTCAATAAAACATTTTTCCTGTGTGTAAATCTCCTCCATTTCTATTCAAGGGCTGCATATGACAGACTCTGAAGTTTTTCCTACTGTAAGCTGTATATAAATATAAATCAATGATCGAATGCAGGTTAAAAAAAAAAAGCTTCTTTCAAAAGAAATATGAAAGTCATGGGAAATTTGCTTTGGAGTAAAATGATTCTGGGTTTACACAGGCTAATGAATTACTACATGTTGTTTATCATACTGCCAGCTGATCCTCCTGGATTTTAATACCTTGCTATGCCTCTTTGTAAGTAGCTTCCCCTAAAGACACTGAAAAATAACATCTTTCTCTAAATAGCATGCATACCTTTTTCCATCTAGTCGTTTATTTTCTTCCTCTCCTTGAAATAGAAACAAAGTACTTTTCTCCACCTTTTGGCAATAAAGTTCATTTTCAAATTACTTTCCATTTTATTTCTTAAAAAAGCTGAAAAACCCTTGATCTATGATCTTTGGATATGCTTGACAGTCTGACTTAGTATATCACCCACAAATAGGTGTAATGAACCCCAGCAGGTTCCCAGGTAAGTAGTGTGAATTTTGCAGTTAACCCTCATAGAAGGTACCCCTGTACATGAGGTAGCTCTAAAAAAGATATAAACTCCTTCTGTTTTTCCTAGCAGATGCTGTGAGTAAACCTAATTACGTGTCGTATTGACTATTTAACTTGTGGTGGAACTATCCACCTGCTCTCATAGTGTTTTCCATGACACTGAAGACACTCCCACTCCAACCACTTAACTCCACATCCCTGCCTGTCCTCCACTGTGGCAATCCAGTGGTTTTTGAGGCTTTGTTGTGAATTAGATCCTTGAAATGATCTGGGCAAAAAATAAACCTCCCCTTAATCTTCCTCTTCCTTTCTGTCTCTGCCTGGAGAACCCCCAGCAGCAATCCTTTGATTATTTTGAAGAGAGATCATTTTGGTGATGCAGGTAGAGTGTAGCCCTAACACCCAATTGATGATAACTGGGGAGCAGCAGACTATGGAGTACAGAAGAAACAGGACAGTCAGAGCTTTAAATGGCAATGAAAGAAGGGGAACTTTTAAAGCCATTTTCATCTAAATAAAGTATGGCTGGAGCTTCAGGAGATATTTCATGGTGATACAAATTCAATTTGAATTTTTACAGTACCCCACAGATTGTCCTTTGCAGCTTTAGGTCTTATCAGCCCTGATTTCAGCACAACTCAGGACGTAAAGTCTTTCCAGTAACAATCCTACAAAGATAAACCCTGAGCTGATGGAGTAGTAGCTGTAAGCAAGTGGCTAGAGCCACTGGCTTCTTGTGGTTAAAGCTGGGTATGCATTTAGGTACTTAAATGATTTTTTGGCTCTATGGCCTTTTGCTTTTTTTCAGAAACTCAGTGTAACTTTTGTTTTATGAAGCGATATTTTAAATACTAAGAATATTTCCTGCCACTGGCATTTGTGGCAAGTCTAATTTTAGGCCTTGACCACTTAACTACCGTCTTAATGGCTTTCCTTTTAATAGAACATAGAAACAGCATGGGCTTTATTTTCTGCATCATCAAAGCACCGCACCTTCCGACAGAAACAGTGTCTAGTCTGCAGTAGGCCAAATGCATCCCCCTGATAGTCCATCTGCTGAATTTCACAGCCAGGAGGAATTTCATCAACTATGGGTAAACAGTGTTTTACGAAAAGAAACCTTTTCTTTTTTCCTAATGATAGATTGATCAATAAGCCTTTGAACTAAATGAAAAAAAAAAATGCTATTGCCTTTAATAGACCCTATGGAAATCCCTAACCAAATGTGCTCCTTTTGCTAGTAATACCTTGGGTTTTTACATGGGGGGTGGGGGAGGGGGATAAATACCATTTAACTAGCTAGTGTAAAGTCAAAATACTGTAAATTAGGGAATACTGCTTGGTTACAGAAACAAGTCCCATTCCAGTTAAGGATCAGGAGTTGCATTTTATTTAAAAATAGATGCCTCTTTTAAAAATGAGAAATAACGATCATGATTAGTTAACAGTAGCAAATAAAACATGCATTTAAAATTAACCTGACAGGGCATTTTTGTGTCATACTGACTGATGTGTACAGTCCATTCTTTTAAAAATTCAAGGAAGCTTATTTGAATTGTAAATTGGCAACATACTCACGCTGAAGCCTTATTGTGTGATAGTGTGACAAATTACAAATGGAATATTGGCCGGGCTTCCATTTCTTGCATTTCTTTTCTAGTTTCTGCCGCTATTATCATTAATCTGTTTTACAGAAGCTCTATAGCGGATGGTTCTGGACATGGAAAGTACATTAAGTTTCATTGTTGGCTATAGCAGGACTCTGTGTGGCTTCGGTGACCTGTGACTTCTCCTATTGGTTGTAATTCAGTACAGTTGCTACTAGTTTTGTGTCCTGCTGTGTGTGGACTTAAGAGATTCTGGCATACTTTATGCCTGACAGCTCATTTCATAAGTATTGGATTACAGAGCTTTTGCTAAATTGTGTTAAGAATATCTTAAGAAATGGTGCTGGAATGCAGTCCTTTAAAAAAAAAAAAAAACGTATACAAGTAAATCTTAAAGATCCCGTTATCAGAAATGAAGTGAATTCTCCTTTTTAAGTCCTGAGTGAACTTGCAAGAATGTTGGAGATGATTAAATGCAGTGATGTCATGTGCTACAAGGCATTGTTTAACTCCTTTGCAATTTAAGATTTAATATTTTATCCAATGGGAAAGAAACGGCGAGTTACTCTAGCATATCTTTGTTTCCTGCAAACACAGGCATAGCGGTGGGGGTGTTCCTCCCCTGGGTTGACTGTGCTGGTGCAAAGGTCAGGCAAACAGGGAATGGTGCTCAGGATGCAATTTAAGGAGGGACTCAGAGGGTATGTGATGAGAAAAAGAGAGAGAAGGAGGAGGTAATTTTGAAACAGTATTAAAAGAGACCAAACTGATTACCAACAGCAGCTCTTTCTGCTGTCTCTCACCTCCCGCCTTTCATATTAGTTCATTTTACTTCTGCCCTCTTAAGGATGATCTCCTGCTATCAGACATTTCCTACTAGAGCTTAAATTGACAAATTTATGCCAACTCACTGCAGTTTTGCAATATGCTCTGTGCATCATGAAGGAAATAAGCTTCTGGCTATTTCTGGCTTAAAATTCTTTTGTTGTATGTGCTTCTAATGGTATCTCTGATTTCTTTTAAGTTTCTCTTGCACTTTGCAAGCTGTTCAACCCCAATGTTCTGTGCCTTTGTTTATGTATTCTCTCAGGCTTCTGGTTTGGGATTTGTGCACTATTAAATTCATGCCATAGTTTTACATATAAGCAAAGATGTTTTTTTTTGTCTTTTTGCATAACATGTTCATTTCTGGCAGCCGGTAGAGCAAAAGACGCATTTCTGAACTGCCCCATTCAATATTAGGCATTTAACCAGTGTAGTTGGTCTGGGCTTCTCTCGCAGTCAGTGAAAACAGGGTGATGGGTGGTACTTTCGGGAAGGGTGTTCACCTGCCTGGTGTCTGATTCAAGCTCTGAAATTGCCTCTCATTCCCCAATGACCAAAGTGCCTGGAAAGGCCATATCAGTTAAATCCCTAGAATTAAGTGGGGTGAATGCAGATCAAAATACCAGCATAAAGTGCATGCATGCTTAATACCTGAACTGTCATTTAACAAATGGTATTTCTTCTGCAGATGCCAGGTACACTGGTCAGTAAAACTGATGGTGGGAGCAGAAGACCCGAAAGGGTGATAAATTTTATGGTATGCTCTGTCTTCAAACAGTTGTGTGATTCTGAGTCATTTAATTTGTCTGTGCATCAGTTTATCCAACTAGAAATTGAATGCTTTCCTTGCAGTTCTCCCAGACTTTTCATTCTAGTAAGGAAACCATCAAAGAAATACAAAATATTTTTTCATATCCTCACAAATGAAAATTGCCACGGCCTTGGAGGCCTGTTAATTTATACAAGCTGAGGATCTGGCCTAGCATAACCCAATGTAGCTTAATTTGCAGACAATCAATGTTTAGTAGTTATTTTCCTTTGACTAGACTGCCTCTTGAAATTTCTGCATGTTTGCTTGTCACTCTTCCAAGATTTCTACTGTTTTGGTTTTTTCCTACCGTGCTTATTGAACAAAGACAAGGAAGTATCTAATAGATTAAAGTGAAGTCTAGTAACATGGTTCAACGGACTAATACTTTAATCTGTGAGACCCTAAGATCAAGTGGACTCAATTTCAAGTCCTGCCACAATTAATTTAACCATTAGTAATGTTGCAGGTACTGAGAGCCTGGAGTCTGCAGGTGTTTGCTGTTGGGGAAATAAGTAGCACCTTCGCCCTCCTGTAATGCAGTCTTTAATGCAAAAAGATGTCTGCCTGATTTAAGGCATGTTCATTAAAATAATCCTGCCCCAGCAGATCATGAGGTTGATCTTTACTAGGGTTCGGGAGATGTAATTTTGCAGCCAGTATAAGAACGACTGAGTGATACAGCTCAGCATGCTGATTTTATGTATAATTCTAATATTGTAATGGGATGCACTCGGGTTTATGGCGTTCACTAAATGTTCACTTTAAGAGAGTCTCTTGGGTCACCTTTTAAATAAACTTATGTCAGAGTTGCTTCAAAATTAATTGGCTGATCAGTTTCACAGCATGCCAGATGGGCAAAAAGCAGACTCCTAAAAGATTACAGATAGCCGTATAGGAGGTTTAAACTGGCAACATAAATTTTAAAAATACTAGCATGGCTATAGGGTGCTTCTTCATAAATTCCTTTGAATTTGTGCTTGCTAGACCCTATTTTTAGCTTCTTTAAATAACTTTTTGTCTGGTTAGTGACAAAAATGTGTGAATATGTAAGCATGAGTGCTTGCATGTATGTATTTAAACATACATTTAAACATCTAGTGCTTGAATCTGTTGCTTTTCTATGTATCATGTCTCTGTTAACACATGCACACTTATGTGTCTTTCACATGCATGTAGTGTGTGTGTACAATAAGATAACTGCATGAAGTCTACATAATGGAAAACACTAGCTTTTGATGGATTTTTTTTTTTTCTGAGTCCTTTCCAAGGCTTCCCAGATAATTATTTGGCTATTCACAATTCTCGTACATGAGCAGATGCAATAATACTTATCTGTTTAATAATATACAATATTGTTTCCTTTGGGGAAAAGATATATTTGAAATACTTTGAAAAGAAATAAACAAGACTTGTAATTAAGTGTTGCTATTTTAAGTAGAATTGGTTTCAACCATCAGCAGTCTGTCCTTCTCAGCCTTTAGGAGACTGCTGCACATAATGAAAAGTTTAACTTGTCAAGTATAAATTTAGATGTAGAGTCCGGAATATCAAACTCCATGAGTGATAATTATCAGCACCTGGAAATAATTTGTACCAGAGAGTTAAGAAATGAGTTTTCCCTTTCTACAGATACGGAGTTTTTAACCTCCCAATCACTGGAATACTCCCCGGAGCTTACGGTGACATGGCTTGTGGTTCATTCCCACTAGTAAACATGGCACCAAGCAATTAGATTGTCATTAGAAGATGAACATTAGCTTTGTAAAATAGGATTAAGAATAAGCTGAGAACAAATGATCAGCTAATGTATGCAGTTCATAAGTAACACTGTACACGCAGGCTCCGGTGCGGAGCCTATTGAAGGCGATGCTATTGCCTTCCACCGGCTTTCAATAGCCGCTGGCTCAGGCTCAGATTCTGGTTTTCCTTTAATTTTATAGCATTCATTCTCCAGAACTACGGAAACTTTATAATTGGATAAAAGTTGCTCCTCCTCCAAAGTGTAAAATAGTAGGATATTGTGCTGGAAACTCTACAGAGACAAGAATTAATTTATTCTTCTGACCTGTAGGCAGACTGCCCCTGAAACACGCTCTTCCAAGATCACTCTTCTGGTTTCTTCTTATCTGTGTGCAGATACCATCCAAGCAATTTCTCCAGTATCTACAAGGCTGCATCATTATTGCCTAGTTAAATATAATTTTCCCCTACTGTTTTAAGATTCATTTAGGCAAGAGAAGGCACTACCAGAACAGAGTATACATATACATTTTCTTGGTGAGGCCCACAACATTGCAACATATACAGACAAGAAATACTGTTCGAAGGCGTTTGGTTTTAAAATTGTAGAAAACAGTTAGCATCTGTATTATTGGGAAATACAGAAAAGCTGTAATAAAGATTCACATATATATAGTTCATGTAAATTAAATATTTAGTAGATATTGTAGTATTACATCATTTTTATAAATTTCTAGAGTGTGAGAAGTAACATGTTAATAGTATTTTTAATTATTTAATAACATTTTATAAACTAGTTATGAAAGGATTCTAATGTGATCAACAAACAAGGTTGCGTGGCAAGATAGGAATTTTAGGCAAGATTTTTTTTTTTTAATGGAAGTATAAAGAAACAAAGAATTGAAGGAGTAAATACAATCTATCTCTAGAAGAGTGCTTGTCAGTGCTTGGTTGAAGGTAAATTAATTAATCCAGTATTTCATTCTCTGAGAATGATGAGTTACGTAGAGTAACTAAATTATGGGCTTTTAATTGTTACTTTCTTTAGTCTATTATACAAACATTTCATATAATTATGTATATTAGATAGTATAGATTTAGCTTAATCTGGGAAGTATATAATGGAAATATAATTATAGACAAGAAAAATGGATATTAAACTTATGTAATTTTCTTTTATTGTACTAAATGTTTCTGCAATTAAACTCTACTGAAATTATTTGAGTTTAGAATTTCATCAGTTTTAATGGGTCTGAGTTATTAAACATCTGCCGGATTAGGACCATCATATATAATTTTAGAATCAGAGCCATAAACATCAGAGGAACTACTCACTTGAATACAGTTTTTCATATGCTAAAGTATTTGGATAAACAGGCATTATAGAAAGCTTGTAAATTTGGATACCTGAGTTTCAGAAGCATTGAGTACTATGATCATGTAGTGGTAGATATGCACTGTATTTTACAGCTCTCATTAAATGGTTACTGGGAAGTAATTAGAAAAAGGTGGCATGTAGAAATGACTTTTCTTCACAAGATGTCTTTTTCTTTTCATGTGATTCGGTCCGAATTAGTTTGGGATTGTATGGCTTGGACAGTTTCTGAAATATTTCTGTTGTTGATTTGCCAAACACATCTCCCTTTTTTTTTCCTCCCCCCCTTTTTTTTTTAAAGGGGCAAAAAAGGGGGAGGGAAAAAAAAAAGGGGGGTGGGAAGGCATGAATGAGAGATTGAATTTGGGAGTGATCTTTCTCTTGTTACATGATGTGAAGCATGTGTGGGAAATGTTTTCATCTTCAGAAGTCATTTGCCCCATGCAGAGAACGCTTGAAATGAAAATAACTTTCCAAATTAAAATAGAATGTCTAGTTTTTTATTTACAGACACACAGAGACATAGTCACTCTTATACATACAGAGTAGTACTTACTAGGGAATGCATTTTATTTCATCTTCTATTCTTGACATATGTCACATTTATAAGATAGTATTTGATAAACTTTAATGCTGAATTATTTCATCAAAAACATTTGTGTTTTTATTCCATGTTATGAATTCATACTTGTTCACTATATGTGGGTTGTGTATTTCATAAAATCTCACCTCCTCCACCTCCAGTATCATGTTAAAATGTGACAAGGAACTGACTGGGTGACCCTGCTCCTCCATGGAACCACAAATATTGTCCTTTTCAGTCAATGTTAATAATTACGTCTTGAATTTTCCTTTTACTCTCATTTTAACTAGTATTTCTTACATCTGGTTGAATATTTGCTTCTGTTATTATATTTGTAAAACTTGAGAACCAAATAGTTTCAGCCAAAGCTTTTAGCATCCGGTCAATGGGATTGGGAGCTTGGATGCCTTGTGTCCCACATCTCCAGGCTGGGCTTTCTGGCTGGGCTAGATATTTCCTTCCAGAATCACTTAGATGCGTCATGGGACCAGTAGTCCCGCTATTTTTGGAAGCCACTTAATGCCTGTTGTAGTCCACTGACAAATGGCCGCCTTAGGTATTTTCAGCCAGCCCTGCTTCTTTAATTAATCTTGCTGTAATGTCACACCTCAACTTCTGCAATTGTTCTTTGGCTTTCCATGCTGCGGAGAAGCTTGTTTGTGTGACAGTCTGGCTGCTGGCATTCACTCTGTGCTATTTCCACTACTTTAAATCCACAGGCTTCCTATCTCTGTCTGTCCAGACTCCTTGTTGACTTTGTAAGAAGAAAAAAAAAAGGGGGGGGGAGTTACTTTGTTAAATACTGAGTGTAAAAGGTAGTGTTCAGTGAAACAAAATGTTCCTAGATTTATTTACAAACTTAAGTATCTAATATCATGTAGATAATTCTGTTTTATAGTTATTGTATTTAAGCTTTTTCTGATAAAGCTGTAGATTTTTTCCCAAAGCAAAGTTTAATATGTAAAAAGTAAATACAATGGTATATGGTTATTATCTTGTAACCCTATCAAATCTGTCTGAAGGTTCAGGTTTTCTGTACAGAGCAAGGAGATAACTTCAAAAGCTTGAATAGTTTGTAGTTTGGAGAAGCAGTCAACTGAGAGAACTTAAAGATCAAAGCCAGAATATCTGATTTTAATGATGCAGAACATATGCTTCACCAAAAACCTTTTGCATTAAAAAAGTTAATGTAATCAAAGAGAACTGAACTCTTTGTTTGGATCTAAGAGCTGTGTGTTGAAGCACTCTTAGATCGGCACAATATCTTATAGTGTGCTGTTACTGTAGTTGTGTATAAGAAGTGAGTTAAAGCAAAGTTAAGAAACTAGTGAACCTGGTGCTAGGAAACTTTTGTTTTGAAGGTCTAAAATATTTTTCTTGAAGAGCCCTTAAGAATCTTGAATAGGACTGTTTTGATGAAGAGACTGCGGATGCAGATAGACATAAAAAGCAAGATTGTTCTCTGCGAACTTGATTAGCCTTATTCAATAACTGAGAATCCAGGAAGTTCCTCTGGAGAGTTTTTGATTTACAGTGAATGCAAAAAAGGACCAGATAAAGGAACACAGACATATCTGCAAGAGGGAAAAAATGCCCAAGGGTGGAAAAGTTTCCTTTCAGTGCAGTTTGATAAAGGGAGATAATGTAGTCCCCATGCCTGGACAGAACAGTGTTGGTAAGATCGAATTCATGGGTGAAAAAAGATGTTAACTGAATTATGAGTTTAAAGAGAAAAAAATTACTGGACAAGGAAGATAGCTGAGAATTCTGTTTTGCAGTAGCTTCTCGGGGTCTTTTCCAAAGCCCCTTGAAATCAATGGAAGCTATTCCATTGATTGCAGTGAGTTTGGATGAGACCCTGTGGGAAAATACAAAATGCATTTGAAAATAAGGAGCTATCAACAGTAATACATACAGTGTTTTGTTTATATGTGTATCTAGCTATATATATTGATCTATATATCTAAAGTATTGTATGCATTTCTTCAGCATTATTTGGATTGCTACTTTTAAACATATACTGGAAGCACCAAGTTGGTCACATTTGTCACTTGCCAGAAACAACCAACTCTTTACCAATGGAAGAGTTTACATTTTTTTTCTTGCCATGACTGGCATCTGTTTTTCTGGTAGCTCTCATTTCTTATTTTTTGTGACATTGCTGCTTCCTTCTTTTTGTCTGTCTCTGTATTTCACTCTTTCTGACATGTTTCTTGGAAGGCCTTAGGGGAAGAAAGGACTGTTCCCCCTGTTTCTCCCCCTTTCCTAAAGCTAATAAAGATAACTCTTTAGCTTGATTTTTTTTCCCCCCACCCTGTTGTTAAATTTTGATCGAGACGAGTCCCAGTGTAGTGTAAATGGCCGGAGCTCCATTTGCCTTGACAAAACTAGGCAGAAGTATAGGATCCAACTCTGAACCTCTTTACTCATGTGAGTGGAAGCTGTGCTTGTTATGCTACTGCTGGTTTCTTTTTATGCAATATTAAACTCATTCTGTAGCTACAGAAGCTCATCAAGGCCAGTCAGTTACTAGAAATACTCAGCATACTGTTATTGAAGCATTTTATGGGTGCAAGTTGACTTCTGGATAGACTGCAGGAGAAGTGTTTTCCCCTCTGTATTGTGACTTTCAAGGTTAAGGAGTAGCAAAACCACCATGAGCCCCTTTACATTCACTGGGTCATTCTGCCTCTGATCTTTTGAGCTATCCTTGCCTCGAACTAACCTGGTTTCTGAACAAGCTGAAGATCATGCTCAGTCACGCTGCCATGGTATGTTGTCACACAGGGGAGCTAAAGTCATCAGCTGGTGTACCTTTGCCTCTTGAGGCTTTCTACAGTCACAGTGGAGTCACTTCTGGAGTCCCACTGACATTTAGCACATCTTTATAGTCACTTTTTGGTGATGTATAAAAATACCTTGATTGCAGGAGGCTGGATGCTCGGATTGCTGCAAGTTTTCTGGCTTCCATCTCCCTTGAGGTTAGAAGTCAGGGTCTCCCTTTCCAAGATGCCCAACAGCTGTTTCTTCAGTTGCTCACTAATTGCTGGCCAGTGAGCATCTCTAAAACATCTTTCTTAATTGAAAGCAAATGTCAAGTTTTTAACAGATAATACGGGATTTAAAGGGTAGGTTTTCAAAAGCACAAAGGACAGCTGCATGTCTGTGCCGCTGAAGTAACACATTTTCTAAATTGTGATTTTATGCAGCAACCATAACGGTCTGATGGCATCTCAAGTGTCCCTATGCAAAACTAGCTGTGCACCCTTTAGCAATGTCAGTCTTGTTCAATTTGGCCTGGGATGGCTGTGCCAGGTTAGCACCCCGAGCTGTGGGCAGGCTTGCTCCTCCTTGGTGAAGGCTGTCGTGCTGCAGCCACCTTTCTCAGGTCTTGATTCTCCAGCCTGCAGATTTAAAGCTTACCCAGATATGTCAGCATGGGCCATATTGACACTACCCACACTTTGGATTGTAGCATAGACCTAAAATATACTTCTGAGTATATTTCTGATTTCTTTACTCCAATGGAGCCTACTGAGTATTCACTATCTCCTTATTTAGCCACCTGCGTGTATTAAAAATGTGATTTAGGTGCAGTGGAAGAAAAATAGCAAGATCTTACTCCATAAAAAGTAAAGAGGAAATCACAAATGTTAATGGCATTTAACATTTGTGAGAATTTCTGAGACTCCTGTGCTTAAAGGGATGTTGGGTACATCAGATAAGATAGTGAATCCAAAATATGATTGTCAGTAGGAATCAGTGCATTGTTTCACTGCTGAAACAGTATTTTTCCAGTTCATTATTTACTTTGTTTAATTTAAGAAATGTACGGACATAGGGGCAAATTTACTGCAATTGCCAATGAAACCACACAAGGAGTCCCATAAGAATGTGAAAGGAGTGCAGTTCCTTATAACAGTGAAATAGCAAAAGCCCAATTAATCAGTGGTTCTTTGCAGATTTTAGACCAGAACTGGCATGCTACCAAACTGCCCTCAGAAGAGGTCTAAAACAGCTCAGGAAATGATTTAATGGGCACCTGGTCACAGATGTGTTCCTGCCAGACATACTGTCTGCAATGGTACATCCCAAAATGGCCCTACAGGGTCTGAAATGCAAGGAACGTACACAAAAGTTCTTCTTTTTAGATTTGGAGAGGTAATAAAAGAAACAACAAAAACCCCAAACCCAGAAGAAAATCTGCTACGTAGTCTTCCTAATCTCTAACTTTCATGTTAGTCATGCTGGCAAGTACCTATGTTCTTTGCTGACATTTTGGTCAGTATTTCATCATTTTTTGTCAAATCAGGCTATACTTTGTTTATCTTGATGTCCACTTAATTCTCACAGGGACTTCAGATGTTGCAAAAGAGCAGGAAGTGAAGCTCTTTTACTGGCTGGGGACGGTTGCAAAATGTTCAGCTAAAGCCATCAGAAATCATGTTGGTGTTTGATCCCTGCGATATAAACTGCTAACAGGGTGCCTGATTTTGCTCTGCCATTTTTGGAGCACTCATGGTTCTGCTGAACAATGATTTCATTCTCTGCTTCGTGCTGTTTAATGTAAGGTTGCATGCTAATAAATTTAGCACCAAGTTACTGACTATGCCCAGATGATGGAAACCTGCCTAGACTGACCAGTTAGGAATGTTACGGGTATTGTTGTTTCTGGCCAGGTTTCAACTGGAAGGGGGTGTGATAAAGTAGCTCTGATTTTCTTGCATAATTTTTCTGCCATAATTAGATCCGATTGTTCTGATTTTTGCACGTAAGTTTAGGAGCATATGTAAAGTCCTTGGCATTTCAGAAGCTCTGGCTAATTTGAGTTTTAAAGAAAATGTTTAGAAACCTGAGTTTTGTATAATTATCTAAGTTAAGAATGTTTCCATTTGGCTCACTATGAGGTTTCTGCTGTGATGTGACTTCAGTGAGGTCAGTTTTTCAGTTCTGGTAGGAACTTTTAGATAATAAACTAGAGAAAACCCTTAAGAAATATGAGAAATATTTTTAGATAATAGGCTGAAAGAAATGTTTCTCGTATTTCTTAAATGTCTTTACTTAATGCTTAGAAATTTAAATAATCCTTATTTACATATACTAGAATTGCCATAATTCTGCCTTTACTAGATTTTTTAAAAATATCTAAATGAGAATTAATTTACAGGTCTGATTATGACTTCCTTACTGTTTATTTCTGACACTTCGGCACATTTCAGGTGTGATACATACTACTTGACTTCCTTATCAACGTGTTTTTCCCTTTGCTAACACATCTTCTTCATGACGATAATAGATGCATGTGAGTCCTGCTTTTTCTCACCTCCACATCAATGGTGCTTTTACAGAAAAGGCTGCAGCTAGGTGCAGTGAGGAGCTGCCTTGCATGATGTTTATCATTAAAACAGTGGGCATCCAACAGTACAGATGACGAAGATTTAAAGAGGACCTTTAAGGTTGGTGTACACAATTGCAGTTAAATTTTTTTGTGACACTTGTGGAACACTTCAGGATGGAATTTATCTTGCCTGATAATAGCATTCTGGTATTAGTAGCAGAAGTCCAATTTCAGTGAGTTAAATTGGTCCACTTGAGTTAAATAGGTCCACTTGATGATACATAGATAAGGCTAGGCATCTCTAGAAGATGATGCCACTCTGGGGTGGGTGGTGTGTCTGATTCTCTTCACTGACTAGAGAGGAAATCATAGGTTACCAGCGTATGTCAGACAACTATGATCTACAAAAGGTGGAGATGTAAAAAGAAGCAATACATGCAAATTAAAAAGCAGAAGCATGCAGTGTATTATCATAGGTATTTGTGATTTATTCTGTATTTATGCTTTCTCTTTCCACTCATCCATTTCCTTGAGACTCACGCTAACATATTTGTCCATCAACAAAGGGCTTAGGGAGAAGGATCTCTATGCGTTCTGTTCTGCCTCCAAATAACAAGAGACTGAGGCACAGAGAAATTTTTGCTTTGCATTTCCATGGTTTAGGTTTAGAGCATGAAATAGAAAGTTTTTTGTCTGTTATGGCAAGCTGTAGGATGCATAGAGCTGACTATTGCATCATTCAGATGGAAAAAACTCATTTTGGTTTAGTAGTATCTAGCATTTCCTCTAAATCTGCACAATACTTCATGTAAAACCTGCGGTAAGCTGGCTGCATGGAAAAGCTCACATAACTGTCTTTATTTTTTGTGAAAGGCAGGTTGAGAAGTGTGAGAAAGAGAGGAAAGGGATATTATAATTTCTTTCTCCCTCTGAACCCTTTACAAATGGTTTCCTGGTAACACAAGCCCTTGGTGTGGCAGATGGATTTTATGAGAATTAATTGCAATAATATTCTATAAAACTGTCCCAAACGTTTTCAGAACCCATTTCCTCCTCTTTATTTTTCTGATGTCTACTATAAGGGCATGTCATAAATAAATACAGCAGGAATATTTCTACACATAAGTAACAGAACTGATTGTACTTTTAACTTTCACAGAGGAATAAGTAAAGGTATTTAAAAGTGGACTTGACTGCAAATACTATCAAGAGGTTACTGTAAAGTTAAATGCTGCATTGCCACGACAGGATGGGCTACATGACCAGACTGCACTTTCTGGTCTGCCATCTGTGATTCCCTGGGACACTGAGAAATGACGCTGGGGATAGGGGTGGAAGAAATCACTCAACACATTTTGATATGATCACATTAATACGGAGTTCCTTTGCTGTTTTCCAGCTGCTGCTCACACAGTGCTGGGAGCTGAATGCTTCCCTGCATCATCTCTAGCACTGACTCACAGGAGGAGAAGTAAACAGAGCACAGTCCATTTTGACGGTCCATGTTTATATTGTATCTTGGTAGGACATATCTCAGCCAGGAGCCTCAGTAACCTAGAAAAACTGAGCAGACGTGATCTCCGTTTCAGAACAAAGAAACAAACTGTGGCTGAGATTTTTTTCCTAACCTGTGGCTTTTGGTTTTGGGAGTACTTTTCCTTTTACTTTTGGTTTGGATTGATTTTTCTGGAAAGGTGAGAATTTAGAGTTCCTAGTAGCTTCAGGTGAAGTTGAGGACATTTATCCTCTTTGAAGAACTGGCCTTAAAGCTGTAAATGTTGTGACCAAATGGAAGAATCCAAAAGCAAACCCAGCTTTTAAAACACGGTCATCCATATGTAGGCAGATAGCAGGTCCGTGGCATGACTAGCAACTAAAAGAACTTTTTTTACCCCTCTCTTTTTGTAGCTTGTGCACCTTATTGTCTTCCTTTTGAGGCATATGAAATTGATTGTCTGTGTAGCAGCTCCTGTTTCTGAAATAATAAACTGACACAAACAAATAGAGCTCTGGGCTTTTAAAAAATGTTCAGCGCTAGCTTGTTTAATACATTATTAAAAGAAACAATGAGACATCCCTCTGGTAAATAGGCAGTGCAGTCAATTGGCACCTTCTACGATAATACAATCTTGGAAAACACAAGAGATACCAAGGGATGTGTGCTTGAAAGTAGGTTATGAGGAATTTGAATATAGTCACAGTTTCAGTAGCAGCTACGATGGAATCGACACAGGGAAGGAGCATGGATTTTTTCTGCCATGCTTTTCTGGCTGGGTTAGGTGGGGTAGAGGACACAACTTCTGGGATCCACATGCACTCCAGAGCTGGAGAAGCACCTTTCAGAACCTGAAACCAAGAGAAATTTCATCTACGTGATCCATGAGTGGAGCACGTTGTCTGGCTGCAAAAGCAGCACCCCCACGGCAATGCTGCAAGGCAGTGAGCACAAACACGAAAGAGGGAGCAGGTCCATCAGGGGATATTGCATAAATGCTGTTTATAATGCAGGAAGAGCCTGCTAGCAAAACCTTACTGTCCTGGAGACTGCCTCTGTGTCTGGAACAAGGATTTGGTAGATTAGAAGCCTCATGGAGATACCACCAGGAGGCTAGCAGTATAGAAAGAAAAAAATGCTGCTGTGAAATTCACTTTTGCTTAAATTTGTAGAAGAGATGTTCAGAACAACATTTATTTTCCTGCTTCCAAATTTGACTCTGAGATGATTAAACATCTTTTGTGAATTTGCTTCAGGAAATATGAAGTTATTGGTGTGATAATGTGTATGCTTTATTGGCTTCTATAAACAATTTTTAAAAATCTAGATTTAGGCATTTTGTTTGTTATTATTTATTAATAGGATTAATTATAGCTGTGAGCCATAGAGATTAGTATGTGACTCTCTAAGATTACATTCATTGATTATGGTAATATATCTAAGAAGTACTGCTTAACCGAATTTATTGATAGATAGTGATTTTTATGCCTTGAGTTTATGATCTATTTCATTTTATACCAGCAAGAAATTGAACTTCCAGACTGCTGATATTTCTTGTTCTGACTGGTATAAAATTTTCTGTTTCATCTGTCGCTACAATTTTTTTACCACTTTGGTGGTTTACACTTGGGCGTAAACTTGGGTGTAGGACAACTGCTGGTTATCAACTCCTGCCTGTATCCATAGAGTGAATAAAGGATTTCAGGTTTTCCTGTATCTCAGCTTGCTCGGTGTGTGTTCATGCACCAGGGCTGACCTGCTTGTAGGCGTTCTAGGTGGTAATCAACAGCTTGTGTAAGTGCTTGAATATGAAGCAATACTGCTGTAAAGAAGAGTAAAATGCAGGTATATTCAATCTCTTGACTTGCTTCTGAGACTCTTCCACCAGGCTCAAGTGCGATGAGGGTTTTGTGTGATTTTGGACACTGGTTTTGCTAAGCTGTGATGTGAGAATACTATCTTATTCCGTAGGAAAGATCAAAGCAAACAAGCTGGCCTTCTCTCATAACCCTCCCCTGTTCAGTGGAGAAGCGTGGTTGGGTTGTGTAGCAAAGTTACCGGGGTCTGCTTCTGTGCATTGTTAGAGCTGCATTAGCTTTGCTGTGGGCAATTGGCCTTTGCACTGGCAATGGGAAGAGGTGGATTTGCCCTAATGATGTTCAACAACTTTAAAAAAAAAAAAAGAAAGAAAGAAAAAAGAAGGCAGTTCTCATTTAACAATCAATCATGCAGCTTCTACCTTATTAATCTGCTTCCTGAAAAAAACAAGTTTCTCAGAGAGAAGCTATGCATAGGTTCAACATAAGCATTGTTGCATATTTACAGGTACAGGATCCAAATGTGAAAATGCTGCATCTGTAACTGTCTCTAATTGTTGAGGCCATTTTGACTATTGAGTTACGCAGATATACCTGCCTCTGCCATTAACTTGTTTTCCAGAGTATGCTGTCCATCTGCTTCAAACTGTTTAAATGCATGCTTGGCTTCACTACTTGCTACTACAAATCAAAAACTAAGGGATATGTGCCTACATGGCACAGCCTGACTCACATCCCAGGTACATTTATTTGTTTCTAGCAGTTAGATGATGCTTTCTAGGTTGGCCTGGTTATTAATTTGGATTTACATAGTTTCTGCGTGATTATTTTGCAGATGTCTTGTTGCCTTTCTTTCTGTTTTCTGTCTTTCTCTCTTTATGTCTGTCTTCTTCTCCCTTGCATTCTTTTCTCAGATTTTGGAGTGGGAATTATTTTCATATTTAATATTCAGTGAGAAAAGAAGGCAAATATATATAGTTCAGAGGTTGCACAAATTAGAAATGGTACGTAAGACAGAAAACTAGTAGTGTTCAAATGAGTTAATGGTATTCCTCTGTGTTTCCTACATGTACTATATATGATTTAGGAGTATTTCCCCATCCAACTTTCAAATACAAGAAACACCAGCATGTTTTTATCACTGATTAAATAATATCCAGACCTTCCAGGGCTTCCTCTTTGTTTCAGGGCTTTTGTGTTGACACTGCATCTCTAACACTACCTAGACTGGTCTTTCAGTTACGGGATCAACTTACTTTTTCACTCTTTTCTGAAAACTGTAACAGAGAGCAATTGGTTGGCATAAATTATATTCTGAAGCCTGAAAAATGCTAACAGATACACATGTAGGGCTGATGGGATAAAAGAAGAAACCTGTGTATTTTTTAGCAATACAAGAGGAGGTTCATTAGAGAACACTAATACCTTTGACCATGATTGGTAAGGAAATAATGGCAAAAGGCATCTTGCTGGTCCTGATTTGCAAGCAGTGTGACTGAAACACATTTTTAATTCCAGCCTCTGCATTGACATGGGATTAGTGTATTCTTTGTATTAAACATCTTGTGATTGTGTAGCCTTTAGAGCTTAAGTTGTTTGTTCAACACTATTGTCACTTTCAATACTGAGAGAAAAATTTTCTCCTGCTAAAAACATTTTAAGAATAAAGTTTCTTACATTTTACTGTCTGCAAATGTGGGTTAAAGGCTTCAGTTACGATTAGTCTGAAAATACTGTGCAGAAGCATTCATAAGGCTCCTTGCAACCAAAGTCACCTAAATAGGTCGCTGTCCTAAAAGGGCTATTGTTAGTTTGAAGAGGGATTATGGCACATGCCTTCCTTCAAAGCATTCCTTCCCCCAACTGCATTTACTCCTGATTTTGACTCTTCAGTATGCTCTTATCCATCTCTCACTGTAATCCTTAGAAGATCCTCCTTGGCATTTTTAGCAGTTGAATCAAGTTTCGTGCTCATCTTCCTTATTTGCATTCAATCAAAGTAAGTGCAGTATTTCTTCATTCTGGCTACTAACAATAGCCACTAAATTACCACAAAACAATTTTTGCTTTTTTACCCAGTTGCCTACAAGGCGTTCTTTGGAACAAAGCATACACGCTTTTCAGTGTGTTATGAAGATAACACAGCAGCTGTATTTGGCAAGGGTGCACTGGTTTAAATATCAGTGTCTACCAGACTACAGGATGTCAAAAAATGAGAAATAAGTATGACCATAATAGATGACTATGTAAACCATGGCTTATCATGAAACACTGAAGGAAGATACCCTGGATCAACAGAGGTTTGGTTTGGTTATGTCAGAGAACTGATGTATTTAAGTTTCTGTATTGCTTTGACCTTGGCTTGCATACAATGTTATTGCTGGGTATGACAGCATCTGTCACGTTTTGAAACGTATTTTATATATTTTAAATTCCTCGTCTAACCCAGTACCAAAAATTGAAAGTGAATTCCATCGAAAGTCATACATCAGACATAGAAAAATTTGTGCTTTTATTTTGAAATCAGGTAGTGACTTCAGCAGTGGGTTAAATACTGTAATAAGAATACATAATGTGGCATAAGTTTGGGGCAAATTTATCTCTGAAGATTTTGATTTTAATCCTACAATTCATCTCTCTCACATCTTAACATTAAGTTAAAAGTTCCATGTATTTAATAGCATGTTTTTCAGGTTTCCCTGCAATGAGGTAAATTATACAAGTGCCAGAATATATTTTGCTGTTGCTTTTCATCCATTTGCATTACCTACCTCTGAAGCATTGATCTTCTGGAGGTTTGAAGTACTGTGTCTTCTCGTGCCTGTTAGATATTTCAGTTTAGCAGTGTTCAAATGGTGGTGAGCTTGTATTTAGGAGAAATCATATAATAATAACAATAATAAACAACTCTTGGACTATGTGAAGATCTAGCTGTACTGTGCAGAATGGTCCATTTCTCTCCTTCTGCATTGCAGCCAGAGGAAGAGGTAGTTTCTTGATCTCAGCATACCAAGAATGGTGCAATATCTGCCCCTTCGGGAGAGCAGATGAGATAAATGGAGTGAATTAGGGAGTGCAGTGCTGAGCTGACATACTCACAGATGAACTGAAGCCGTTGTAAAGATCTTTGATAGCAAAGCTTGTCATCTGATTACAGTATTAGTGCTACCAGTGGATGGCACTAACTGGGACGTTTGGTTTACTTCTGATAAAATACAAAAACAAAAGAAAAAAAGAAAAAAAACTTGGGAAAAATCTTTTTAAAAGCACCCCTTTCATTTACATTTACATCATGGTAATGAAAACTTGACAGTCCAAGAGAAGTAATGATGAAAGGGAGTACAAAACGTGAGGAGACATTTAAGCAGCTTGCAGCCTTTTCCACAGAAGAAAACGCTCCCTTGCCGTTAAGGTGCAGTGGATGTTTTAATCTTTATTTTCAGAGAATACATAATTTCTGCTGCATCTGTCCGCAGCATGTGTAATGCAAAGCTGTTCAAGTGATTCGAATACTTGCTGACCTAAGACAGCAGCTAGGAATATCTATCTAAATGGTAATAAGAATCTTGAAGGTTAATCCATGTTAGTGTGCAAAATACTCAAAATCTTTGGCAGTTTCATATTGTCTCATTCTGGTTATTAAAACTAAGTAAATCCACGAGTTTCCAATAGATAAATGACAGAATTTGCCAGTAGTTTCTGGCGGGCAGATTTGCAACATTACTATTACTATAATCTCTGGTCGGTTTGACAGTTAGCTGCAAATATATATATTTAACCAGGGCTGTTGTACAGCCAAAGCCTGATAACAAAGTGGACTCAGGCCGGGGAGTTAATGAGAGCTTGCTTCAGGCGCTGGGGCCTGCTTTATGGCCCTCATGGTAGTGGGAGTGAGAATTTTTTACCTGGAGACAATACTAGAGCTTTTAAAATAATTTTTCTGGAAAATAAGCTAAAAGAAAAAGAAAGGTTTTTTTCTAAACTGATTCTTAAATGATTTTCTGAAACTTAAAAAAAAGAAAATTATCAGTAAACTAAATTATAAAAGTGCTAACACTTGAGGCTGCGAAGTTACGAAGTTAATTCATCCCTGCCTCTGGGTCATGTTTTGGATCGTAAAGTGTTAAGTGAGCTTAAATAGAGCAAATTCTCACCCTGTATTTTTGAAGAAAAAATGGGAAATGCAGTGCTACAGCATCAGTATCAAATGTGGAGTGCTAGTTTCAATGCAGTTGGAGGGTATTAAAATTGCCAATTTCTAGGGTTAAAGAGGTATCAAGAATAGAAGAAAAAATACTGCTTGTTATTATATTGCTTGCTGCAGAGTCACTTTAAAAAAACACCAAGATCTAAGGATTTTGAACACTTTCTTTACTAAAATTAACCACTTGATCCATGCTTCCCTCCAGTTCTGGGACAGGCTCTTAGAACGGGACCTGCAGCTTTGACCCAACTTCAATTACACTGCTGCTTTGTTTTGCATGATATGTGCAAATCAGCCTCTATTTAATAACATGCCATTTTGTTCTCCTGTCAGAGTGATGTGTGGCCAGGTAGCTGGTCTCATAAGACGGATACTTCCGTTACTTGCCAGTTTTCAAAACACTTTGAAAAGAACGCTTCAAGAATATTGGATGGTTCTGTAGAATTATTTTTTGCATGAAATGGTTTCTGTAGTTGTGAGAGCCCTGTTATGGGATCATTATATGGTCTCATGTTCTACTAAGAGGACATCAGTAGTTATAACGGGTTAATACAGTGTAACTAGAGATATAAGCAGTATCAATGTCATAGGCACTAGAGCAGAATGTGTTATTTATGATAATAAGCAACTGCTCGACTTATTCGATCCTATAACACTCCCTTAGCCATTTGTTATATCATCTGTTAATCATAATTAATGTACCTTTCATGTAAAGTCTGACCTCATAGGTAAATAGCGGAAGGCTGCAGAAAAATGAGTAAGAATGCAGATGTTCAATGGGACGTTAGTCTGTACTCATTAAAATGTCATTTATATAGTACAAAAGCTTTGGAAACAGTTTTTCTAAATGTGTTTCTTTTTCTCTTAATATTATTGTTTTAATGCAAATTGTATTTATCTTATCAATATTAGGTTTTTTTAAGGCACCTATAAGCTTAGTAGTGGATTATGATTATGGTAAAGTTTGCTGACAGAATGGTTGTCCCACTAGCGCATCTGCATCTAGTCGATGATGTCCTCATTTATTGTAGGAGAGCTGTTATGAGTGTCACTGATTTTTTCATTACTTTATGGGTTTTTTTCTGTTGAGAAGTTCTTCTGCTTTGAAGAGCATTGAATTCAATATAGCAATGCAGGGGGAAAGATAGTGCTTCAGTTATTAAAAAAAAATAGGCTTAGTAAGAATATTCAATTTGATTTTAAAACACGAAATATGTCTGTTATTAAAGTGAGTGTAGAGATCCAATTGTAGCTTTCTATTGCACTTCGTAGAAATGCCTAGAGGAAACAGAATCAGAATTCATTGTGAATATTTCCATTGCAGAAAATACAAAGACACAGACTTTATAATTATATTCTTACCATCTAAGAGGATGAGTGAACTTAGAATAATGGATGATAAAGATGAGTGTATATGAGTTTTATATACATGAGAGCAGTTGTGTTTCTGGGTCATTCTACGCTTTAGAAAAGCTGCAATGAAACTAAAATGTCTGTGGGCCAGATTTTAATTTTAGTTCATAAACTAGCTGGGTATATCCAGAGCAGTTCAGTTCATGCAAAGTTGTACTTACGCCATTGAAACTGCAATATGACTTTTGTGTTTTATATGTACTTTTCCAAAAGAAACCAGTTATATGTGCTGTGAAAATGCAGGGTTAAGGGATCATACGTATCACAAAGTCATCCAACTTTCTATTCCCAGAGAATGAATTACATCCCATTTCCATTTTGTCAGTGTCATTTCCCATATTAAATAAAAATTAGGAAAAACATCCTTTTTTGGATTGATGTACCCTGCTTCCACACACTTCCTATTGGCTACCTGTGGCAATTACATGAATTAAATCATTATTTCTTAATATAGAAACAGATTAAGTAACATACTGAGAAAAGCACATTCAAAGCCTTCTGTTATTCCTATAACCTATTCCTGCAGAGATGGCCTGTCATCTGCTACGTGCGAGAGGCCATAAGCTGATGGCAAATATGTTCCAGTGAATGTTGGCTCTCACATGAGAAATTTGCTTTAGAAATTATATATAAATTTTTCTTTTCATTAACATTGAATATGGGACTTTGAATTGTAATGAGGTCAAAGGCATGAGAGGTGATTTACAGTGTGCATAAGGTGTTAAGGGACTTTTGTATGAAGTAAATGAGAAAAAAAAATCCCATATTAAAACATTAGTGGCTTCACCTTTGGAAAAATAATGATCATGCAGTATATGGCTTTCTAAGCAAATTGTAAGTTAATATGTCTTTTATTTGCAGCGAAAGCTAATTAAACATTGACTTCGTAACAGACACTTTTTAAATCTGCCAGCATAGGTGTCACTTACAGAAATACATTACATGCTTCTACATAAGAATCTAATTAAAAATTAAGAAGTTAATTGCAAATTTATCAAAGCTAAGAATGTCATAGTCATTGAGATATGTGGTAATATTACACTTAATTTACCACAGAGAGGGAGAAAAAGTGGGCCAGAGGGGGTAACTATTCCAGAGACTTTCTGGTTCTGCATTAAATCTAGGGAAAACCAGTTTAGAGCTCAAGACAGGTTCGCTTCCGCTTGGATGTCGTGTAGTTGCAGAATCAGGAACCGAGAGTTTAACTGCTGTATAACAAAGCATCATAACCTCAGGATCTGAAAGTGCATTTCTAATAACCTTGACATTCAAAAAAAGAGACGGGATAGAAAGTTTCATCAAAAATCTTTGGCTCAGGAGAAAAAAAAGATCTAATCCTGAGAAGTTGAACAAATGACGGCACTAGAGCAAGTCCAGTTGAGTGAATGAGTGGCAGAGGAAGCCCTAAGCAGCGGATGTGGAATTAACTGAGTAGAGCCAAGGTCAGACTTCAGTGTATGACTTAATGGAAGGGAATTTCAAGCCTAATAAAAGCCCTTCTTCACAGTAAGAAGTTGACAGCTGTGGATGCTGTCATCTGAAGAAGTTGGAAGTACTTTGTTGAACCCAAGAGACTAACTCCCGGGAAACTGTTGCATTACAATTTATGGGTTAGAAGCAGCAGATTACTGAGTGCTGGAGAAAAGCTTGAGGTACAGAGTGACTGAAGAAGGTGACTGGTCAGATGGCATTCTGGAAATGCTCTTTTTTCAGCTGAAAGGAGGACAAGATCCCTTCATGTAATGACCAGATGAAAAAGCTGAGGTGCAAAGAATCCCCTGGGCCCTGCTTGTTACTTTCTCCTTTGTAGGTTGATGTTTGCCTAGAACATCTGCTTATTACAAATCTAATGCTCACACCTCGAGATATTGAGCATTTGCTGCTTGGCAAAATGCAGTTTTAAACCCACTTCAATTAACATGACGAAGTTCTGTCTTCACTTAGTACAAAGGAGGTGGAAGGAAAATGCGATATAATTTATATCAAATATTTGGCTGTCCTTCTAGTTAAATGAGCTTCACCCACTGTCTTCAGTCTCTAGTCTTTATAACTCTGTTGATAGTCATGGTCACAAAAGCACCCTAAAACCCAAGGAAGGATTTATTCGATAGGCTTGTTGATGCAGTGACAGTGTCCTGGGCACTTCATTAGGAAGATTGTTTCCGTCTTTCTTGCAGCAAGACCCTTTCTCTTCCTGGAACAGGTGGGCCCCAATTCAGGCTTTGCTTATAATCCACCCATGGTTGTCATTGCACGTAGAGACCTTAGGAAGTTATATTTGCTTAACTCTTTAATCTCGCATGTCAAGATAAGAACCTGCAGAGTGACATTAAGGCATTGAAGTGGGAAAAAAGGGAGGAGGGGATGCGATGTGCACAGGTATAGATGATCATTCCTTTTGCTCTGACAATTTGAGAAGACATCCATTTTCGCATATTCTCTATGCTTTATTAAAAATAGATGTAGATGTTTATTGTCTGCCTCAGAATAATGAAAATAATGGAAGCTTATGTGCTTGGTAATACAGTAGTTCAGTCTAATCACACACTGCCAATGCAAGAACTTAGATTTTGGAAATACTCAGCTATATTTTGTTAGTAACAGGAACAGTGCAAATTGTAGGGGAAAATGTTTATAAACTTGAAGATCGTTGTATTTGTTCAAAAAAGCCAAGAAGTTGCCTTGGGTTCTTGGCGTGTACAGATCATTCATGATGAAGTCAAAGTTAACCAACTGAAATTACCTCGGTAATACTGTTGTGTAATTTTGAGATACTGAGTGCTTATCAAAATCAGGAACACACAAAGAGGAGTTATCTCTGTGGTAGGATGCAAAGAGAGATTTCTGAATTATAACAACAGTTAGGGGCAGACAGAAACTGCTGGTTTCTTTCTCCTTTTGGTAAAAAAATGGTGGGAGAGCGGAGGCTGGAGGGGAGACAAGCCTCTGCCCTGGCAGTGTTGGCACCGTGCTCCCGCTGGCAGCCGAAACCCTCTCTCGCCCCGAGGAAGCCATGCAGACCCGCGGGTGGGTTTGAAGAGAGCAGCTTAAGTAAAATATTGGTTAGGGGAATTTAAAGTTGATTGGTAGCCATGGCAAAGTAATGTAACTGCAGTGACATGGTGCCAAATGAACAGAATTCACCCACTTTAATTTTCTGTGTGGACCAAACCCATTATTATGATCTGTACTTCCTAAAGCTTTTAATCCATTGTCCAACTATAACATAAAATAAATTATTGTCATTCTTTGCGTGGTGAAAGTTGGGGTTTACGTTTTGTCCTTCTGCAAATCATCTGCAGATGAAGCACTTAGTAGAACTATAATATTAACTTTTTTTTTAAACTTAGATCATCAATTTTCGGATTTTTTTCTCTCTATCGTTATAGCATTATTTAGCAAAAGAAGTCATATTATTTAAGACATTAAAATTACTTTTGGTTACATCAGAAAATAAAGTTAGTCCTTCGACGTATACATGTACATATGCACAGGTAAGTTACAGACAGCGAGATTGCATTTACTGAGATGTGCTCTGCTATTATGTTTCCGCTATTAACTGTTACCAGATCACATAAAATAAAACTCACCGTAGCGAGGCTTTAGCCCTGGCTACAGAACTGGAAGCCTATAAATGTTACTTAAGTTACAGAGCCTTCTGAGGTTGGGTTTGTAGGGCCCAAAGGAGGACCTGTGGCGGTACCATAAGCTGTGCTTTCCTATGTTCCTGTAAGTGATGCAAGGAGCAGTTACAGATGCAGATGCAAATACTGGGGAATGATCTGGAGCTCTGTGAATGAAATGCGCATGGCAATAGCAGAGGCAAGATCAATAGTTATAAACAACAGAATATGAGGAGAGAAAGGATTCTCTGGTCTGAGGGCCATCTCTGTGCCTCTGGATGAACCAACCTTTAGTCCAAGCCCAGAGAAAACTGTGATTTCCAAAACAATAGGGCATACAAGAAAAGACATAGAGCTTCTGTTTCTTATGCCATTCAACAAGATTTAGAAGGAAATGCAGCCAGAATTAATGGTCATTACCTGATGAAAACCAGACATCCTTGGGAATAGGCTCATAGAATCCAGGATAAGGCTAAATGCAATTAAAAGGACTCCACTGGGGCCAAAATGGCAGAGGAGCCAGAGGAAACAGATGGATCTTGAAGTATGGAATCATCATCATGAGGAAAGACTTTTTTTTTTTTTCAGTTAGGAAAAAAAGAGAAAGAAAACTCTAGGTTAGGTAGTTAAAACATAAATGTATTTCCCTAGAAAGCATAAACAACTATAAAGAAGAGACAGTGACAATCACTTTATTGATTACTTGTAAAGGGGGAATTGGTGTTACTTTCCAAGTTCTTCTTTTTCTTGAATTTGGCTTATAGGTTAGTTAAGGAATGGTTGAGCAATTCTGAAGAATGATTCACTATTTACAGTAGTTGTTTCATCTGCAGTTCATTTGTAAGGGGAGAATGTAAAACTACCCCACCTTAGATTTCACTAACAAAAGCATATTAATGTTACTTCTTTATACGCTGATCCCATAATCATTGTAAAAATGAGGCACTAGATTCTTATTTACTGATTTCATTTACACACTTGAAGGATCTTTTGCAGTGTATCTCAGAATATAACGGGGCCTTCATCTGCATGTAAATCTGATTCAGGGGGTTCCCTCTAAGTTCCCGACGCTTGCATTGCTGCAGCATGTGGGTTCATAAGCCCTTTCTACACAAGCTTATGTTAAAAAGAAGAACAGTTGTGTAGAATAGGACAGTGGGTTTACTTCAGTAAATATTGGTGGAGTGGAATACAATTAGCCTAATGTCTATGCTGAATTAATGGGTGGTTTCACTTAAATTTAACACCGGAGCAAACACTATAAAATTATCATTACAAACCATTCTGCTCAGATTAAATTTTTTTTTTCCTTGGTAAAACGGTTGCTGGTACATACTTTTAAAGGCTACACATGGGGGGAAAAAAAAATGTCAGAATTACTTTTGAAAAGCTTTATGAATTTGCTTCCGATAAGCAAATGGCAGAGTGACAATACAATTTAGTAACTTATCCAGTATATTAGGATTCATGGGCTACTCAGAAGTTTCGCCTCCAGGCAAGACCTGTAGTAGTTGCAGGGAAATGATTTATGCATTGTAATAAATGTTACTGCTCAATCTGTTTGCTTGTTCAATGGTTAAAGTCCCAAAAGAAAAGTCTATCTCAAATTAGGACTGGCATGCATTATCTGTCAGCTTTATATAGTACTGTAAAAGTCATTCAGCTGACAGAAATATTAGCAGAATGTTTTATAGATTTTTGTACTAGATGAATCCTTGCATTGGTGAGGAGAAGCAACGGGGCTGTGGTGCTGTGCTACAGGATTAAAGTTGCGTGTACATGAGTAGTTTCACTCAGTGGTTCACTGCAAATGAACATCTGGACTGCATATTGATTCCATGTGTGCAAATGAGATCAGCCCAAATAATGACCAGAATCAATCAGGCTTTAGCCTAGAAGTAATGTACACTGGTACTGATTTGTTAGACAACCAGAATTGGCAGCACCTTGCATAATTTGGCACCAATTGACAAAGATTAGACTGTTTGGGGGCCTGACCGGTTATTAATTTGAACCCCCCCTTCCAAAATATTTTGCAAAGTAAAATCAGCTGCGGCTTATTTGTCCCTGCCCCCTCCTTTTCATACCAGCCCTAATTGTTTTAGACAAACAAGTGAGCTTGCGGCCTGTTCACTTTACACAGGAAGACATGAATTCTTTGATCCATACAATATTCTTTAGTTCAACCTTGGAGCTATTTACTAAGGAGATTTATTTGCAGACAGACAGTAAAGCAGTTCTTTACAAATGGAAATGAGTTCAGCGTCTTTGATTTTTTGGCTCAAGTTTCTCCCCTCCTGTAGGAGTCATATCGCAAAACAATTAATAGGTACCTGCGATGGGTTCTTGTTTATTGGAGAGTAGCACAAACAATGGAGTAGAAATCACCCAGATGTTGTAGAGGTTTTTTGAGTAGTGTAACACCTCTGGATCAGAGCTGGGAATCAAACAAAACTGCCCTGGTTTTAGGTTTCGGACTAGACTTACAATTCAGACAAGGCTTGCTGTGGCTCACCAGCCTTTTGACCAAAGCCGCCCTCATTTTCCAATCACTTTGGATGAAAAAAAAAGGGGGGGCAAAAAAAGAGCGTTACATTAAAATCAAATGAATTTCCCCTTGTGTTTCTTTGAATTCCAGGTTCACAGTAAAAAAATTGGTTGGATCAAACCTCAAGAAGATATTTGCACAAAGTACTACAGTGTTTACTTTCACACAGTTGCAGGGGTGCTGCCATGGAACGTACTGTCATTTTTCTAGGAAGTGTTTTCTTTGTATTTTGGCTTAAGAATAGGGAGACAGGCAGTCTGGTGAGGCCTGAAAGTTTCTTGCCCTGGGTGAAATGTATGTAAAACGACTGAAGCCAGTGAAACTACAGTGATGCTGAGTTGCTGCATGGGAGAGGAGAATTTGACATTCCCTCCTGTTGATCTCCTGGCGTATCGCATGGTGCTTCCTTTATCCATTATAAATTCAGGATTAACTTTATAGACCCTGGGAAGAATCAAGATTTTATAGTATGTGCTCCCAAGGATGATTTTTATGTTCTGACATGAGTCACTTTTAATTGTTTGGTAATTCAGTACAATCCACTCCCAAAGGGTCTATCAATCCCTTCAGGGATCGCTTCCAGAAATTGTGACTTATAGCGCCCTTTAGAAAGCAAAGTAATTTGGGCTAGAAAGTAAGGAAACTGAAACTCCAGGTGGAAATTAAATAGGCAAAAAGTAATTACCTGGTCAGGTCAGGAGGGTTAACCCTCCCCTGACACAAGCGTGAGGGAATCTTTAATGATCACAGGTGGTGGAAAATTTTCCTGACTCAAACCAGGAGCGAGACGTCCAGCAGACGAGTGGCCCCTGATACCATGCTGGTGTGCTGGTTTAGTGCTGACCTGGGACATCATCCATTTCTGCTGAATTGGTTGTGATTTCGGTCATGTGAGATCAGAAAGCAGGCAGAGAAACTTAACGTACCTCTAATGCCATATCCTGCTGGGTGTCTCAGCGTTGCGCAGCGATCTTTCTATCCAGCTCTTGCCCCTGCCTGACCTTGCATCGCTTTTAAGTTGCAGTGAGATCAAACAGGGTGGCACAGGGTGACGGGGATGTTTGTTTTGCTTCTGTGAATGGGCATCGCTTGTGATTCATGTGGTTCACGGGCCCGTGAACAGGAATAACTGTTTGGTATGGAGAAGGGTGGTAGGTGTTGGTGATCTGACTTGCCTTGCTAATCTCTAGCATCTATGATTCATCTGTTCTGGGAAAAATGATAACATTATCAGAGATCTTTGAATACAAAACATATTTTATCATAACTAAAAAGCAGGTTGTGCCAGCTGTACTTACTGCATTCCTATGGTGCTTTTCCTAAAATAAACCTCTGCTGTATGTGCATAAAGATATGTGAATCTGCCTGAAAATGTTTTCTTATGTGCTGCTTAAATTAAAATCTAGGTGTAAAACCATGGCATTTGTGATCCTACTAGAGAAATTCATGTACACAAGAAATCCTACTTATATCGGCCATTTTTCCTTCAACTACTATTATCTGCTTTAAGAGTATTATTAATGACATCCAACTGGCATAAATTTCAGTTAGCGGGGGAGTACAACATTTCTGTGAATGCTTGTGCTGTGTGGCTAGCATCAACCTGCCCAGAAAAGGACAAACCAAGGCACTGTATTGTACTATCCGTATTAGAAGAATAAAATAAACCCTTGACTAACTCTTGGTACGCTGAAGTAATGTAAGAAGCAGGCTTTCTGTGCTATGATGGTATTTGACAATGAATAACTAAACTCTCTTTTCCTCTGTCATCTCAGTAGTCAGTTCATTATGCTTTGTGACAAAGAATAAAAGACAGGCTTTATTCTTCGTAATGTTTATGTCGCTAATGTGTTGTTTGTAATCAGCAGTTTGTTTCTTTGAAGGGGTGTATTTCAATATAGGGACATGCCTTGCTGTGGCTGATATTTTCTTTGGCTTTTTTGTTTTTCATAATGAAAATGTCCTTTCATGTGAGATTTTCTTGCCTTTGTCTCCTTTTTTATTTACTGAACGCCTCACTAATGCTGGCAAAAGGCAATATATAACAACTCTAACAAGGATTAAAAGAAGTATCCCATTTTAGAACATTTAGAAGTGTTTTTATAGTTGTTACTTTAACATCTTAAGGATAGAAAAAATTGATTCCTGGGTGTCTGAATCCAGAAGCTGTTGCTGTGATCACTTAGACTAGTTTGATGGCTGCAGGATTTCCATATAGTAAATTCTGAATCAAGCTGCTACAGTCTGATTGCACTGGAACACATCTTTAAAAAGATAGCTGGTTCAGATATCAAAGACAGGAGATTATATGAATCCCCAATGGTTTAGGTGTATAGATGTAAACCTGGATTTGGTTACAGGGGAGTTGAAGTGAGCTTCGGAGCAGACTCAGTTGCACCATTAATGCTACAGTGATGCTTCTCAGTGGCAGCGGGGATATTTGTTTCCATCATATTCCCCAGGGGCTCTCCAAGATTGTGGCTGCTATGACATTGTAAACTCTTTATAGCTGCTTCCTGTGATAAAGTTCACCAGAAGCAGTATGACAGCGATACCATCGTCAGCGGTATCACTGTGCAGTACGTCCCATTGCAGCTCCTCCCAGGGAGCGTTTGCTGTCCAACTCCGGGTTCATGTGTGCAGTTCAAAACAGTAGGAATTGCTTCATCCTCTGAGATTCTTGAATGCTCTCCCTTGGTTGTCATCTTCTGTCTTGCCTGTGCCAGATAACCATTTGTATAGTTGTTTTCTTCAAAAGCACCCATAAAGAAATTTTTGTTTGGCTTTGCTTTTCTTTCCTTAAAACAATCTTTCAGCAAGTAAAGATCTGAAGAAATGAGATTGACTTAATTGATAAATGATGAGAAATGGCATGCATATGTATGCATCGAGAGAAAGAAAACAGAAGAACCAAAAAGCTGCAGTTGTGTTTCTAGATGCAGAGTATCCAAAATTTGTGGGGTGTGGAGAGGAAGGGGGAGTAGTGACTTTCTGCAAAGTAACTTTCTAAGGAATTTCCCTTCTGGGGCCTTACGCTGCTTCAACCCATGTCCTTGGAAAAGTCACTTAGCCCTCTATTTTAATTTTTCATTCAGAAAATGGCATTAAAAATACCTCCTTCAGTTGCATGGAGAAACTGGGTGTCTGCGAAGTTCTTTGTTGCTGTTGAAGGGGACAGGAATGAACTTAATTTTTAACTCCGCTTTTTGATCAGTTTTTGTAACAACAATTTAATGCCTCTTTTGCAAACTGTTACCGTCGTGAGGACGTGTGTGGGAGCTCTTCACCTCCAAAATAAGTCCTGACAGGAAGGCTTCCACCAGCCGCTTGTGACAAGATGGTGGGTGGTTATTTTACAGTATTAGTAATAGCAGCACACTAACTGCTGTGCAAGGGATGTGTGTCCATCTGCAGGTTATCCACAGGGGATGATAATGTCATTTCTTAGCAGCCTTCTACCAGATACCTGTTGTCTCCTCCTTAGAGCTCAGGTTAAGCCTAATTTTTTTTCTTTTTCTTCATGTGTGTGACCAGAGCTGCTACTGGATACAAATAAAACTTGGGATACTAAAGAGATTTTTAAAAATGCCCCAAGTATGGTGATCAGATAATGGCTAACGGCTGCAATCAGGAGGGAGGATCATCTCCCTGCTAGGGTGTGAGCTGGACCCCGAGAGACATTTCATTCCTGGCACCACTCTCACCAGGAGTTTACAAATGAGCTGATGTTAAAAGCCATCATCAGCTGCAGCGGCAGCCCGGGCTCCCAGCTGTTTGCAAGTGCAGGAGGAAGCACTCAGCAGCTTGGACATACTTGTTTATCAGTCCCCACAATTTGTATGTCCCACGTGGAGAAGCCTTGGGCTCCACTGCAGCGATTAGGGATCCCTCTAGGAGGTGTGGCTGAAATTCTTTCAGGGGAAAGAAGACACTTTGTCTTTTTACTTTTTGTGTTACAGGTTTTCCCACTAAATGGTTGCTCTTCCCACTAAATGATTACCTCTTACGCTGTATCTTAGAAATTGAAATCCAGTTTTAGAAGAGTGAGAGCTGTTGCGGTGTTGTAGAGGGAGGCTGATGATGCTGCAGCGCATGGGCAGGGCAGACATCAAATCATAGAATCGTTTAGGTTGGAAAAGACCTTTAAAATCATCAAGTCCAACACATCTCATGAGCTTTCAGATAAGAAGATTGGTACAGGGCTGCTCCGAGCGGCCAAATCTCAGAGGTTCCTGCTCTTGTTCAGAGCTGAATGTTTCTGATAAAATTTCTGAGCTTTAGGTTCATCAATCCTGGGACCCGTGATGTTTAGCTACCTCCAAACACAGCTTTTAGGGGCGCAGTTTGGTACTGAGGTTCCTAAAATCTGCCTTGCTCCCCTTATTTTTAGCAGCTAAGTCCATTCCTCAAAGCAGCTGTAGAGCTGCCCTACAACCCTATCCACTGTACTGGAAAAAATAGTATAACCCTTCCCTTCTTCTCTGCATTTCCATCTCTGCACACCCTGGGAAGCACTGTGGGTAAGAGTGCATTGCAACTCTGTGACTTTCAATGTTCCAGTGAAGGCAGCATTTCTCCTCCTTCCACCTTCCACCATAAAATTAGCTACCCATGTAAATTGACCATTTATTTTGGTATGTTATGACCTGCTTAGAGAACTGGAAAACTGAGCGCTGGCTCATAAGGAAGTCAGCAGCAAAGCGGGCAGCTGAACCCTGAGCTCTCTGCTGAATGCTGTGTCTCCATCCTCTCTTGCACCTTTTTCTCTATATACTTGAAAAGTTTCAGATACTCTGCAGCTGTAGGCACGTCAGCAGCTTTGCTTTATATCCTGCTCAAACTAGGTGGCGTGCTAGCTTTTGTAGGCAAGTCTATTGTGATAGTTGCTCACAGTTGGTACTGTGAAGTATGTCCCTTTTCCTTTCCAGATGCTCTGTGCTACCAAATAAGGGGAAAACATGTGTTTCCCAATGCTGTGATAAGTCAGAGGTATAAGTTACAGCTTTACCATATTGAGAAAGGAATGCAAAGTGCACCCTTCCCTATCAGCACAGAAAATGTTTACAGAATTGAGCTATAAGACATGGCAATATTCACTGAAGCAGGCTACATCACTGTGCAGAGAGGAATGAGGGCTTTTCTTTGCCTTTTTAATTTGCCTTTTTCATTAAAAACTATTTTTGTTAGTTAGATTTCTTCTTAGATACAATTCTGTATTTTGTTCTCATTCTCCTTGGCTAAAGTCTCTCTCATTGAATCCAACCGAAAAAAAAAAAAAAGAAAAAAAAGAAAATAATTGTATCAGCTCATTTTAGTTAACTTATGCTTTTTCATATCATTTTCTAATTTCTGTGAGCAGCTGAATTTACTTTAATTAATAATAAACTATCCAAAAAAGGGGGACACAGGAAAATAAAACTAAAGATAACTAGTAATCTGTTAATCAGTTTGCTGTTAGTTTCATTTTTTCCCTTTTCAGCATTCATTTTTTCTTGCTTTGGTTTAATGCAGCATTATGTCTTAATGGAGTAAACCCACCTAGTTTTGTTATATGCCATCTTAAAAGCAGGAAATGAGCTTAAAAAGAGGCATTATCAACCAAATCAGCTACACACTATGTTGCTAAATTTCTTATTTTAAGATAGCAATTAAATAAATAAAAACAGAAACAGTGATGGGCACTCAGAAACCCAAATCACTGTGAAATCTGAAGCATTTCCTTCTGCCAAGACGTGGTGGATGTCGGGAGACTCTGTTAGCCTGCTTTTTATCTATACCGAAAAAAAGCTCAAAAAGCCAAGAGAAAGTTTGGAGATTTAACATCAGCCCACAGTGCCACGTGTTTTCTTCAGAAGGAAGGGAGCTGTGTCAGGGCTACCAGAAATGCCCTCATGGATGAATACCAGTCACCCATGTAGCTCATAGATGCCTTCGATGGTGGCCAGCGCTGTGTCCCCAGACCTAGGGGAAGCCTTACCTGTCATGGACGGTTCACGCAATGGATGTGTGGAGGGCAGGAGTAACTTTCTTAACCTGCTTTGCAGCTGTTGTGGTTACAGCTCACAAACAGAGCAGGGATCGGGTGCTCTTTGCCAGGCTGGAGCCGCAGGCTGCACAGGGCGGACATCCCTGGGCTGTCACACATAGCGGAGAAAGCACCTTGCCGTCTCCTCCTGCTTTCTTCCAGCTGATAGTTTGTTTCCGTAATCCCCATGTTAGCACAAGGAAGGTGTAAATGATACCCCTGTGTGCTGAAGTGGCTCTTGTTCCCTTGGGAGGTGGCACGCCAAGGAGAACGTCGTCTTTGGAAAGCAGCGGTGTCACTCTTGGCATTGGCTGAGCCGGGGCGATGAGCTCTGGGCTCTTGCTGGGCCTCTCCAGAAAGCCGCCAATGGGGACTGCAGTGACTACCACCAGCACATCACCTCTCTGGGCAAGGCCACTGCTTTTCCACCTCCAGCAGGACCTTCAGCGGCAGATGTTGCCGTTGGCCTGTCTCTTCGGTCTATCCATCTGCTGAAAGGTTTGGTTTGGAGAGGCGAGAGAGGAGGACGGGGAATCCTGAGCAATCCAGAGATGTAACACAGCGTATGGTTGCAGATGTGCTGATGGATGCTGCAAAGAAAGCATTTTCTTTTTGAACTGTCAGCACTGTCTGTGGCTTGACACAATATTTTATCTTCATTTTAAACTTTTTACTCATTATTAAAATATTTAAATTGGCTGGTGTGAAATCCTGTAGGAATAGTAGGAGTTTATTTCAGGGCAGCGGTGCTTAAAAGAGCCCCATAAGCATAACCATGTACGGAGGCGGCAGGGTATCAGTCCAGAGGAAAACTCACTGTTAGTTCAAATGTAATCCATATGTTAAAACTATAGAAAGTGTTTGTTAGTCTGATGGTTTGGCTGATATTAAGGAATGTTCCCTCGTGGGAGACCTAACTTTCAAGCTCACGTAATGATAAGTGCTTTACTGAAGTAATCTTTGGGGGTGACGTGGGGCTTGGAGTATTGGTTTTGAAATTATGTGACATTTCGCCAGGTAATGGCATTAGTTAATTTGGGGGGCAGTGGGGAACGCTAATGGCCCCTTCTCACACGCACACATAAACACACACACACACATTAAATATGAACCGCTCTGACACTGGTCTAGGCAATAGGGACATGTATCTGCTGTACGAACGGGTGTGCCACATGATTGCACCTCAGGAAAACAGGGGCTGACTAGCTGTAAATGCAATGCTGTATTTCCTAGGAAAGCAGACAGGGAGGCAGCATGGCCATTCCTTGCCGTTCCTGCAGGAATGTCAGTATATGAATAGCACTGAAGTGCCAGAGTTGCAGTTGAATTAAAAAAATGGGTGGTTGAAAACAAATGGCTGAAAAGAATTTTTTTTTTCCCCTCTGTTTTTTCAGATCAAATTTTGCTCCCAATCTGTGTTCAATTTTGCTTAGTTCTAGGTCAGCCTTAAATGAGGTGCAAATTTGCAAAAGGAACAGCAAATGGCTGCTGTTGAGACAAGCGCAAGAGGAGGTGGTTGTACAAAGGGCAGGCAGGTTTGGGGTGCATGAATGCCTGTTCGTTGTACAGTTTCTTTCTCTGAAAATTGAAGTAGAGTTAGACAGGCTGGGATCAAGGCCAAATTTTCAAAATGGCTCAGGGGCACCTAGGTAAGGTGCTGGATTTTGGATTATGTTCTGTTCTCAGGTACGAGGCAGGGAGATTTTGGGGGCACTGGCGGGAGCTGAGCTCCATAACAAATCCAAGTCCCTGTTAAGATCTTCGTCAAGGCAATTATCAGTGATCAGTAAGAGACTGTGTTCTGGTAAAAGCGAGCCCAAATATGCAGGGATAAGTCTTTTTTTTCCTGAATGAGCCTGTCCAGTCTGGCAAAACAATGATTACTGCATTCAGAATATATCACTTGGGGGTTCTGTCCATCCTGGCTAGTTATAAATGTTCTCCAAGGATGGAGGACGTTAGTACATTACTTATTGGACACAGAAATAACTTAAAACACAGATCCGGCAACATGCAAAGTTTTTGATGGGAGGTGGTGATTGCCCTTAAATCTCAGCAGTGATGAAGCTTGGCACTCATGGTTTGGGATAACAGAGAAATAAATTAGTCAGGCAACTTCAGCCAAACTTTTTTTTTTGTATGTCATGTATCCTACATACTTGCTTCTGCTGCAAATTGCAGTGATAGAAAAACATGCTAATATTTACCAATCAACTTGATTACATTTGACACAGTAGGTTTATACAATAATTTCTTTAAGTGACTTTCAGTTTAAAAAGAAAGAAACCCTTAAACAGGTCAGCAGCAGTCTGTCTTTACCTCTTCAACAAATTCTGTGGGAAACTGCTGGAAGATTGATGATGATGATGATTAATATTTATTTATTTATATTACCATCATTCCCTTTAAGCACATGTTCCTCTTTCTGCTATGAGTTGCATTTTAGAAAAAAGCATTTGCACTCCCAAGTGTTTACAGTCTATGCAATATTGCCTCAGAAAATTGCCAGTCTCGGTAAATGTTGTCAGATGTAACGTTTGCTACGAGTTCTAGCTGCTTCAAACTTTTTGCCTTAAAAACAAGGAAAGCAGACTCAAGGTACTCTAATGATATGTTAGTGCTAATATCGTACCTTCTTTCTTAGCTTCCATCTCAAACTACATTTTTAACAGCGTGACTGTAATGGATACTCAAACAAATACAGAATACAACCAAAGGAAAAGCTTGTCCAAGCACATCATGGCAAACCTCTTGCAAAACTGGCGCCATACTTTTGATACCGAGCAGAGAGGAACTTTGGATGAGTTGTGTGTATGCACATACTTAACAGTCTAAAATTTATTAGGAGATATTTAATATGCTATATCTTTCACGTATTTATTTATGTTGATATTTGACAGTGTTGCTCTTCTACACACACAAAAAAAATCAAAAAGATTTTAACTTTCAGAGGACAGGTATTAACTTTGGGTATTTTTACATATTCTTATTACAACTGTAAAAGTGACATTCAACATCATTTTACATTTACAAGTATTGTGTCACTGTGATATTAAGGGGCCCATTCATAAGTATCAAGTACAATACCAGTGTTATAAGAAAAAAGAAATTATTTTTATCAAGTTTGCATTTTTATTCAAAATACGGGGAAACTGGTGCTTGTTTTGTGCTATTACCATTCTTGCTATTCCTGTTCTTTCTTGAAGCATGAATCATATTTATGTCATGGCACAAATATTTCAGAAAGACACCTAAAGTAAAGGAAAGTTGTAAAGTAAAGGAAAGATCCGTTACTGCAAACAAAACAAATTTGATAGGAAAGAAAATTAATATATGTCTTTCTGAGAAATAATTCACTGAATGGTAATTCATGGTAATGCTGTATGTCATTTTTAAATCCTTAATATTTAAATTGTAGTAGTATCCAAAATATGCTAGATGCTTCTTTAACATGGTTTCCCCAAAAAAATGTACTGAATTTTTATCTATGTTGTACTTTAAAAATGTGCAAAGGACAAGTATATTTGCACATTTAAATGACATCTAAGCATATTCACACAATTCATCTGAGTAAAGATAAAGTTTGTTAACTTAAAGATTATTTTATGATATCTCCCCGAGATCTGTGTTTACTTGATTTTAAAGTAAATATTTTTGTCAAAATGAACTAAATAAGAATGAGTCTGAGGATAGAAGGATGGCTAAGTTGTTTTCCAAACCGACAGGCTCTGAAAGGACAAGGGCTGAAGAGGTGGCTGATACTACCTCTTCCTCACCAGTGAATCACTTGCTCACATTCTTCTGGAGCATCCCTCTTCACCCGGTACAATTTTTCCTGTGATTAATCCATGTTTCACTGTTTCTTTTTCTACATCATCGTCACGCTGCCCACAAATTTCTCTGGTACATTATGCAACTCCCTGTTATGCCGTCAACAGGAGACAGATCCATCAGACAACTGAGGTTAAAATCACACATGGGTGTCCCAATTCATTATGCATCACCACTCAAGTTTCTCTGTTCTAGGTCATTTCTTGAGAGGTGAGTTAAAAAAAAAAATCTCCCTTTTCTTCCTCTAAGTGGTTAAAAACACTTCATGAGAAAGAGAGGTCAGTATTCACCATTGAAGCAGTCTGAGGTGGATAACACACCACTCTTGAAACTGCATATTAGTATTCAAATGTCTGAAAACATACCCAGGTCATACCACTTTATCTGCTACTAATAAAGAGTCATCACACAACTTGTCCTCTCCACTCTTTGTCCTGGTTCCATAGGCCATGTTAAATGATGATTTATCACCCATACTTTGGCCAACTAGTTCAAATTGCCATCTGGATCATGCATACGAGTGTCTCCACTTTCTGCATGTCAGGGTCAAAATGCAAGTTCCCAGCATATAAGTTTCTGAGTTGAGTCATTGCTATGCCATTCAGAAACCTGATGATTTTCCTAAGTCCCCACTTTCCCTTCCTGCTCTGCAATGAGTTTTGCCTCCTCTTCCCCTCCTGGCAATACCTTGGCTTGTGATTTGGAACAACTCTTAGCATACTGTATGATGGTTTTTGGAGAGTGTAGAGCAGAAAGTGTCGTGATTTTGATTAGGTACCACCTGTCAGGAGAAGAAAAGCAAGATAATCCTGACCACAGGGCCTGTATGACAAAATGTGTGAGCACATTTTGACTGATAAACATAAACAGAAGTTGGTTTATAGGCAACTTTTGTGAAACAACATCTCAAACCATTTTGGCTTTTGGCAACCTTGTTTTGCTAATGAGGTACCAATGGAAACAAAGGCTATATCTGTTCCTGTCAACAGGAACTCATAATAAATAGAGACCTATAAAGATGTGGAATGGGAACTGTGTGGGATTTTTGAGGCAGGGGTGGGTCTTGTTTTGTTTGGGGTTTTTTTTTAATGAAGAGCTTATGTATAATTAACTTATTTTCTGGTTTAGGTTATACTGAAATCAGTGAAAGGATTCCCTTATAGAAAAGGAGCTGGATGAGATCTTCCAGGATGGGGCTAATTTTTAACTGTTCTGTGCTTTGGTTCTCCTAGTGAACTCCTATCTTCTAGGCAGGTTGAAAACTAAGTCTTGAGCTCTCATAGAAAATGAGGTGAAGCACTGAATCTTCTGATTTAGCTTACCTTTATCTGAGCCTGATATGGGTAAATAATAGTCAGTAAACTACTGAATAGGATAGCGAAACTGCATGAAGTCTTTTAAATGAGGTAAAATATCAGTCATGAGAGCGTGCTTATTTTTTTTCCCTGTAGAATGATTAATTTTCTGTTATTAGATATTGATACTGCAGAAAAGGTGTACCTTGGCTGCCAAAAATATTGATTTTTTTATTTATATATATATATGTCAATTATATACACACACACACACACACATATATATATATGTTCAGCATTTTGTCATAGAGGTGTGTTTGTACACACACGGCAATTTCTCAACTGTAGCGTCCTAAAAGTACTACTGCTCCTTTGCTCCAGCACTGTCTTTTGTTTAAGAAAGCGATCATTGATATTCGAAACACATCGCCATGTTGTGTCAAGCTGAAAGTCTCCCTGATTCCTCCCTGCCCCTCTGGCTGTGTCCAGACTCAGATGCTTCTGCGGCAATTGGAGGGACTCGGCAGCAGGCAGGTGTGGGGAAACCCCACTGAGGCTGTGTCGAGGTATTGACCTGGACACCAGCCCGAGATAGCAGGTTTCCGTGGTTAAGTTGGATCTTGTAGTGAGTGCTATATAAATGCATTGCTGTGCTTTAACAGAGCGTCCATCACACCAATCCCTGTGTGAAGTGGGCCTTTAATATAGTGTATTTTGGTGTCAAGTGTTTTGAGCTTTTTCATATTCCTGAAAAAAAGGCTGCTAGGAAAACAGTGGCTATGTCTATCCCAGTACGGAAAATGGTCCTCTTTTAGTAGTTTTAAACTGTCGTATTTTAGTAGTATTAAACTGCCTCAGCTTCCAAAACAAGGTGGCTGCATCCATACTGCCTTTTTGGGAGTGGTCCTTGGTCCATGCTAAGTCCTGAGAATTATTTTTGCTAGACAGAATAGGTATCATCCCAGTGATTTTTTTCCCCACAGCTGAATAATATAGATAACCAAGCTCCAGTGTCTGGAAACGTTTCCTGGCTCTGTCTAGAAGAGAGTTAGCCAGTGGATTTATCGTCCCCATAGAATTTAGACACAAGTCTCGCATAAGTTGATGGGATTTACAAATACATTGTTCCTCTGGAGTTAACTCATAGTCATACAGAGATTTCATTTATTTCAGTTTGTTGTGTGGTATCCAAATGCACACAACCAGGCATAAAAACATCAAATAAAAAGGCTGCTAAGAAAACAGGCCATTTTTGAGTCAATGATGATCTTATGATTAATCAAGGACCGGTTCTGGTCAGGTTGGGGAGTAAGTCAGTGAATTCATAGGTGGAAATGAGCAGAGTTACGGTGGCGAATCGGGATAAGAAAGCGGAAAAAAAGTGTACTTTTTATGGAGTAATTATGTACACAAAAGCACATTTTCCATTCCCGTTTCCCCCATTCTATGCTTTAATTTTTCTTGACATTGGATCCATTATGGTATCGTATGAGTTTCGTCACAGAAGTAAATAACAGCTTGTTTCCTTGGGAGCGATTGAAAAACAGAGTAAAAACAGCACTTACTGTTTTTGAAAGTTGTCAGATTGTCATGGCAGTGAAGTGTTGCATCATGTTGTCATGACAACTCAAATTATAAAAACTGATTTAAAGAGAAATAAAAGCACTCTTCAATGATGAAAATCATTTAACTTTAAAGGTTTTGGCTTTTATTTTCTACCTCTTATTCTGCCTCTCTCCTGTTTTTTAAGAAATGGGCAATATTCAGGACTCTCACCAAGTAAAGACTTGCAATACACAGTGACTCAGGGAGCTTTTTTTTCTTTCTCACTGAGACAGAGAGGATGCAGGAACTGAAATGTGGAGGCAAGCACATTACTGGACCAAACCATCACCATCCAGAACTGGGGGAAAGTCAGAATGGGATAAAAAGGTGTTTTTTTTTCCTTTGTGCTTATTTGCACAATTTCCTTCCAAGCAACTCATTCAAATCTATATCAAGATTAATAGATACCACACACTCTGGGTTTGTCAGGGATAAACAGCAGTGAGACTGCAGCATGTTCGACCTGTTAGAGATTCTGGTGGAATTTCAAGAGCCCTCAGCAATGACCTGTTTGTGTTTCTCCATCAAAATCAAGGAGCATTTACTTACTGTGCCAATGGCTAGAGAGCAGAAGTAGGTTAGTGCTGACCACTATTGAAATCCCATTCTCTCTGCAGAGTGTGCTCAGAATGAGTCAGGCTGTTTTAACTGAGGATGGATTGAACCTCAGTACCAGGATAAAATAAACAAACAAAAAAAAGGTAAATTGTGCAGTTTGTCAGTTTGTGTAAAACAGCTGTCACCAAACACAAAATGCTGACATATAAACTGCAGAACAGCAGCAAAACCACTTGTTCTGAGCAAGGTCAAGCAAAATTTGATTTATCACTGTGCATTGGGCTTGTATACGTTGTAACACGGCTTTATGCAATCATGTTCTTGCATTTATGGAGAGAAGGGTGTTTGTATGTGTCTGTACAGTCGTTTCTGCTCCTCCTGCTCTTACCCAGCAACTTGTCAGCATTTCAGCCTGTTTCAGCCGGATTTTACAGATGTGCAGAGATAATGTTCCTGGGAGTTTCAGGGAAACAGGCTGCCTTGAGAAGAGATCCTGTCCTGGGAGCTTTCTGTCCCAGGACGTGCAGTAGGAGCTCCTGGGATGACTCCAAAGAGAACTCATGCAGGAAGCAGCTCTTATAAATGCCCCAAGTGCAAAAGGAGCTCACTGTCAATCATTAGACAGGTATCTATAAGTGCCCAATTTTCACTCGTTCTCATAAATAATCTAATTTACCTGGGGAATGACACACACATAAGAAATGGATTGCATGACACGAAATCTTGAGATAATTAGAGACAAAAGCAATTCCCTGTAAAGGAGGTGACCACAGATGTGGGGAAGGTCTTTCCCCATTACCGATGTTCTGAATGTTACTTAAACTGTATCCCTTGTATTTCCATACTGGGAGAACTGCCATTTTCAAAGGCCTTTGACTTGGGTAGTTCCATAAGTGTTCTTAATCGAACATTTGAAAAGTGTTGTTGCTGCTAAAATTGTTTGCCCGTTACATTTAGTTGCCTTCCTTTTCATATTTCAGTACTCAAACAGTTTTCAATAAAATAAAAATAAGATCATAATGGAGAGATGTATTTCTTGTTCTCTTAAGTTAAAAGAAAACAGCTTTTATATTAAATATAGACACAGAATTTTTATGTGTTACAGCTTACAATTACAGTGGAGAGTAGTCATCTTAGGAACAAGAGAAAATCTATGAAATGTCACCCTGATTAATGACAGTTTCAGAAGTTAACAGAAGGGGCTAGAAATGAAACATTTTGGTAGCCCAAACCAGAGATGCCTCTACAATCATAGCAGATAGTTGAAGACATTCAGTTGCACCGCACTGAACGATGTATTAGTCACTTCTGTCTTTCTCAGACTTCCCCAGAATCTGCAGTCAGTCTTTTAATTCTGTTTGACGCCTGTGCAGTGGCCTGAAATGACCAGGTCTCCTTGGCTTTAGCACTCTAGGGGAAAAGAAAGAAAAACATAAATATTCCTGAGTATTAAGAGAACTTTAGTTTCACATGGACTATGTTGGTGGTGCAGATGTGGTGGTTTGGGTTGGATGTGGTGAGTGAAGATGGTTGTGAAGCTGGGAGAGTTACCTCCTGTAACAACCACCTCCATTGGCAGCATTCAGACTTGCTGGGAGTGGGGGTGTAATTCTCTCCTTTATCCAACAGTAGTACTGCGTCTCTGAGTTTATATTTTAATTACACATACAAGATGGCAACTTGTATGTCCCAAGCAGGCTGGAGCTCACCCTTCCTTTGTGCCTGCACCTGTACCACAACGGACCGGAGCTAATACACCCAGGCTCTCAGAAGTGCAAAACTACCCTTAGTAAATTCAAGCTCAGCCACGCTGTGAAGTATTCCTGACGTGTCTGATGCAGAACTGGTGATTCATTGCTAGTTTTTCAGCACTCCTTTCTCACCCACTGCCCATTTCTGCTGTTTACTCATGTGTTTAAGCCAGTTTATGTCTAAACTCATATCACACAGTTAGATGAGTATGCTGTAAGTGTATATTTATTAATATCTGTTTTCTTCTATCCATCTAGACTGTATATTACTGATGCACATACTTGTTAACTCAGTGCTTTTGTTAACAGATCCTTTAATTAAGGCCAAATGAAAAGAGAGAAATGTGGAAATCATTTCAAGTCTGATTTTTCACATGAACTAGCTGCTAACTAATGCTGTATGTAACTTTTTTGATCTAATTGCATTGCATTCAGTCTATCTAGTGCTGTCACTCCAAATCACCATTTAAGAGCCATGCAAGTTGCAGCACGTTTCAGGCATTAATAGTGGCCAGGTAGTATTATACTATTTTTAATGAATGTCTGTTTTCTATTCTTTGCCATGCTTTCTTTGGAAAGAGGCCCATGTAACAAAGTATTAAGAAAACACACTGCTGCCCTGGAATGTGTATATTAGCTGCAGATTATTTCCTATTAGCAGATTAGCTGCGAGGCTATTGGCTCTGAAAGGTCTTTGAGAGTATTTTGTTTTGTAACTGATTCAAGCCATGGGAGAGAATTGCCACCCTGATTGGGAAGAAGAATTAGCTACTGTTGCCATGGCCACTGGAGCTCACACTCGCATTGTCAACTCCAGTGCCCTCCGATGAGATGCCACAGCGTGAGCTCCTTGGCTTTGTTAATGAAATGATAGAATATGGGGGTTTTGGGCAGGCGAAGAGTAGGCTGGGAAAATCTCCTGTGAGAGATATGTGAAATGTTTGGGTTTTTTCTTTTTTTCTCAGATTCGGTGTTTAATTTTGGACGCGTTGCTGCTTTACACTACCTCAGTGATGTTAGGCTGTGAAATCACCCCCTTTTAACAAAATGCTGCTCTTTGCCTAACCCCGCTCCCCTCTGCAGCGGAGCGCAGACCTGCGGGAACCTGCTACAGCGCAGGGAAGAGGGGTGGATGAAGGCAGCCGCACGGGGACCCGAGTCCTTCCTGCATTTCAGATCATGTTCGTGTGTAGGGTTATAAAACACAACAAGGCCTGGAGAAACTGGAGAAACTACCAGTATTTGTTAGGGCTATTGTATACTACACTAGCTCTACCGCTGTCTGTCTAGCTGCAGGCAAGGAGAAATACGGGAGAGGCTTACTTTCCCATATCTTTGTCAGAAATTAATTTCTTGCTTGGACTTCAAGTTGGCACTTCAAGCCCATCCCTTAGAAATAATAGTTTGAATACAGGCAAAAAAAAAAAAGAAAAAAGAAAAAAGGAAAATGTCAATAACTGAGTTAATAAGAGCATAAAAATGTATTAAATTAATCATCTCATGTATTTGAGAAATAAATTAATATATTTGACTAATCATTGATAGACAGGGCTCACATGTATTTCATATATCTAACCCTGTTTAACTACCAAGGAAGTTTTGAACAGTGAAAAATGTAGTATTGAAACTTATATCGATGTGAACAGTTAACAGAAAATAATTATATTGATGTCTGTATTTGAAACATAGCTCCTGAAATGTGTGATTTCAAGCAAAATGTTTACTTTCTTTTAAAATCTATTCTTCCCCCTCTCTCATCTTCAACGTTAGCAGAATCAATCACCTTCTTTAAATCACCCCACTGTCCTGAACTCGTTACTTAAACCGCTTTATGAGATTGCATAACATGTGGAAATGAGCCAAAGAAATATATTTCCACTGGCATGGTAAAATGTTGGCATTGGGCATTTTTCAACTCAGCAGCAGGGTGTGGATGATAGGCCAACTACATGTATACAATGTGTGTCATGCTGAATGGTGGCATGGAGCAGCCTACATCATGGGTGGTAATGAGGCTGTCTCACTGTGGCTTACTGATTTTTATAATGGATATTTTTAAACGATTGCAGACTTACCCTGGGAAAATCATGGTAGAGATTATTATAGAGACTCTGAGAAGCATGCACATTGTTCTTCATGGTTTCTCAGCAGGCTCTAGTTTTGCAGTCAAGATATTTGCAGGAAAGAGCACAGTATCTCCTGGTGCTGTAGAGTCTTTTGGAGTCTCTCAAGCAGAGGACAAGGCTATCCTTGCTGCAGACCCTCCTCCTGTCCACCATTTTTCTTCTTCTCTTTCATCCTTGCTTAGATGTGTTTTTCCTCTTCTTCTAGATGTACTGCTTGCAGGTTCTGCAGAGGCAAAGGAGGAGCATTTTTAAGGTGGATGAATATGCACAAAAGCACAAAGGGCACCAGGAGAAAGCGGTTTTGCTCAGCTTAGATCAGCATCTGGTGTAAACGAATGGAGGAGGTGGTAAACATCAGCTTTCAGGAGGGACTTGGTTTAGATTGGCACCTGGGCAAGGTGACAGGCAGTGAACTGAAGGTTGAGAATAGAGAATCTTCAGAATTGCAGTGCAGTCCTGGCCTCTGTACTTTCTTATTCAGCTTTACTCACTATATTTCTGCCCACTTGGCATTTGTTATTGCTAAGTAATCATCTGTCACATGAAAATAAATGGTTAATAAATCCAGGTGTAATAATAAGCTACTCTAAAATATATACTGGTTGTGTAGCAGCGCAAAAGCTCAACAGTTTACATCCTTTCACTGTGAAAAAAAATAATCCTGCCACATGATACAAAGTAGCAAAAAAGGGGTTTAAGGTAGAAAAGATATGTGTGTGTATATATATATTTCTTCTTAATTTCTCTGTAAAGTTTATAGGAGGGTTTTCTGGTTTGCTTGGATCCCATCTTTATGCTTCCGAACTTCTGGAAGATTTACAACTTTTTTTGGGAATGCATTTTGACCCAAGAGTCACTTCTAGATCACTTGCTATTATAACTGAAATCTTGATCAATGCAGAATAAGTTCTTTATCCTGAAAACAGGGCTAATACTGGTCATAATAGCGTGGCAGTGACAGCTGTCATTTAAGGCCAAGGAAAAGGATCGTATCTTTACTTTGAACTCGAGATATTGGCCAGCAGTACTTTTCAGATTACATATGGTGACTTTCAGTGGGTAGACAACCAATCTAGAAAACAAAATAATAGTCAATGTCCTATTTAATCAGTCTAATTCCAATGAATCCAGTTCCAATTAATGCAATTTTGCCTAATTTTTAAAGCACTTTAAAAAAAAAATAAAAATACAGCCTCATCTGACACTCCACTGGGGAAAATGGTATATAATCCAATAGTCATCCTTTGAAATACCAAAGTTTAATTTTGCTTATTGCCTGAGAGAGATGAAAGCCTTCGTCTGAGGAGAATTCATGAATTCAGACAATATAAGGCCTTTGCAATGAATGCTTCATAACCTCTGTTTTTATTTATGCATTTATTTTAAAAGGAATGCTTTACACAATGCAATCTAAAGTGTAGGTTTTCTCCCTGTGGCTAGTCTGACTGAAATAATAACACATCTTCCTATCTGTCTTGTCATCTTAATGGTGTATTTAACACAAAGACTACTTGTGATCATGGAAGTGACAGCCCATGTTGCAGGAGAGCTAGCCCTCCCATTTGTCTCTCATTCTGGAACCACAGTGGAACGAGATGTTCCAAAAGTGATGCTTTTGTCCTCATTTCTTGGACTTCCAAGGTACAGCTGGGGCAGCTAATGGGAGGTGTCGTATGTGGGAGGTGCTTTTTGTCACGTGAACAATTTAGGAGAATAGCATGATGCTCAACACTGAGTTTCTTGACCAGTGACTTATCTTAAGGAAACTGTCAGGCCTTTCTGTCCACAGCTGTGGTGGGTTAGTGTATTTCATCATGGGATTCTTTTATTTGAAGGGATGGTTGTGTATTTGAATTCAGTAAGTTTTACTCCTTTTGATTTGATTCTGAGCTATAAAATGATTTGGGATTTTTATTCAATAAAGTAGCATTGTATGTGGTCTCTAGCTCTTGCTAAAGCTTCCTCTCTTGCTGAAACTAAGGAAATTGCAGCAAGCCCTGTTTTCTAGGATTTTTTCTTGTTGTTCAGAACACAAGGAAATCCTTCCTTCCTCCTCTCTATCCATCCCATCCCTCAAAGAAGAGATATTAAGTTATATAACTTCACCCTTCATTTAGAAACAAGTCTCCTGTAATTTACCATCCAGAACCCTTCATGGTTTGTTTTTCAGCTTCTGTGCAGATGCAAGCACACGTGCTCTTTTAAATAAAATTATCCACACTAAAAAGAAAAGGGATGGAGAAGAACTTCCAGCCTTCTGTAATGAAAGGGGGCTCACTTTTCTGCAATGTTTTCCATGGAACACTTTAGTTTGCACATAGATATTGATTTACCGTCTTCAGAAGATGGTTGTTTATAATAAATACTGTGGTGAGCTGGTTTTGCTCTATTAACTTCATACGCTTGAGAACTCTGGCTTTACTTAGTAAGGGTTTTCAGAGATCTTTTGTGATAGAACAGACATACTGCAGTCCTGGATTAACATTTCAGAGACGTGAATGTGATTACCAGTTTAAATATATTTTTTTTTACTTTAGGAATAGAAACGAGCCGTTCTGTAACATGGATAAATATGTGTTCTTGTATAGCATTAAATTGGAGAAATGCTTATGAAAGGAAACTAGAGAAGTACATAGAGGCATTATATTGCATAGCACATACTGAAAATGCTTTGTAGCTATCATTGCTTACAACAAATAATGTAAATAGGCATATACGGGAAAGTTTTAGCTGCTGTTTATCTTCTGTAAATGATATAAGCAGGAAAATACAATTGGAGGCTTGCTTCCAATTGACCTTTAGGACAGACTGGTGGGTTCTTTCTAGAGCTCTCCCACATAGAAGGGAGTATTCACACCTATTAAGGACATAAGGTCCTGTAAACTTCATTCATACTTCGACATGGAGGGAAAACCTCCCAGGCTATGCTTTAGCACAGTGACTCATTAGTAGGAGAACCAAGCAGTTATAAAAGCTAATGCAGAAGCTTTCTTCTGTTTCTTTCACGTATCAGGTAGGTAAAGAGCATTTCAAAAGCTCAAATGACTTTGTAGATATATTCTGCATGTTCAGTCTGTCTTAGCATTATGTAGCCACACTTTGGCTGACTGGTATGTATATTTGCCTAAGTTGAATGAGGGGTTAATAACATTTGCACTGCAGTTGGAAATACTCAGAAGTGCAACAACATTTATATTTTATATTCATCTAATAGAAAAATGTGCACAGATGTGAGAAGGTGAGTACAATAAATAATTGAGGAGGACATTAGAAGAAGAAATCAAAGCCACTTATATGCTTATGATCTTTTAATTAAAGATGCTTGAGTGCAGATCAGTGGAATTAATTTTAGTTTCCTTAATGGGCAGTGGAAGTGATTTTGTTCTCTTTGTAGTATACCCTTGTTATTTGACTGCAAATACAGATGGCAGTACATGTAAGTGATGGATAAGGCTGGTGGTTTATTCTGGACTGAAATATTAAATGGGAAAAAGTTTCAAAAAGGGCTGCTTAAATGTAGGTACAGTTAGACATATAAATGGTGTAATATTAAAAAAAAAGCCAAACGTGCATAGTAGCAGTCTCAAATGAATAGGAATAGTTGCAAACTTACGGAGCTGGAACGTGACTTCACGTATCTGATTTTGAGTACCTTGACTGTGATGCAGTCCCAACTGCCTAAATATCTAGTCACGAAAAGTTGGTTGCTGTTCACTGACTTGAGAAAGACAGCTTTGTCTCTGCATTGCCTTCTAATCCTGTACCCATTGTAAGTGCTAGCAATGTTACGACTGGCTGTACTGGGGTCAGAGAAGATGCTCCATCTCAAAATAACAATTATCTTTTCAAATAGATTGTGTTTTATTTACAACTACCCTGCTTTTTTCATCTTCTTTCATCATCAAATGAAATTAAAAAGTTGTCATGAATTGTTCACTGCCAAATATAGTGGAGTGAAGCATGCTGTGAGCAGCTCCTCTGAAGCTGGCTGTGCTCTTCTCTTGCAGCTAGTGAAAGTCATGCTGTTCCTGTGCATCGGTAGAGGCTGCCTGTCACTGAAATGGTTACTGAACAGTTTTGTCATGTAGGCAATGTCTTTTTGGGACCAGAAGGAGGCAGGCAATGAAATCAGGCTATGTCCATGAGAAGTCAGGTGAGTCGTTTTGCACAGCCATGGAAATGGACATAACTAAAAGCCTAAAGGCCATGCACAAAAGCAGCGGAAGAGCTAGAAACAAATGCCCGACTGATTCAGGGGCTTGAATAGCTTATGTCAAGACTGCATTTTTAATTTGCCTGAGCACTGTTGTGATGAAACAACCAGGAAGTATCACAAAAAGTAACAGAAAGTAAAAGCTACGTGTACCATAAGAACTCACCATCCTGTTTGGCGGGATGCTGACCGCGCTGTCTGAGATGGCTGGCACTGCAGTGGTACAAATCAGTGGGGGCTCTTTATACCATCTTCTGGTGCTAGTTCAAGCTGTACTAAAGAAATCATAGTGATACGGGGAACTTCTGAGCTCTTGTACCTGTGTTGTCTTTTTATGATCTTTACAATGATCTACATGTCTTAATATCCCTTTGAAATCACCAGAGATGTTCCGTAAATTGCAAAGGTAAATTCTTAAAACAGGCTTCAGTGTCCTACATGCACACTAGAGACTCATACCAGTTCTTCACTTTGCCTGCGGACAAGAAGTAATTCATTACTTGGAAGGCGTGCTAGTGTATGTTGAATATGAAAGGCAGAAACAATTCCTGTGGCACTGTGCGTAACAGCTCTCTTGTTGTGGCACAGACTGTCAGTCTTCCTCTTCTCCCTCTTCCCCCTCCGTGTTAGAAACTAGATAGTAAAAGAGGAGTCATCAGCTTTGGAGACGATGACTGAAAGTCAACTGCAGTACCCAGGGGCATGGGTTTACTTCTTTCAGGTTGTCACCTTAGAAGCCACAGTCCACTTACTTACAAAAATTTCAATACTTATTTGAAAACTGTGGAGTATGAATAAGTGTCCGTGCTAAAGCTGTTACTTAAAAGACTAAAATGAAAAAAGTTTTTTCCCAGGACATCTCAGTATTTGCTATTAGAGACATAGCAAATTCTCTTGAAAACCATGCTTCCTTTTTTTTTTAACAGTCACGTCTTTTTCTTAACTTCCTGCACTCGTCTTTAAATTCTGCACAGTGGATAATGAATGGATAATGAATGTGACAGTAAATGGAAATCATTTCAGTTTCAATATCTAACAGTGATGCTCCATGCCAGCAGTACCATGTAGCTAAACAGTGTAATTAATGGATTTAAAAACAGGAGGAGTGCTTGTATTTTCAAATTAAAATCTAAAGGTAGTTCTTAAAAACTGAGAAACAGTTATGTGATGAAAAATAATATTCTTACTGCCCTGAGGATGTTCAGATTAAGTTAATTTTATTTAAAAAGAAAAGTAGCGCTTTCATATATTGCTTTGGAATTCTGAAAGCACTGAGTGATAAAAGAACCATTTTTTTCTTTTAAAGTTATGAAATTTATTATAAATAGAAAAAGTGAGTGAGAGATTATGCATCAGTTTCTGATAATTGGTATACACTTTTCAGATAACTTCAAAACCTTTCGTAATATTTATGGAAAAATCCACTGGTTATATTTTGTTTCTTTTTTACTTGACTTAGACTAAGGATTTATCCTTTTATGTTCACTTAGAAATGCAATCATTCCTTTGTTATATGATTATTTGTGGACTATGGAGTGAAAAACTCTTAGGTTTAAATAACAAAAAACTCTAAAGTAGGTCTCCTTGCTGTGGCACAACTCTTTCATGTAAATGGGAATCTAAGAATTTTAAGGTGGGTCACAGATTACGTTTCTTATTCATAGAGGTGCATATATTTTTCTTGAAGTCAGAAAACAAAACAAAACAGCATGAGATGTTGTAAGCTACTTTTCACACAACTTGCATGCCAATTTTTTTTTTTTAGTTCTAGCCAGTTCTATGTGAAATTTCTAGTTATTGTGGTAGGAAGGTGAGAAGACTTCATGATGGTTGACATCAAGATCACCACAGTTTGCAACTCTGCAGACTAGGAGGGCTTGAGCCTCTATGAATTATGTTGGAAAGAAATAAATCATGAAAGGTTACCTTGTGAGGAATAATTCACTGTATGGAACTCATTTTTACAGGGTTTACTGTGTTTCTGAAAGCAGCAAGACCTCTTTCATCTGACAAAATCTAACTTCTGTACTACAAAGGCTTGTAGAGCATGTCTGATCTTAGCTCTGTACCTAGCAAGCCTGTCATGTTCTCCATGAAATATAAGCAAGGCAAAAGCTAAACATCTGTGGCTTGAAATAAACTGGTTTCTGTCTCGTTACATTTCTCCAGCTGACTTCTGATATCCAGAAAGCGTCTCATTGTAAAAATGAATATAATTTTGAAATGAATACAATCATGTAAGTGCTGCTGATACCCTATTTGGCAACAGGGTTTGTACTAATGGTTTGAAGCAAGTCCAGAACGTTGTATATTTGGGGGGAGTTGGAGGTCCAGCTGTTAGCAAAGTAATTAGAAACATAAGCTGAAGTGAGTAAGTCAGTTTCCGAGTTCTGCAAAGTGAGTGCCACAAAACATTCAGGTGAATCATGCCATAAAATTACGAGAAAGCAACGTTGTTTTCAGGCCCATGACTGAAGGAGCCAGCAAGTTACTCTGTGTGTAACTCCAACGCAAGACTCATCTCCCGTTGTACAGAATGATGTAGCTCCGCTGAAGTCAGTGAAGCTACTCTGATGTGCTCTGGCTGGGAGACTGACCTGACGACTTGCCTCTTCCATGCACAGATGGCAGTCATTCCTTTTAAAGAGCTTTTCAAAAATTAGTATAGTCTTCCTGTATTGGGTTTCCCTTGAAATCCCAGACAGCAACTCAGTCCACCTGTTTTCCAGGACTGCCTATATGTTCATGTAAGCCTTCCTATTTAGACTGCTAGCCTGGGGTGAACTGGAAATTCAGCTACTGTGGTGGCTGCAGTTTTATTGTTTGGGGTAGGTCAGAGTTTTGAAGGAATGGGTTGAATCAACTTCTTCTGTAGTGTTCATTACTCTTAAAAAGACTTCAACTATGGAGACTTTGGAATGAACAAAAAAATGGATGATCAGAAGATGAAATGAGCTGTGGTCCTCTTCTGTCAGAGGCGTGTGTGCAAATCACTTTCTTTTCAGCTACCAACTGGGGGAGCTGCTTGTATAAATAACTATAAATAGTATGGGGGATGAGACAGGATCAGCACAAGGAGGCCATCGATAGTTTATGTACTTAAGTCCTTTCTCTGCCATCCCCCAAATCAGATCTCCATTCAAAAGGATGGTTCAGAGGTTAGTTTGCAATCTTCAGGACTGGCCGGCGGGTGTCATCTCAAGTATGCGCTGCCTGGTATGGCTTCCCACAGTGTTCACTATAAATTATCTTACAGTCACGAATCAGAATTTATTCCCAATACAACATCTTTTTTTTTTTTTACCACGGCAGTCATCCACTTAAAACATTAAACAGAACAATTCTAAACATGCACATAGGGCTTAGAAGTAATCACATTGGAAAAGGTGTAATGTGCCATTTGCTGCACTGTTTCTTGTCTTCTCCAAGGGGTTAGCTCTTACATTATAAGGTTGAAAAAAGACAGAAAGAAGATATATGCATGTGACACAGCTAAAGAAATGTGGGTCATGGGTGACCCCAAAATATTGCTTTAAATGGCTGACAGAAAGCTTTGGAAAGAACTTATTTAGAAATAATTCTGCTAATACATCCTTGGCCTCCATTTTTATTACTAGGAGTATTTAAGCTATAATCTTCAGTTTGTGGCGTAAGAGTTCTCTCTGTGTCAATCACATACGGAGTAAAATACGGATTATATCTTTAACTGGGAATTACAGAACAAAGGAAACTTTCAGGGGCTCTTTTATTTTTGGGGAGGTCTACAGAGGGAGTCCAAGGAATTGCTGTCAGAAAACACAGTATTCACTCACACGCACAGAATTGAACTAATCTCTAGATCTGGTGTTAGAGAGGAATTTTTCCTCAGAGGAGATTGGCAAGGAAGCTTGGTGTGGAGAAACTTCATCTTTTTCTGGAGCACTAACCAATGAAGGCAGCATCTTCAGGCTCTGCCTGGGGCAATGCAAGTAAAGTGTGGCAACTCCGCGTCTTTTCCAAAGCCTCCCTCGCCAGAGTTAGGGAAGATTCTGCAGGGCAACTGTTTATTCCAACATCAGCAGTTCTCTTTGTAAGTCATTTACATTTTCCCATGTAAAACTTCCTCCTTGCCCTAAATGTGGACTGAGGAGAGACACGTTCGGGAAGAGGGAGGTGTTTGGTGCCTTCACACTAAGCTGGTTTGTTGTGGAGGGACATTTCTGCCATCTGCAACTAAGCATGTCTAAGTGTTTAATAATGAGGGATCTTTGTATAAGATGTGGCGCATTATATAAGATAGCCTCTACCTTAAATGTTTCCTTGCTGCTGTCTTTTATATTTATTATTTTGATGTGTTCTTTTTTTTTGGTGGAGGTTTTGATTTTACAGTTTCTTGCACAAGCCAGAGGTAGGAGAGATTTAAACTTACCAGTGTACCCTAATGTACTTCCTCTGGGCCATTTCCATAGAAGAGCTGGTACTGTAACTGCTGCCAGTTTTGTTGTGTTTGTGTTACAAGCAGGCAAGAGGAGTACATGGAAAAGGAAGATGCAAATATGCCAGTACATGCTCACAGTCTCATGGATCTCTAAAGGTCACTCTTGTGAAATACCCACCAACGTCCTCCTCCTCATTGACTCATTTTCAGGGAAGAAAGTTCCTTGGGTCATCTTAAAACAGTCACAGCTGTCCTACTGATGAGGTTGCAGAACCTGACATTAGCTGGAGATAGAAACCAGCAGACCTCTTCCTTTCAGTTTCTCCTTGGCAGATTCTGAGTTACCTATTGGCACACCTGTTTCTCTTCGGAAGATAGAACTGTGCCCTCCCTAAGTGCTGCACTGTATTTTAGTAACTAGAATGTCACCCAAAATAATGCGCATAAAAATTTGCAAAACATTTCTCAAAGCAATTTCTCTTTCACCCTGATGTTACCTCCCTGGGCTGTAAGGGCATTTGAAATAGTTACTCACTTATTTTTGTGCAATGCAAAATAAAGAACAACGCCCAAAGGATTGAGTTGACCAAGCAAAGACCTTAAACGATGATGTTGAAATCAGGGGGAGTGCTTGAAGTAGCAAACACTTCTCTTTACTAAACATGTTTACAGGATCAGGCCCCAAGTTCATGTAAACACCTGACTGTAGTATCTTGGGTAAAGGTTGAAGTTGCTGTCTATTATTTTACCAGATCTCCAGTATATTTCTACAGCTGCTCTGTAGAAAAAAGAGCAGCAACAACCTATACACTGAACAAACAAATTAATAACTGTCTGAAGGAAATCGATGAAGGATCTAGAAAAGAAAATAATAATAATAGTAGTAGTAATAGTAATAATGAAAACTGATTCTATTTTGAGCAGAACATTGCCATCAGATACTTTGTAAATGTTACCAAGTGAGGCCAAATATTTAATGAAGACATCCAGCTATTATTTGAACTTAACCTATATGAGCTATCTTTTTTGATCTAAGCTGTGTTTCACCTGTAAATGGAACTAGTAGCTTTCTTTTCATATCAATTAATTTCTTCTGATTTGAGAGAAGATGGGCTATTATATTGAGGAATCCATTTGAATTGATAGGGTTACTGATTTCAGATTTACTTCTGTCGTTGTCACATGATCAGAATCTGGCTTTTAAGTATTTGTAACCTTAATTGAAAGTTGAGAACAATAAATTAGGAAGAATACATTTTCAATTTTTCTAAATCACACAATAGGCTTTTATTACTGTATAATGGATTTACTGCATTGTTCGGTGGGCTTTGTGTTTCAGATAAGTGGAAAGTAGCTCTTATTGTTTAGCAAAACATAACAAGTATGCACACCTATGGCTGAGCAGACAATCTGTCTGTACCCAGATTATACTTTGTCAATCACTCAGTACAAAAGAGATCTTTGGTAATTTGATTATTCCTCCAACCTTTTAACATACAGCTGATTTCAGATTTCTTTCCTGTTAACACTGCCTCTTTCTCATGTTATTTGTCTGAGTATATAACTTTTGAAAAGTGCAGTATGTGTTACCATTTAGACTTGATAGAAGAATTCTTTTGAGGAATAATTCCTATTAGCAAAGAAAAAAAATATTTCAAAATCAAAACAGGAGTCAAGTTTCAAAACTTAGAAGAGTGAAAAGCCCTGTGTGAGGACAGGTATTAGAGAAAATTTATTTCCCTAAGTAGCAGAACAAATAAAAATTATATAAATTCTCCTGACATATAATGAAAAAAGTTTTTCCTCTTAGTTGTCATTTTAATACCAAATTTCATCTCCATGTCTCACCAGGAGTAAACTAATTGCAAAATAGATATATTTAGAATACCTTCTTTTGTTATATCATGTGTATTGCTGTAATAATGTTAATATGTATTTCATGAACCTAAATGGTTTTCCAGTTGACTAAGCATTACTCACATGGTTTAAGAACTGTGATCCAAAGGTAACATTTTGAGCATTGTATCTCTCACTAAGAAGGAGGCTAGGTCCTACCAGAGTTTATTTTTCACAGAGGTGTAGAAATCAGAGAAGAAAACTATAGCTTGTGTATTTGATGTTTATGACAAGTATTTTTCAGACTTACGAAAATTTGCACAGACAAAAGTTTAGGCTTGCTAGGGGTATCTGATTTACGACATATTTGTGTTAAAATTTAGTTACCAGTAACATACACAGTTAAATGGATTAAGAACTGCTTAACTGACAAAACTCAAAAAAACGGTCATTAGCGGGGAATCACAGCTGATTAGAAACGTTTAGAAGATAAATGCACAAATACTAATTACAAGTTCAATACTATTAACCATTTTCACTGGGCATCCAAAATAATCGCAAAGTTACTACTCACGAGTGAAGTCAGTCCTGGACTTCAGGATGTAGTAAAAGCATATTAAATAGAAATTGAACAGAGAAGCAGTACAAGAGAGTCCTACATTTGGGGGTTATTTTACAGGTCAGTCCTTCTAGGTCGTAGGCAAAAAGAAAACTTAAGAGATTATTTGATTTCCATATATAGGATATTCCCGAGGAGAAAATACAAAGTGCTAATAAGCATCTTTTTCCAAGCATAGAGAAAACTAGTGTCTAGAAGCTGAAGTCTTACAAATTCAGGTTAGAGAAGAACAACCGGGAAAAACTGCCAGTGGGGTCTCTCGGTTTATCCAAATCAGGATGGGGTGTCTTTTTACAGGACTGTTTTAGCCCAACACAAAAAGCTTTAGCCAAATACAAATGACTGGGTTCAGTCCAGCAGCAATAAGTTGAAATTTAATGGGCTGTGATACACAAAATGTCCTTTCCAACCATAAATTTGATGAATCTTTGACATTTCTGAAAATGAACACTGAAATCGTAGTCTCACTAAAATCAGCATCAGTATTTCACTTGGTTTCTCTTCTCCCTCCAAACTGCAGGACAGGTGGAGCTGATTTTTGGGGTTTTTTTCTGTGATTTATCATCTCAGGAGGTGGGAGCCCCTGATTCCTTGCATAACCTACTGTTTTATAGTCCTAGCCTGAATTTTCTTGGCTACAAGACAGATGAATCTTATCTTACTGCATATTAATGCATTGATGCTCTCATTGGTGCTTTAGTGAGTTAATGTTAAAAATAATACAGGGCTAGCATAAAAGGCATCCACTTTATTTCAATTGACTTAACTTGCGCTCAAAGTGACCATCTTCCTGTTTCATATTCTGAAACTTTTTTCTCCCTTCAGTACGTCTGCTGCATAATTGTAAGGCCAAACTTAAATATTTGCCAATTCAAATATTTTGATTACACTGTTGATATTCTCTGTATAATGTCATGGTATCTTCTATAATAAAGATGAGTCCTTAGGAAGAAAGCAGCATGTGAAGTACACAGCTGGCAAAGGTACGTGATCACCTCTCTCTTGACCGAAAACTTACAGCTGTGGTCTCCTGATCTCGGGGATGCGAATCTCTCCTGCATGCTCTGCACTCGCTCGGAGCACAACCTGCCTATTGGTGCTGATGGGTTTTCCTCCCGCGAAGTGAAGCCAGGTGTGCAGGGGGATCCACTTCACCAGCCAGAGCTGAAGAGCAGGTCTGAATATGAACGATCCCAATGCACTGGTTTTTTTTTAGTTTTAAGGTAAAAATCTTTGGGTGTGTATTAGTAATGTATGCAGGAAAAACTTATATTTTCTGTTTATGAATTTGTATGTAGATCTTCTTGCTGCTATGCAAGTTTTGGTTTTTTTAATCTTTCAGTATTTCATCTTTCTGCTGCCTTTGTTTTTCCTTTGAGCTGTAGTCATGCACTTTGCCCCAGACAGGTCTCTGAAATAAAAGACTAAATGAATCCTTATTTCTAGTTTCAGCTTGCAGCCAGTTCATTCAGACAGATTATATTTCTAAACTTTGGGTGTGAGATACACAGTCTCAAATGACACGTCACAAGAGATATTATAGCAAATGCTGGTTTATTATTACTCTGTCCTTTGAACTGCAACATCATTAAAAAAGGAAAAAAAAACCATTAATTTAAATACAAAGAATATAGTAGATGATTGTTCTCTATCAAATGCTGGTGGTTCAAAGGAAGGATGTTTTCTTTGATTTCTCGTCCATTAGATTTCTGTATCGGTACACTGAATTTTGAAGACAGATGCCTGAATTCACATATTTTTTGTGGTTTTATTTTGGTTCGTGGCTCGCAATATGAATGCAAGGATATATGCAAAGCAGATTTTCTGCCCTATCACACTGTGCGATTTGTACTGTCCTGAAAATTGAACTAAATCCTCAGGGTGTGAAGTAAGAACAAACAGCTCATTCCCTTCTGCTCCTCTAAACCACATGAACACATATTAATGAAACTTTCATGAATCACACATAACACATACTGCCCCTTTGTGCTGGAAAACGCCGGGTTTTTTATGGTTGCTGCCATACAGCCAGGATAATAGGAAGCAGAGTCATAAAACAGTAATTAATACACTACTGAACTGAGCTATTTTATTGTGTAGATGCTAATTAAGAATGATAGATACCAGTGATTGAGTGGCACATAATACATTTGGTCAGCATAAGTGAAAGGTCAGTTATCATTTTGACTACTTTAAGTGAAAATGTTTTCCCTTATGTCAGTGATTTCAGAAACCACAAACGTCAAAGTGAAATGCCTTATTCCTTTTCTTTCTAGAATGTAGGGTTTTAGTGACATGACAGGAGAGGAGTAATAGAAAGCATTTGATTTGCTGTGATGTTTCTGACCAAACAATCAGAAGCGGGGGGTGGGGGGGTGGGGGTGGGAGAAAACATGAATAAGGAAATATTAAGTCTTGGCATTTTGAGTGTGTTCAGTTTGGGGTGGTTCTCTGAGATGCTGTAAAAGGGGCTGGCTTTCTGAACGGGGCAACCCTTCCTGCTGGAAAATGATTCAATGAGACTGGACACTTCAAAGTTCTCTTTTGGAAAATCTCACCCACTTGATCAAAACATTCCTTGATTGTTTTAGAATATTTCTAAGTTATTAATTTTCAGGAAGGTGGGAAAGGGTAGCCTTAAATCCCAAACTAGGGATGAATTCAGACATTACAGCTTTATCCAGCAAGGAGGCAAGTCAGAAAGGGAGCTCATGCTCTGGCAGTAGGAATGTTAGACATCTCACAGATGCTCGTACCAGTGCTACATGTTTAACTTCACTTGTCATCTCTGTGTTCTTCATAGCTTAGACACCTTCTATTTTTCTTTAATACTGTACAACCATGGTTAAAGTTGATAGGAAAAATCCTGTCCTGAGGCTATTAAGACCCTTAGATACTTTAAAGGGTACATGCCTAGGCAAAAGCATGACATGACTTTTTTTGAAAAAAGTCAAGATTACTTTTAAAATTTTGCATTATTAAAAACTCATTTGATGTTTTGATCTCATATATTATGGAATTCCTCCTTAGAGATGAGCTGCTGCAGTTAAAAAAGAAAAAGAAAGGAGAAAAAAGGAGGTATCCAAAGAAGACACTTAACTCAGTTCTGTGATGGTTTTTGGGCAGTACCAAAACCACTAGAGTTCTGACTGGGGACTACAGTTAATTTTGTCGGTCACATAGCAATTGATTATTTTAAAAATACGAGCTTGAATTGACCATGAGGTGCTGTTATACCTCCTACACATCCTATTGCAGTGTGAGAAAAGAGTGATGCTGTATTAAAAAAAAAATTAACATATTTGATAATGTAACAGTAGAGAAACCGGACTGCAAATAGCAGTTCATGGTTTTACATACTAGTGTTAGTACTACTAAGTGCTTTAAACAATAGCATCTCCTTGCTCAGAAAATAGCTACTTGATAGTGCTTCTAATAACGTCTGAGTGGGTGTTTGAATAAATGGTTTTAGTATGCTTTAGGGTGAGTGACTAAGTCTGATTTCTTAGGTAAATGGGTATGATCAGTAAAGCTGATCAGTACAGCAAAAGAGAATGCAGCAAATGAGAAAGTAAGCCCAGTAACAAAGTAAAAGGTCTTATCTAAAAGTCAGTGAGGGACTGAAAAACTCAGCAGAGATCAGAGAGTAAGTTGCTCAGTGAAAAGGAAGAATAACTGACTCAGCTCCAGATTTGCTCTGGCATAACTGGCATTTGAATATACCAGTTTCTGAAGAAGACCCTTGACTTCGCTAAAAATGAAAAATAAAAATGAATGAGTAATGCTTCTTCAGGCTTTCAGTTCTTGAAAGGTGCTAGCGACAGGGCAGGCAGACAGACGCAGGGGGCTGTCTGTGGCCTTGCGCCGGGGCAGGCAAGGCAGTGCTCCCGCAGCTCGCTGGTATGCGTTGGATGAGAAACAGCGGTATGATTCTGACTTGTGTACACAACAGGGAAGATTGTAACTAGCAGCTTATGTTTTAGTATATGCTAACTTACTCGGGCAGCTCTGGGCACACTCTTCAGAAGCCACTGATGACGTTGTAGTTGTGTAACTTGAACAGTCTCTGTTCTTGCTCAGGCTGCCAAGAATACTGCAACCCAAAAAGCCTGTTATGCAACTGCAAGCGAGAAACTTGGGCCACTGCAGATAGCTGCATCTTGACAATTGGATTTTTGTCCAGTCTGGCTTTTCAGCTCATTTTTTATGTTAACAGGACTATGGTTTTCTCATATAGGCTTCTTCAGTATAACAAAGCCGTATATTTTACCAGGAAGCTGGGCACAATATTATAGTATAAACTGCATCTGTAGTTCAGCTTCTATTTATCTGTACCTTTCTGAGAAATTAAGCTGCTGACAATTTTCCAGAAGGTCTAAGATCCACCACAAAATTATAATCAAGTTAGGTGTTCTTTGGAGGAGAGAAACTTTTCTGTACAGCTTGTTTTTCTGGACCTATAACAGGAGTAACACGTCTGGAAGAGACCTCCTGCATCACTAGGTTCAGCCCCATGCAATCATAGGATGTCACATTGTCCTTTTAATAATTAGATCAAGTTCTATTTTAAAATACATAGAACTCTTCGTTCTCCTGCTATTCTTGTGGAAAGAGTGGTCCAGAAATCTGCTTGCTATAAACCAGCTTCTCATTTCTGTCCTCAGTTTATGCCTGACCATAATTGATGGAAGACTAGACAAATTACATCATTAATTGTTTATTCTCATTTGTGGTAGGGCCTGCCATTTATGTGAGTGTCATCTTAGGAAACTTAAGTTATTGAAGTTCTTGACTTTAAAAGACTAAGAAGGATATGTGGGATCTGGGAATTTGAGTGGAAGGAAGTCTCTCCTTATCCAAGAGATACTTTGAGTGGGTGTTTTCTGGGTGCTGGCTGTGCCCAGTTTCAGTGCTTGAATAACCTTTTTCAGTTCTTGAGGTGAAGATAAGGTCCTTGTCAACAGAGGAAAGCACTCACTGAACTGCTAAGTGTGCATGATAATTTATCTGCAGGCAAGATAAAAAGCATTATGTCTTCAATTATTGATCTTACGTTTGATTTGGGATGCAAGAAATCATTTGAACCATTGAAGCAAGTTGTAGATTTTCTCTGGGAGTTACTATGAGTAATTAAAAGATGAGATTTTCTGGCTCAAAAGGAGACAGCAGAAGACTCTGCTCAAAGGGGGGTTATTGAAATGGAGGGAGGTTATTAGTGACATCCAGGAAGCATCGTCTAGGGACTAGTTTTTTAAACAATTTCTTTAATGTCTGTGGCACAAAAGGAAGAGCGCAACTATGCATTTGGGAAACGAGGATGAGAATTTCTGCTTAACATGGCTGGTTACAGCGGTTGTTAGACAGAACTAGCTCCTGGAGCAAAACCAAAGAAGTAGCACTCTTGAACCAGACGCTGAGCTCCAGAGCCAGGCTCCTTCTTCCTTCTTCTGTCCCTTGATTTTTGAATTCATTACTGAAAAATGGCCTTTGCTTCAACAAAGCTTGACTCTGGGTGAAGATCTAGAATCCACCTCTCCTGTTTTTTGTGTAGGTGGTGTAGCAGCTAAGCTAGAGGAAAGTGCTACCACACTTGTCTCCAAGTGGATGTGTCCCCAGCTGCGCTGAAATTTTTCTGCACTCAGTGCTATGATTATTTTCTTAGGAGACATTTCAGTGTGTTTTGCCTGTTTTCCAGATTCCTGCTGAGCTCATGTAGGAGACAGACAGGGAGCTCTTGAGGCACAGAGAGCTCTGCTAGTGACAAAGTGGAGAACTTCATGTGGCTGAGGAGCTTTCAGGTGAAAGCCAGAGCTGTTTTCAGGGTTAATGGCTGCTAAGCAGGGCTAATGTAGCTCACAATTTTGGATTCAGGCACCTCAGGACAAACTAAATCCTGTTTTAGATGCCTAAAACCTTCTTTGGATCTGGACCAAATGCTTTATTTTTATGTTTGGAGAAATGTTGCAGAGAATTTAAGTGCTTCTGATTTCAACATGCAGATACTTAAACTTGATTAGAATGAAAAAGAAGAATCTTATGCATAAAGAAGTGTTAAAAGACATTCAGATTGAGATCTAAGCCTACCAAATCAAGAAAATCCTGAGGTAGGATTATTACATTAATCTTTCTGTCCTCCTCCACCAAACTCAAACTCCCTTTGTCCTAACATTGTTTATTCTAGCAAATATGGTTGTCTGTGTATCTGCCACTGGGGTAACATTTATTATCTTCATGTGGAACAGTTTATTATCATGTAACCGACATAAACAGTTAAAAAGATGTTGTTTCTGTGATCTTTCTTGGCCCACCAGAGCCTGATTTGTTAACCTTCTGAGCCTGCTGTGAACCTTGCCTAGTTTTCAGTAACACGTACGAAGACCGTAGGCCTGAAGGCTGTGGGTGGCTATAGCTATACTACTTGTGCTCTTTTATTTTGCTTATCATCTGGAACATGTATTATTTTAGATGAGATAATTTTGGGCAGTTGTACTTTTTTAATGTATTACAGTTTTGCAAAAACACCTAAAGTCTTGGTTCTTGCTTTCAGCATCCCAAAATAGTATTATAAACAGACACTGTAATACTGTGCTTGTTTTTCTATTATTTATCTAACAAGCCACACATAGTGTGTAAATTCCATCAAACAAGGTCTGCGTTGTGAAAAAGAGTAACTATTGGTGCCTGTTTTAAAAGTTATTCCATTTGCTTAGTGGGACTATATATACATTTTAAAATGGCCAACCAAATTAGGATATGATGAAGTAATGCTTTTTTAGTGCTGCATTGCTTCCTCTTCCAAACTGTTCTTTCTCCCTAAAATAAAGAAGATGAGGGGCTTTGTCCTGAAGGGGAATCCTGCCCCCTGAACCCCAGTCACTTCAGCTCAGCATTTCGTTGCAGGGAACAGCACTTCTCTGTATGGGGCTGGGGAAAGAGGGTAAATCATAATTAAATTAACACCTTTCACTTTTTTACACATTTGGGTGCCCTATTAATATTTGATGTAGATGTATAAATTGTCATTGTGAGGTTAGATCCCAAAAAATCAAAGAGCACTGAAGAATCTCTTTTCAGAAGTACTGACAAGTGAGCACCTGAGTAACTATTTCTTAAATACAAAATGAACAAACATTTTAATGTGTGGCCTGTGACTTTCAAAATGAAGCATATTAAAGAAGTTGATGTTTTTAATCTATATAGCTATTGCAATATTTTAGCTTTTGAAACTCTGGTTTAATGAGTGTCAATTATGTAGCATGTTGCTTTTTATTAGACTCACAAGAACTAAATATAACACTCAGATTTCCAGGAACTTATAAAAACTCCTTCTTTTGTGCAGAAGAAGGTATTTTCAATGTGTCTTAAAGCACAAATGTTTTACTTGTGGTTTTGCATGTAATGAGAACTACTACTACTCTGTATGCACAGTGCTAGATCCGTGCATAGTAACATAGCAGTATAGATCCCCATTGATAAGTATTTCCTATGCATTTAAGACAGGATTAATAGGTTGCTTGCATGGCAGATTTTATTTATAATTTAGAGTTTAAATCTGCAGGTATTTGTTGTTTACAGTGGAGACAATCACTTGCTGATCTTTGCAAGATTTTACATTTAACTGGATCAATACAAGAAATATTTTAATTTGCAAATGATTCAAATCTTTACAGTAGTATTTTAAAATGAAGTGTCCATCCTCTACCTTCTTAACAGAGGCAGTCTAAGAGGCAGGTCATTCTAAAATATATCTTATTAAATATATATTATAAATTTTAGGAGTGTTCCCCACTTAGCAACAAGGAATGTATGTTTAAAATTGACACTTGTTCAAAGCAAGAGAAACCCGAGTCCCACCTTTTATATTGCCTCAGACAGGCTTCTGCACAGTAGCAGGATGTGACGAAGCAATGTATATTTACAAATATAGAAAAAGAAAGATGAAAACTCAGTTTTAATACTTGGTAGTTTATGCAAATCTGTTATCACCATGAGATTAATGTAATCAAAATGACTGTCGTAACATAATAGATTGTAGACTAGAAGTGATTATATACATTTTCAAATTTATGTTTGTGTTTATATTTTAGTTAGTGGTTTAGGCTGTGAAATTTTGGCCCAGGGGTTAAACCGAAAGGTTTTCAAACTAAAAAATCCGTGGCTAAAATAGTTTGGTGGGAGGGAATAATATAATTACACATAGCTTTTTGATAAACAGCCTAAATTATGCTTCAAAGGACAGATGTGGCTTTAATAATCTGAACCATTTGCATTTTCAGATTAAACCCTGCTTGATTGCATTGTACTTGATATGTATACTTAAATCTATATGTTAAATGTTATACTTTGATATAGAGCATATTGTTTGACTTTGTTCTTATGATCTGACAAGCTTCATTATATAATAAACTAGTTTAAATAAATCTTAAAGACATAAAAGTGTTCTTGACAGTAAGAAAAAAATTTGAAGCACACAAATGATATATCGGTTAGATGTTCCAGAGAGAGTCAAAGCTTTTTTCATTCAGATCTTTGAACATGTGTTTTGAATAAAGCTGTAAGGCATTTTCCAGTAACCAGTGTTGTATTACAAAAATGAGTAAAGTAAAACAAAAGGAAAACATGTTTCAACATTTTATTCAGTATTGTCACACATTGTTGCACATTTCCAGCTGGAAGTAAATGTGACATTTGTAATGCTAATTTTTCAAACCTAACCTTTTATAACATATAAAATATTACTTGGGATGCTGTGCCCTTGTGAAAAGAGCAGGAGTAATGAAGTACTCGATCAGGGTTCAATTGGATTCCTAATGGCTTGAGTGCAATTATACTGCCAGTTTGTTGCAATCAATCAAAACCATTTTTGAATTGTTCTCTTAAACTGTATCTAGTGGTGACTGCTGATAAGCAGGTTACGGAGCACTTGACCTGATATACTAGCAGTGCACGTATCTCACAAAAACAACAAATAATGCTGTTAATGCTACCCTGTTTGTCCCGTGTGAGGAAAAATCCCCAATTTGTAAATACAGAAGAGCACACTGTAGCCTTGCTCCATGTTATGTGTGATGGATAAATGTGAACATAAGTGTAATGCAGAAGGACGTAAGAAAAATGCAGTGTATAATTTTGGTGTTACATATGTAATGCTGTTAATTGTGAGCTGCAGGTACATTAACTAATTCAGAAAAAATGTAGAGCTCTCTGAGTTGCTCCCTGTTTTTGTCTATCAAAATGACAAATTGCCAGCCTCCCTTGGCTCAGAGAGAGGAGAGAAGGAGGAGGAGCAGAAGGAAAGGAGCACATGCAAGCAATTTGGATATTAAACAAATGCCAAATTAAAAAAAAAGAAAGAAAAATCTTACAATTAAGCTATAATGGAATTTATAGAAAGATGGATATAATTTATTTTGGTTTTATTTGTCCAGGGCCATAACATATTAGCCTGGAAATATAATCTAAAACATACCACATACAGTGTCGCTAGTGGGACATTTATGCTAAGGGACTTATTCCCATACTTCAGGATAGGAAAAATATACTATAATGTTTCATCGCAAGGCATTCCTCCGAAAGCTAATTAAATAGCTTTTACTGTTAGTGGAAAATGTCACACACCTGAAGACCCTTAATCCATGTGAGAAATGGTTGAACTCAGCAAATGTGGCACTTGAAGAAGGGCACCTTGAGGTTGATGGTCTTCAGATTTCTCAGGAGAGTGGGTACCTCCTCACTGGCCATTACCTAATTTTTACCCCACTATGCCTCAGCAGGTGCCATTTTGCTATGAGTGCAGGAGTATGAAAGTGTTTCACTATTTGTGTTTGATCCCATGATTTCTCTCCTGAGTCTGCTAGCAAAAATGCCATACGATTGTAGCAAGACGGGGTGGATGCCAGCACGATTTTTACAAGCTGGGTTAATGCTCACATTAAAATGTTGATCCCATTGAAGACAGCAACAGTAATACCATGCATCTCACTCAAAGAATATCTGCTTGTTTCCTGAGCAAGTTCTTTGCTAAATATGTATCTTTTTGCTATAATTCAAAATCAGTAAGGATTCAGTCTGTAGCTGTACCCCCTAAACACGTCCCAGGTATCACCACGTAATTTTGATCCTTAAAACATTGACTTCCTCAGTATTTAGCCTGCACCTCTACTTCAGATTCCTGACTTGGCAGGTGTATAGCTCAAGTCCTCATTTTTTTGGAAACTAAAACAAGCACATTTTCATTGCACAGTGAAAAATTGCAACTAGAAAAGGAAAGTAGAAAAGAGGTGTTTTTTTAAAAAAAATCAGTTGAGGACAAAACATATTTCCAGATGGTCTCTCTTATATTGTACTGCTTTATATACAGGGCCATCTGTAACTCTTTAGTTAATTTCCACTGGTCTAATTCTGTACTTGCGTGTATGTATCTAGAATAGATTTGACCAAAATATGGGGCTTTTATGTACTGTTTGTGGGATATTTTCAGAGTAATATATAGCAGAGCTTGGCTGCTCTGCCCTTTGTATAGATAGAGAATGCCAAAGGGTAGGGGAATGGCCTCCTCTCCTCTCGTATCTTATCCGATTCTTTGGAGGCTCCTAAACTCAAAGTAGTACAACAAGCAGATTTAGTTCGTCATGTGTAGATACAGTGGGAAGCTCTGCATGCTCATTTTAGCCCACAATATTTATTACATACAGCTTTTATATTAGTGTTTAAAAACCCCATCCATTTGCTGCATTTAAAAATACCTCTTCTCTCTTTTCCCAAAGATAGTCATTTAAAGCTTTCAAGATAATGGTGGGAAAATTTTGTGCAGAGGCATTGATGTAATGGCAACTGCATTTATTTTTTTCACATTGAAATGGCAGTTTTCAAAAGACTTGGAATTGCAGAGTGGATTTTGGCTGCATTCATTTTTAATTGACCATGTTGAAAAAAAAGGGAGAAAAAAATATGGAGGAAACCCCTGAAAACAGCAACCTGTCTGAAGTGTTTGTCACTCATTTTTAATTTTCAGAATGTCTCCTCTCTTTATACAACCTGAATAGATTGTAAATTACAAAACAATTAAGAAGTATATCAAAGTAATCTAATCTGTTGCGATTGCACTAATGTATAGAGTTTTCTGCATCTGAGAACTATTTAAATATTTGTTCTATATAAGATATATATAAAGCAATGTAATTACTTCTGTCACCTCATATATTCAGATTCCACTATCCAACTTTTATTTCTTACTGGTTTACTTACCTATTTCATTTTTAATGGCTTACCTTCCTTAATTAGAGAATGTTATACAATTCTTTTTCTGGGCCTTAGACGTGCAAAGAAATAGGTGATATCATTTCTCTGTCTCTGGCACCATTTTTCTTTCTTCTTATTCTAAGGCTAACATTTAGAAGAACAATAACATTGCAGTTGTCTCTGTCTCCTTGTAGATCTTTCATAATGGGTGTTTTCAGGCAATGAAAACCACAGACCATATGGATCAAAAAGAATGGGATTCAGGTGATGAAAGCGATTGTTTCTTGGTGCCTGTCCTGATTTTCCTTTGAGTTTGTGCTGAAAGGTTGAGGTTGAAGTCAGATGATAATTTTCCAACTTCCTTGGATGGTTTAACCATCCCCATGTTGTTGGGAAAGTTAGCTGAATGCATTTTAATACCAGTTTCAGATGGAGATTTTCATCTTTCTTGCTGGGAAATCCTATCATTTCTTTACATGTAAATAGTGAACACCAAATGTTGCTCTGATTTGCTCCCTTGGAATGAAGTGGCTTTCCTCATTACCTAAGTAAGCCTGGGAATAACAGAGATCTGACATTATCTGTTATAATAGGATGTTTATTACATATATTTCGGTTTATGACTAACACTACTGGTCAGAAATACCAGTGTCTGTGTCTGGAAAACAGTCCTAAGCCACCCGTGGACCCCAGATAGATGCTGTCCATGGCAGACGACAGTCCCAACAAGTTGGGCCATGCCAGCACTCCCGTGCTACTTCTGGGTTTTACCTACATGACAATATATGAAGTGGAAAGGGTTTTTATAATTCAACTGTTTCTGTAAAATGCCTTCTGCAATATACAACTGCTTAGCTGTTCTAAAACGAATTACAGAAGTGTAGGCATCAGTGATAATGAAAAAGATAGGAGTTGGTCGGGGGCTCTGGAAAGAGTGGCAAGCACGAGTTTAACTAGGACATTTTTCTGGCTGTCAGACTAAGAGAGCAGGTGTTGGCGTTTATGTTCCAGCTGTGTAAATTGACGGTGGGTATCTGTTTGGGTAGTTGTTCATATGATCTTCTTTGGTGCAATGTTTGGGCACGTACATGATGCAAAGCAAAGAGAGGCAGGGCACTCCTGCAGCCCTGGGGGAATGATGTTGCTGTTGGCTGCTGCTGAATCAGTCTTACCAGGAAGTCAATGAGGATGCCAACATGTTTCTCTTTTTCTCTTCACTGTCTTGTTCTTCATGTTTCTTCTCCTTACCTCTCAAAGGAAAGAAATAAACATCTGAGTTGGCTGCAACCCTGTAACAACTTTCCCTCAAAGTGACAGGCAAAATAAATGGCAAAATGATATTGGTTAGAATTATTCATCTCGGACAGACTGCTATAAATTCACCAACATTGTAATCACAGATACTGAAAATAGAAGGATAAACTTTCTTTCCAAATGAGGAGTTCACTCTGCTTTTCCTGGTCTCCTCTAGTCAATTGTCTTACAGACATCAGGTGTTATTTGAGAGCCTCCAACTATCAATTAAATGTGACTTTCAATCTCTTGTAGGACCTCTTGGTATTTTATTCAAGCATTCAGTCTGTCTCCTGCAGCTTTTCTTAGTTCAGGATTTTGTAGTTTTGGAAAGTAGGCCATCTAATCTAGTCCATACATCTTTCTGCAACATCTGCTGGAATGTCGTAATAAAAGGCTATGAGTCCTAAGAGCACTGGCACACAGCTCTTACCGGTGGGGAAATTTTATTGGGAAGAAAGGAAGGAAAAACCCCAAAGAAGGCACCATCCTGCTGCTGTGACAGCCCATTTCTAGAGCCAGGTTTGGTTGTGGATTCATCTTGTTTTGTCTTTCAACAACACAATTGTATTTAATGTCATTATAATTTAATTTCCAGAAATTTCCAATATTTTCTTTCTGCTTATCTGTAGAAACATAAGAGTAAGTCAATGACGTTCAAATTCTTAGTGTACATCTGCAATACATGTTGTTCAAAACACATCCAATATTCAGCTGGTATGGCATTTGAAGATGGCATTTGAAGTCTATTAGTTTGCCTGAAAAATACTTAAGTAATAAACTTGTACAGCATTTATGCTGTAAAGTAATAAATAGTTGATAAAAAGCAATGGTCTGTAGACTCAGTGCATTCCTCAGTGTTCAAAAATTCACTCATTAAATCCTCAAATGAACCTAACAGTAATCGTGACAACTGGCAGCACTAACACAATAGCCTGCAAAAGATGAATTACTAAATGATCGCAGTAACCAGAGTTGTGCTCAGAGTCTGAGTAGGGGCTATAGACAAATGTAATTGGGCTTAGTGAATAACTGGCCGCTTGAAGTCGTGGATGCCAGACAAGAAGAAAAAAATGTGATGAGAGTTCAGTATCTGAGATAAGTAAGAGACATACTTCCACAGGACATTATTCAAAAAGTATAAGTTTTCAGATTGAAAATAAGCATTTAAAAGATGTGAAAATTAATACCCAAACAATATGCAATATTCTTGGTACTACCCACTTTGAAGATTAAAACAGAGCCAATTTAAGAGCATGCAGAGAGGTTTGAATTTACTCTGATTATTTATGTATAGCAATAGGGATAATCAGTTTATCATGTTTTTTTAAGAAAATTGTATTAATAGAGCTGCCATGAAAGTAGAAGTAATTGAGAACAGTATTATAGCAGCATTATAAATGCTGATGAAAGAACCAGTGGTTAGAATTCTCTTGTGGAATTAAATATGTCAAAACAACTTCTACACAGTGGAGCAAATTTTGTGTAAAAGCCAACAATGTTAAAAAACTCAGAAGACAAACAAATTTACCAAGGAAGCACAGAGTACAAAT